>NW_003852415.1:15058289-15138661 GCF_000181295.1 Otolemur garnettii | reverse complement strand
TTTTTTTTTTTTTGGCCAGGGCTGGGTTTGAACCCACCACCTTTGGCATATGGGGCCGGCACTCTACTCCTTTGAGCCACAGGTGCCACCCATTTGTCACAGTATATTGGAGTAGAAAACTCTTCCCAGAAGTTCCCAATAGTCTTCTGTTTAGATTCCATTGGGCAAGATAGAGGTTACATAATCTAGCTGCAGGGGAGTCTAAGGAAGTAGGTTTCTAGTACTTTCAGCTTTTACCATGGCAGGTGGCCCTACAGTCAGAATGGAAGAGGTGGGTAGGGGCTGCTGGAGAAGTATATTAAAGGACTCCACACAATGCCTGCGACACACAGAGCTCAGTATGTGAGTATTTTAGCTGTCATCTCTTTATCCTCCCATTCTAGCATTACAAACCCAGCACATCATTGCTTATCTTCAATAATTTTACATCAGCCCCAGGACTGGCCCCTCTCCAAAGACCACAGATGCAGCATGGCTGCTCAGCTAATAAAAGCCAGCAGGTGTACGACTCTCTTTAGACTCTGTGGACTATAAATATCTGTAGGTGTTTGGCTTCTTCTCTCCCCTTGAGTGAAGCTAAGAACTGGGGAATAACGCCAGGTAGCTTTGCTTCAATAAAAGATATCCAGACTTCACTGGTCTTCCAGCATTCAAGCTATTGGACATTTTTGTAACAGAGATCCCCAGGGCAGGTTCGCCATCTGTAGAATCCCCACCTGCCAAGGTGACTATTGTGCTCATTATTGAAATCCCATGGAGCAGTAATGAACCATTCTCCAGGGAAGTTGCACCCCTCAATTAACAACATATAGGTCAAATCCCATTAGGGGCAACTCCAGGGCACCTTTCAGCATCTTTTGTTACAAGGAAATCAGTTCCTTTGGAATATAGCTTGATATAAGCCGGCTTAGGGCTAAGAATTAAAATGCTGTGCCACATGTACTTTTAAACCATACTTTTTGAAGTTACAAAATAATAGAATCACGTTACAGAAAACATGGGACATCGAGAGAAGACAAATCAAGCCTCCAACAATTCCACCAACAAAAACAACGTCTGTGGTCATTTTGGTATAATTCCTTCTTAACATTTTCCCTATAATCAAGTGTTTTACATAGTTATAATCATACATACTATTTTTATTTTACATTTTCAAGTTAAATTTAAGAAGTCTACCAGGTAGGTATCATTAATACAATACCAGACTCAGTATTCAATGGAGAATAAGACAGGCCATGGCAGACAGACCATGAGGACAATGCAGTATGATGAAGGAAGGGGCATGGATGGTGGGGAATGAAGACCTACTAGGGGAACCCCCAACCTGGACTTGCAGGAGGTGCCCAAGGACAGCTTCTTGGAGGAGGTGCTCTGTAACCTTAAACCCAAAGACACACAGCTGTGAGCTTAGTAAAGAAGAGGAGGAGGAGGAGGAGTGCTCTCTGCAGAGCAGAGTGCTTCTCATGGCCTGTGCAAGACCCGCATCGAGCAAGTACACGGTCTGGAGCACATGTCATGAGAGCACTTTGGCATGGTGGGAGCCTGAACTCTTGTTATGGACTGAACTGTGTCCCTCCCAAATTCTTACGTTAACATTCTAACCTCCAATGTGACTGTATTCGAAGATAGGGCCTTTCGGGAGATAATTAAGGTTAAATAGGTCATAGGGTGAGGCCGTAGTTCAACAAGACTGGAAAGAGGAAGAGATACTAGGGATTTCTCTCTCTCCATATGTGTGCACAGAGGATAGATACTGGGTCAATACAACGAGAAGGTGACTGCCCACAAGCCAGGAAGAGAGACCTCAGCCGAAGCCAACCCTGATGGCAGCTTGGTCTTAGACTTCTAGCCTCCTGAATTGTAACATCTGTTGTTTAAACCACCTGGTCTGTGGCATCTTATTATGGCATCCCCCCACTGCTGGTACCAAAATGTGCACCCGTGAAACAGAACCAATGAGACGTATAATCTTTAGATAGATAGATAATAATTAATTATAAGCAATTATGGAAGCTGGTAAACTAAAGATCTAAACATCTTATGTCTCACCTTGAAGGCCATCAGCAGGATAATTCTCTGTTACCTCAGAGAAGGTCAACATTTTGTTTTTTTCAGGGCTTTGACTGGTTGAGGTCCACTCACAATACGAAAGGCAACCTCCTTAATTTAGTTCACCAATTTAAATGTTAATCACACCCAAAAAACACCTTCACAGAAACACCCAAAGAAATGTTTGCTCAACTATGTGAGTACTCCATGGCCTAGCCAAGATGACATATAAAATTAATGGGAGTTTGGCAGAGGCCAGAGATCATTGTGAGTTGCCCTATGAGAAAAAATAAGTAGTTTTGCTCTTGATTTCAAAGCAGAGGCACTGAATGGTTTTAATCAGGGAATTTCATGCTTAGTGTGTTCATTTTAAGAACAATCATTGAGGCTACAGTGTGGGAAACACATCCAGGAGTGCCCTGTACAGTTAGGCAGGTTGGGTAGTGCACAACCCTAGTGCAGGCACCATTCCCATCCTAGTCCATGAGAATGGCATCTCCTGGAGTTGAGCAGGGTATAATCTGTAGCTCATACACGATGGCCCTGAACACACTAGAAGGGGAAGACTTCAGGCAAGAAAATCAGTGAGGGAGCCATGGAAGTCTTCTAGGTCCTGAGGGGTTTCAGATATTGCAAATAGTCATCATTTGATGGCTCCCTCCATAGGATAAACCATGATTTACTTAACCATTTCCCCAATGTAGTATACAAGTATATTTTTGCCATAGTGGTTTTAGATGTAAACAAATTTGCTCTGTATTTAAATGCCTCCTATAAGACCATAATATTTATCATCTCATTGGGACCCTTTTGTGAGTAAAGGGGTTATAAATACACGGAGAGAACAGGCATAATCCATGGCTATTCTGGGCACACAAGAAGGAATGGCTACTATACCCTTCTTTCCCTGGATATCAAGGCTTCTCTCCAGAGGGTTTCGTATCTAAGAGATGCAGGAGCCAACTGCACACAATGTACTCACCTAATGTCAAAAAGCTCTTCAGTTTCTTTCTGTAGATTGAAACCCTATAATTTTCATGCTTCAGCAAAGTAAATTGCACTGTCTACATTTATTTATATTCCCTTCACATTGTCAGTAGCAAGAGATAGCTGAGAACATTACATTCTCCTCCCACTTAAGTTGCTATGATTTCACAAGGGATTTTTATTTTTGTTTTTGTTTTTATCTCGGGGTGAATGTAGTCTCTCCCGAAGCTTTGAAGCAAGACTTCCAGATGTAAAAGAGCAGAGGGAGGGGAAAGAATAAATGATGTTCTGTTTTTGAAGGAGAATGGAAGAAAGGAGTGAGATGCCAAATTATCAAAACTATATGACTGCCATATTTAATATCTCTTAACTAAGAATGATTCAATGTTTCTCCTTGCATTAGGATATCTATTCTCTGCCTGTCCTTTTGCCTTTGACTCCAGAATTATCCAGAAAAAGATTCAGGAGACTTCAGTTCTGTGGCAATTCTTGTATCAATGAAAGGTAGCAGCATTTCTTTATAAACTTAGATGGTCTACTAAAAGGAGCTCCAACTTGAAGTAAAGAGAAGCTACTCCTAAAAGAATGTGGCAGAGATTGCTACAGCTCACTAACATGCATGCTTTATGCTTTGTCCTGGACAGCTGAGCTATATTTCCCATCCTCCCTTGGAGTTAGGTATAGCTACATAACTAAATTCTGGCTAATGATATGTGAACTAAAATGATGACTTTCAGGCATGATGCATATAAACCTCACTCATGCAGTTCTTGCTCCTGTTCTCCATCTGCCTGCTGAATGGGGAAGATTCTGAGATTCTAGATGTGGCTGGAGCCACAAGATGGAAGGAACCTGGGACCCTGTATGACTGCATGTAAGAAAGTACCTGAGTATCTTCTACTCAGTCCACATGGGAGCTACATGTTAGTGAGAAATAAACTTAGGATATGGAGTAACTGAGATATGATGTTGTTTTTTTATAGAGAGGTTTGCCTAGGATGGACAAATACACAGGTAGCCACTCTGTTTACTCAATCAAAGAGATCGGAGAAAGAACAATAGCAAAGAGAATCTAATGAAAGGGATTTTTCTGGGGTTGTCTTATGTACCAATTTTTCTACCTCAGAAAGGAGAGTGATTTAGTAGAGAAAGCTCCAACCACAACTGCCTGCAGCTACATCTGCTTCCTTAAGGGAGTGTCATGGTTTTCCTCCAGACTAAAAGAAAATTCAGCAAAATTATTGGTGAGCCATTTGGCAGTGAAAAGACAGTCTTCAGGGCATAACCCTAAAGGCATGATATAAAGAAATTTCTCTTCATAATAAGAAAAAGATGGGGGAGTTTGGAGGAGGGCTCAGGAAGGAGTGAGGGAGAGATGGCTCTAAGCAAGACAACAGAGACATGCCAAGAAAGAAGAGCAATTTCTTGCAGTAAGGGCTGAAAGCCTTTCAGGATAGTGTTCTAATACCCTATTTTTGGTTATCTACCATGCGTGCTATAGCATAGACCCCTCTGCTACTCCTCAAATGATCAGCAAAGCTTTGGGAAGTCACAGAGGTGAGAGCCCAAAGTGAGACGTGAGTTTTAGAGAGTCATTGAGACATGGACCCAACTTGGAGGTAAACAGGTGATAAACCTCTTCCTCCAAATATACCAGAGAAAGACAGACTTTTGGAGGAGAGAGTAGTGCTGCCCTTGAAGCTCCTTGAGGAAGGTAAAGGAGATTTTATAAAAGGAACCTTCCCACCAAGTTAGGAAGCCTCTTCTCCCTGAAAAACTCCCTAAGGACTAACTAGACAGGAGTGTTTACAAGCACACCAGATGGAGTAGGGAGGGCCACGAAAAGGCACATGATAAATGGAATGGACTCCCCAGGGCAGAGGTCGCTGTTGGCCAAGGGGTCAGGAAACTCCATGGGGAGCCAAGTGAGTGTGCGTGCTGCACCAAAGGTTTGTCCCTGTGTTGTGTCGGGTCGTCCTTGAGTGCAATGAATGGCTTCCTGGCTGCAGGGAGGAAAGATTTCTGCTCTGTGTGCCTATAGTCTTGTCACGAGGAGCAGAATTCATCTTGGCTGAAATTAAATCAGGCCTTTCAACTCCTGGCCCACAAAGACGTCTGGGCATGAACTGGAAACAGGTGCTAATGCAGTTAGGATGGCAAGCTGGTGCTCAGCCACCTGCCTCCTGACTCATCGGCTGCAGTGCCCTCCAGGTGACCCCTTGCCATTCTCCCCAAATGTCTGCAGTTTGCTCCCTTGGCAATTTACCAGCCAGAGAGGAAAATTCCTAAGATAATTAGTTGAGAGAATATCACAACTCATAAACTACTAAATTCGATATTGTTCCTGCCCCATTTGGGTGATTGAAGGTGCCTGTGACTTTCTGGATGAGCTGTCAGCTCAGTGAATGTCCACAGAGCCCTTATGATAGAACCCGGCCCTTGGAGTATGTTTCACAAATTGTATCTTCTCTTTTTCTCCTTCTTCTTAATACCATTATTGTAACCATCTCTGTTACTATTATTGGTACATCCAACTCTTCCTAGAATCAGGCCCACCTTCTTACTGCCTTGACTATCTTGGTTAGCTCTGTTGCTCTCCTTCCAGATGTCAGTATATCTTAACCCTAAAGAAAACCAGACTCCCTCAGGATGGCCGTCATGCCCATGGGATGCCTAATGCAATAATGAGTCTCAGTTTAGGAAACAGAGCTCTCTGGAGTAGACGATCGATGCTGTTGGCAGTTAAAGAAAGCTAGAGGGCTTTCCTTAAACACAGAGCAAGCCTTATGATCTGGTCAGAAGGCTATAAGTTTACAATGTTTGCTATAAATTATAAGTGAGGAAAGAGACGGGCAGAAAGGGATGGATTCATAATAGAGTCACTTTAAAGGAAAAAAATCTTTCTCTAATTTGCCTATGATTTAAAGATGATTTTTCACTAATTCTCAACATTGGTCATACTAATAGGGTGCTGGAGAAACCAGCACCCTGAAAATACCAATGGATACAAACAAAAAGCCCAGGACCTTGGGCCAAAGGACCAGAAAAAAAGCCAGGCTCTCAAGAAAGAAAACTGTTTAGAAAATAACCAAAGCCAAACAGTACAGAAAAATATGGCCCTATCCCCACTCCTGACACTAAAGGCCAAGTGAGGAGATTTAAACTTTAACCAATTATAGTTTTATTCTCTTACAATCTGCCTTCCTTGTAGATAAAATGTAAGATGTTCAGTTATAGCCATAGCTTCCTTAAAAAAAAGGAGGGGGATGGTTCAAGTGGCTAAGGCACCAGCCACATACATGTGTAGGTTCAAATACAGCCTGGGCCTGCCAAACAATAATGATGGCTGCAACCAAAAAATAGCCGGGTGTTGTGGCGGGTGCCTGTGGTTCCAGCTACTTGGGAGGCTGAGGCAGGAGAATCGCTTGAGCCCAGGATTTGGAGGTTGCTGTGAGCTGTGATAACATGGCACTCTACCCAGGGGGATAGCTTGAGGCTCTGTCTCAAAAAAAAAAAAAAAAAAGAATCTATTTTGTTTGTCAGAATGTAATTACTGCTATTTCATCACTTCTCCCTCATTTGTCTCCGTGAAGGAGGCAAAAGAGGCCACCTGCCTGGGCCCAGAGCAATAGTCTCTCCTGCTATAAAGAGTGTTGCCAAGAATGGAGGTTTTGGTTTTATTGGCAACTCTTGCCAGTTTTCAAGTTGGCCTTGGTGGAGTCTCCTGGCCCATGGTCTTATCCTCAGGATGATATTTTCAGAGAATCCAAGTTATTTAAACTCTTTGAGAGCTTCACTCCCCTAATCTGTAAATGGTATTAGCAATTCCTATCCAGTAAGCCTTTCCATAAAGATATGAGATAATGTATGCCATGGACTTGGCCCTGTGCCTGGTACTACCTGTGATTCATAAAGGCTTAGCTGTAGTAGAAGTCATATGAGGGAAGTGATAGCTAAGTCAGAGTGTATTAGATTCAAGAGGATCTGATTCTACCCACCTCATGAGATGCCCACCAACTGACAAACCAGAGTGCAAATGATAAGAAATATGACTACCCATATGTAGTCTGGGACATACAAGTCATGCGACATCCTTTCCACTTCAGGAAACGCTGCAAGTCTGCATGGGAGCTCGGCAGGTGTGCAAATGCATGCACAGGGGAACGGTGATGCACCACTCTACAGCTCAAAGCCTCTGTCTACATCACAGGGATGAAGATGGGTGTGCTGAACAGCCAGCGCTGGACAAAGTTCCTTTCTTCATTGTACTTCATTCCACACCTCACAGAGAACCTGGCCCTCCATGAAAGCATCCCTCTTTCGGCCTTCCCAGCTGCCACCTCTCTGTTGAGTAGCAGCCTGCTCCAATGACACATGGGTCCTGAGAGGAAGCCCAGACCACCTCAGTTGCACTAGTTGTTTCCAGACCTCTTTGCTAGCACCTTCGGGTGGGGGAACTTCTGCAGGTAGCTATTGTCATCTGTTTAATGTTGGCTTTTATGAACTTTGATTCTCATGACATAACCTTGACTCTGAGCCCAGGTTCTATGGGCTCTTGATTCCAGAGCTCTGCATGCTGAGTGTAGAGTCCCGAAATTATTCCCATCCCTCTGATGTGAAGGTGGCTCTGTGTCCCAGGAGGCAGATGGAGGCAGATGGAGGAGGCTAAGGAATGAGGCCTTTGCTCCTCTTGTCCCTTTGTGCCACGCACACTCCATTTTAAACACTTTCAGGTTTTCTCTGCCATCGCTGACTCCAAAGTACTTATTTTTATTCTCAGCTTCTAGTAGTGGCTGAAGCTGGCTTATTTAAATTCATAAAAGTTGATTATTAAATATTTAGAAAATTTTTTTTCTTTTTTTTGAGACAGAGCCTCAAGCTGTCCCCCTGGGTAGAGTGCCGTGGCATTACAGCTCACAGCAACCTCCAACTCCTGGGCTCAAGCGAGTCTCCTGCCTCCGCCTCCCAAGTAGCTGGGACCACAGGCGCCCGCCACAACGCCCAGCTATTTTTTGGTTGCAGCCATCATTGTTGTTTGGCGGGTCCGGGCTGGGGATTTGAACCCACCACCTTAGGTGTACGTGGCTGGCGCCTTAGCCGGTTGAGCCACAGGTGCCGAGCCAGAAAATTTTCAAAGTGGTTTCTAAACTATTGCTAAACTGAAATAGGGTATCATAGCCACATCTACACAATGGAAGTCAGCAAATGAACAAGTTTATCAGTAGACCACTAGATGATTTTCCTCCTGAACTTGAGGATTGCCAACTTCCCAGTGGACACCTATACTGTAGACACCTCAAATGCAGTGGACTCCAAACTGAACTCAATTTTTCCCCCATTGACACTGTTACTTACATTTTCTGTTTCAATCAGTGGTACCGACAGACCAGGAAATTCAGCGTCAAGGAAATTAGGTAACGAAGACTGTGTCCTGAGTTCAGGTGGAGGCCTGACTTCAGAGATGGGGAGAATGCCCCCTCTCTACAACTAGAGGCAGGAATGGCCACATGGATGCTGGGGGAGGTGGGCTGAGTCCACACACAAGTGCTCTGTGGCTTGAGGGCAGAAGTTCCCTTTCTCAGCAGTAAGGTAAAACCAGAGATAATTTTACGTTTAAGGGGCAGGGGTAAAGAGGGCTTCTGCAGTTGTTCAAAAAGGAGAATGAGGCTGGTCTCATGCCTGTAATCCCAGCACTCTGGGAGGCCGAGAAGGCTGGATTGCTTGAGCAAGAGTGACAGTGGGAGGCTGCTTCCCTGGAGTGGGGGCAGGAGGGAGAGGGGCTATGGGATGCAGAGGACATGGAGGGGAGGGGAACAGTGGGGCTGGGGGCTGGGAAAAGTCTGATCACTCTTTCTGGGCCATACTATGAAAGAAAAACAGACTTCCATCTCATTTGTGCCACTAAATTCTGCGGTCCTTTTGTTATAGCAGCTTAGCCTTTGCCATAACAACTCAACTCCCCTGCACATTTATTTACCTTTGTCAGTATCCTGTCTTGCTTCTTTCTCATGAGTCTCAGACATTGAGCCATACTTCTATTTGCTGAGGTTAATTCCTGCCCCGTGCTCTCCAGCACTTCCCCTCTGTAACCTTGCTTGATGGGGAGGATCCCTCTCTATATGCCCTCTTTTTGCTGGCTGTGTTTTCTCAACCTGTACGTGTGGCCCCTCCCACATCTCACACCTTTGAAGAAAACCCAGTAGGATGTTTAGATTTCTTCTTTCATCCTTTCTCTCTCCTCTTTCTCTGCCACGATTCCTACAGAAGCTGTTGATGGGCACTGTCTCCATTTCTTCCCCAGGCCCCTGAAATCTGGCTTTTGTTGTCACCATTCTTACTGGAGTTCCATGTTGCCTTCATATTTTTCAATCCAGAGGGGGAGTTTTTCAGTCCAGCCCCTGTGTGTCCTCTCAGCTATGGTGGACCAGACACTGTGGGAGTGGTCCACTCCCTCTAACGTATGTTCCAGCCCCTTCCCTGGCTCTTTTCCAGTGCCTGTTCCTTAAATGTAGGTGTTCGCACCCAAGGATTCTGTCCTTACCCTTCCTTCTTCCTATACGTGCTTGTCTTGGACAAACCAATGACTCCCTTCCAGTCTTGACTCTAGGATGACACACCAAAGTGTAACTTCTAACCTTTCTCCTGGAACCATGGAGACCAGCTGGGACCATGTATCCAGCTATTGACTTGACACCGTGGACATCCTCTGAGCACCTCTCATTCAAACTGTCCCAAACTGAACCTGTTCTCTCCCCCTTTCCAAACTGCCTCCTCTGCCTCTTCCTCTACATCTTCTTTCTGTTGGCCAGTGGCACCACCACTTCCCCAGTCACCCAGACTGGACTTAAGAGTAGTCATGTCCCCTCCCTCACCCTCCACAACAACTCAAGGATGAATTCTTGTTCCTTTGGTTTTACAAGTATTTCCCAAATCTACCCCCTCCATCTCCACTCAGGTTCAGGCTCAGGTCATCTCATTTCTAAGCAATTGCAACAGCTTCCACCAGGTTTTCCTGCCTTTAGGGTTGCTCCTCTCAACCCACCTTTCATATCACTGTCCTTCCCAAGTGAACATTTTTATCAGATCATTCTCCCACTTAAAGCCCTTCTGTGATATCCATTGTCAATAAAATAAGCTCCAGGCTTCCCCCATGTCATGGCTCTTCAGTCCCCATCTCAGCCTCGATACTCCATCCCTGTATTCTAGAATGCTCCCCATATTCAGCGGGCTCGCTCTTGCCCCTCCTTCAGACTCTGTGTCTGTCCCTCCAGGAAGCCCCCCTGCAGCACTGGTCAGCCCTTTTCCTCTCCTCTATGCCTAGTGCACCTAAAAGCTCTGTGCATGTCTCTGTTGAACACATCCTATGATATTCTGAAATATGTATTTTACTGGCCTACTGTGAATATTTGCCACCTAGCACTTGAACCTCTTTCCTATGCTTGAGGAGCCTCCACTTCTAATAAGCAGTGCCTACTTCACCCTAATGAAATAGAAAATGCCAAGTACTTTCTCCAACAGTCTTCCTTCCAGCTAACCTGAGAGTTCTGATGGCCTCTGCCAGAGAATATTCCCTGGGCTTGACCCAGACATGTGTGGCATGGAGAAGCAGGAACCCTGGGGACTACATTCTGGCCAGCGTGGCTGTAGTAGTGGCCACTGCTCCTGTGGCTGCATCTGGGAGCTCCTGTTGGTGGTACCAGTGGGACAAGTTGTGGTTATACCCAGTGGTATCTTCACAGACTCAGCCCTGGGGAGTGATATTGAGTGTTTGTCCTGGTTGTCAAGACCCATTGTCCAGCCCTCCCAGATTCTGTGCTGAGTCTGCAACCACCCCAAAACCTTTTTTACAGTTGTCATGTCTTTTTATTGAGGTATAATTTACAAACCATAAAATTTACCCATTATAAGTGTATGATTCCGTGAGTTTTAGTAAATTCATACAATTGTGCAACCCCCACAATAATCGAGTTTTAGAACGCGTCTATCACCTCCCACAAAGTTCATTCTTGCCCATTTGCTGTCTAGTCCCATTCACATCTCTAGCCCCAAGCAGCCACAATCTGCTTTCCGACTCTCTGATTTTCTAGAAATCTCATATAAATGGAATCAAATGTATAACTTTTCCTGTCTGTCCTTTTCGATGATATTTCATAATATTTTTAGGTTCATTCATATCAATTCATGTATCCATCACTTGTTCCTTTTTAACTGTTGTATAGTATTCCATTGTGTGGATATGCCATATTTTATTAATCCATTTGCCAGCCAATGTTTGTTTCATAAACCTCCTTTCTATTTAACTCAGCCAGAAATGTGTTCTGTAGCCACCACAAGCCTTGACTATGTTACTTCCCACTTCCACAGTCTCCAGCACAGGGGTCATTCAGTAATTGGTGTATAGTGTGACAATATCTAGGCCCAACACAAAAATGACATTATGCACTTTAGTATTTTTGTCCTTTTGCTTCCAAGGAGACAACAATCAGAGCAGATGATAATTCTCTGTCTTGCAGGCACAGATGTTCCCCTGTTCAAGGAAATGTCTGTCCCTGTTACCATCACTCTCCCACCAGCCCTGCTGCCTCTGCTGTGACGATCCCTTTCTCTCTGCATGACCTGGACTCAACGGAAGCCAACAGGTAGGCTCTTGCCTCAGCTGTTGTCTTCTCCTTGTAACTGGGATAGGAAGGTTGAGATGCCCTTCTTTGTGGGGCCTGGCTAATGTACCTTATGCAATATGTATGCTCTGCACGTACCTGAACTTCCCAAGCGGTGCCCTGCTTATGCATTCATGAGGAAGTGCTCAAGAGAATGTCATTTCGTCAAATAGAGTTGAACCATAACTCTGCTTTATGAGGGATTACAGGCAGTTTTTTCTTTATTTGTAAATGTGCCAGCCTAAAAAAATACTGTGTTTTGTCAGAGACAGCTGATTCAACACCTTTGAGTAACTATCAGTGTAAACCGCAAGATCATTAATTTATGCTGTAAAAAGAATAAAAGTGTGACTTAGCCTGATGTCATTCCTTTCCTCATTTGAAACAAATAACATTTACATCTTTGGAAAGAATATTGTGAAAAATCACCTTAATGGATCGATGTTTTCCAGAGTGACATCAATGATGTTGCTTTGGTGCTCATCTATTGAAAGCCTCAAAGTAGATATTTTAGGTGTTCTGAAATGAAAATGCTTCTGGTTTGAGGGGGTGGGATGCTTTTGATCTTTTCTTTTTCTCCTTTTCCCTAACCTTCTCTCTTCCTTCTTATTTCCTCATCACCCACCATAGTCTTGCCATTACCATGTAGTTTTGAAATAACATCTGCATCTTGTTAATATCATGGCCTGGATTTTAAGATCAAGGGATTGCATCTTCTGGTAGAGTTTGGCAAGTTTGTATTAAGTACTGAATTTTAAGGAAATACCAAGTAATGGCTTTTCAAATAAATAAGGACTTTGGTAAGAAAAACTTCTCTTCTTTCCTTCTTAAAGCATAGAGGGTGAATTGACTAAGTTAAACAGAGGGGTAATGAAGTGGAATGTGTTTATGCCATGTTGATTATAAAAAATGCCTCATCCTTCTCTTTCTATACAGAATTCTATAATCTATACAGCACCTACAGTGGCAGGCTTTAAATCTACTATTTCTTAAAACCCTTTCCTATGGACTCCACAGTATATTCTACTCTCCATAAATAAAACCCGGGACCCATCAATTTGCATCATAACAATTATGTCATACTTCACATTACACAAAGCTCCTCACCTTGATTATTTTTCATTTGATTCTCACAATAATATTAGGAAGGACAGGTTCCTATTTTGCAGGTGAGGAAATAGTCCCAGACATGTCTGGAAGGAGTGGGGCAAGATTGTATAGATTCTATAGATAATTTGATTTGGTACACAATCACCTTGTATCGTGTGCTCAGAGCTAAGGACACAAAGGTGAATTAAATGCAACATCTGCCTTCAAGTTCAAAGTCTAGTAATTATGGAGCCAGGAATTTAACCCAGGCCTGATGATTGTAAATCCTCATCTCCACTGTCTCAGACCTAAGGTAGGGCCAGCCTTAGATAAAATTATCAGGTCTGAAAAATTTGCTTCCACTAAGCAGCCTCTTCTCTTAACTTCTTTAATCCTGCTTCCTCTTCAGCACCTAACACCTTTCTGCATCCCAAGGCTATCTCTCAAATTTGCCTTCCAAATTCCCTAAATATTTCTCTTCTCCTCAACAAAACTCAGTCTGCCTGAGTTTCACTCCTGCTATGTTCAATGTGCAGCGACCAAACTCAAGAATTATTTTTAGCTTTTTGACCATAACCTACAGTGATAGGATTATTTATAGCATAGCCCAATGAGAAAAATTGTAAGAGGTGTCCCTCCCTAGGGGAGTCATAATCCCACACCAGGCTGCACAGCTTAGCACTCAAAGTCCATCTTCACCCCCTTAGCCAAGCACCGTTATGCAGGACACAACCTACAGAGCAATACAGGGCAGCCTACACTGTCAGAAGGGGATTTTGCATTGCTATGGGTGGTGGTGTGAGAAGCACTGTGGCTACTGTCCATGGTCCTGAACAATCACAGCACATAAGGACACCGAGTCTTCTTATCTGGGTCCCCAGTGATTCTTGTTGAATACTCCCAACGCTCATAGATTTTTCTTTGTTTTATTTTTTCTTCTTCATAAAAAATTTGCCCTTTTTACAAGAGAAATAGAATGATTCATACATCACAATTATGGAAGAGAGTGGATTCAGGCAACCTGGATTTGAATCTTAGCTCCACACTTTCTGAGATCTTAGGCAAGCTACTTTAGCCTTTCTGGACGTTAGTTTCTTCATCATTTTTAAAGTGGGGATGAAAGCAATAAGTAGCTCATAGAATTTCTGTGAGTATCAAATGAGATAATGTGTGCAAAGTGCTTTGATAATGTGTTCTCTGGAGGAAAAAAATCATCCGTACTTTCTAGAAGAGGTAAAGTTAACAGTTCTGAATATAATAATTAATATGATTTAGGAGTCATATCATGTTTTCAATAGGAAATTTATTTATCATCAGGAAGTCAAAGAAATATATGTTCCTCCTCCACCTGTGATAGGGTCAAGTCAGGAAAGCAAAAACCATACTTATCTATTTTAACAGAAAAGAATAAAACTAAAAAGGAACATAAAGATAACTCAGAGACAGTAATGGCAGGAAGCAGCTGTCAGCTCCTAGGGTGGGGTCAACAAATGAAAGAGGTTGATGTCTTCAGAACTTTAAAGATTGGAAGAGGAATGCCTCCTTGCCCCTTAATATGTAATACTGATATAAGGAATTAATAAGTAGCAATAGCTTGAAATACTATCAGTCTTATTGACCAAGAAAGAAGGGCCTTGCACGTGGCTTAATTGTACTATCTCCTCTATGCTATGCAAAGTATCTTATAGTAATCCTATTTTATATGGAAAACTATTAAGAAAAATTATTCAAATGTTTGGGAAAGGCCAAGGATGTCGCATACCCTTTAACTTCATATTGGATCATTGTCCATTCTCTAACAGATACTAGCAAGGAATGTCTAATTCTCTAGGAAAACATACCTTTGTTTAACTATTTACTGTTTATTATTAATTAGGGCTTAGGCTGTGCAAACTTCTACCTTAGCTTGAGAGAGATCAATAAACTGAAAATAATTTTGTTCAATAGATAAGCAAATTATTTCTTTCCAGTAGAAAAGATAACACCAAAGATTAGTTTTATTGCCCTGTACAATATTCCCCAGTTTTAATTCTTACTTAGCAATTTCATTACAGCACTATTTCCCTGGCAGACTAAGTATCTATTTCTAAATATCTTGGATAAATACCTATTTTTGAATGCTTTTTGAGTCAGCTATACTATCCTGCAGATTCCTTCCTTAGTGAGTTAAATAAGTCTTTTCCACATGTTCACTGTCTACATGTATGAGAATTATGGCTTTAAAAATTACATTTTGACAAGAGCCAGTATCAGAAAGGATTCTTTATTTGGCCGAAGTCACACAGTAGTAAGTAGTGGGTCAGGTTGTCACTTGAGTCTGGCTGACCCCCAAGTCACAATATGGTCTCTTGGTGCCTATACTCCAGAAAGATCTGTTTTATAGAAATTATACAAGGAATAATAAGGAATTACTGCCAAGCTCCTGCTAGACTTTGAGAAAAATGAGGATCAGCTGGAGAGATAAGCCAGTCTGAAATACACAGCGTAGAGTTATAGACTAAGACAGATCAGAAAAGGTCAAGGGCTTATGTAAAACAGGGAAGATCATGAAAATGGTAATGAGAGTTGAGAAGGATAGCAATACTGTTGAAAAGATGAATTTTAAGACGACACTAGGTTTCAACTATTTGAGACCTGGACTGATAGCCAGTGGCCATTCTTAAGCCCAGGCAAACAACCCACCTTCTTTCCCCTCCTGGCCTCAGCCTCAGCCACGGGCTCCCAGGCAGGGTTCCACTGGCAGGAAATGGAAGGTGGCCTGTCCAGGCTCTCTTTGACAAATTCTTAAGGCACTTCATCAAAGTCAAGAGGAAAGGTGCTATTTGAGAGGAAAAAGAAACAGCAACTGCTATTATTTAAATTTTTTAGTACCCAGAATTTAGCCTTCAGCCAACTTAACAAACACCATATTAAGACTTGCTGAGTATGAGGCACTGTGGGGAGCATGGAGAAAAAAACTCTTGCAAGGAATCTTAGAGGCCACCGTGATCAACGTGCCCACTCGTGCAGTCAACATTTTTATTGAGCTCTTTCTGTGTGCTGGTTTCTGTTCCAGCCCTGGAAACAGCAGTGAGCAAGAGTGAAAGGGCCCTGGGCTTCATGGGGCTCATAAACTCCAGTGAGAGACGGATAATAAAACAATAAACACAGAATATCACTTCAGGAGTGATCGTGACATGAAAAAAATAGTACAGGTTCAGAGGAAAGACTTAAGCTGGCAACAGGGCGTGACTGCAGCACAGTTCCTCTCTGGAACGGAATGAAATGAAAGAGGCAACTATTTGAAAATCTGAGGGAAGGGTGCACCTGGCGGAGGGCATAGTGATCCCAAAGGCGCTGAAAAGGGAATCAATCTGCTGTTTAAAGAGCAGCAAGCAGCAGGTGTGGCTGGAGTGTGCTCACCAAGGGAGCAAGCTGTCGGAGGTGCAGTCAGTGGGGTAGGCAGGGGCCAGGTCACCCTTGTCAGCCCAGGACGTTGGAGTTCATTGCAGCCACCTCATTCTGCTCCACTGGTTCCCCGTTCAGCAAATGAGGACCTGGTGCCCCCTCCCTTATTAAATAAGGACCCTGTGACTACATACTATTCTGTCCCGGCTCCTCTGGAAGTTTATGAAGATGAGAAAGGAAGGGCAGTTGCTCTCTAGGGCCTCAGCACGCAGCAGTCTCCACCAGGGTGCTCAGGGAAACAAAGGCACACCGTCACACCACCGCCACAGTTCCCGGCCTCTCTTCCTCTGCTCATGGTGCCACTGTGCACTTGTTCCTCGGTTAGGACCCCCATTTCAAGTCAGTCACTGAGTGCTACTGATTGTACATCTTAAAATAGCCTCTTCCGTTAGCCATGCCTTAAACAGTGTTACTGTTTCCGGCCTGGACCATGACAGCAGCTTCTGACTGCTCTCCCTGTCCCTAGGCCCACATCTCCTCCAATCCCTCTTCCACACTGGGGCCTGATTCATCTCCCTAACACACAAGTCCAGTCAGGTCTGCCTCACTTAGAAAAAAACATCAAGAGACCTCACATCACCCAGGGCTCACTAAAGCACAAATTCTTCTAGACCAGTGGTTCTCAACCTTCCTAATGCTGCAACCCTTTAATACACTTCCTGTGGGTGACGACCCACCGGTTGAGAACCGCTGCTCTAGACCCTTCACCCCTGGGCCTCAGGCCTGAGTTGATACCCAGCCTCCACGCCCCAGACTCTTGTTCTGCAGCTGCCCCAGGCTCTTACCACTTGGTAACATGCTAAGCACCCGCCCCTCGCTCCTCCTGGAAGGCCCACCAGGGCCCGGCTGTCTGAACTCCTGGTCTTCATCTGTCATGACTCAATGCCAAATGACCTCTCCTGAAACCCTCAGCTTCCTCTCCAAGCAGAGTTAGTCACTTTCTGAAATCTCACCCATAGTGCACATTTATATTATTAATTCATTGTATGGTTTCCATTCATTTATTCTGACTTCCCTGTTACACAGCGAGTCATTAAATAGAAACAGACAAGCTATTGATATTTGTATCACCAGGTACACAGTAGGTGGTGTCTGTCTAATGAATAAATCTGGTGTTTCCCAAACTGCTTTTAAGACTGTTAATAGGGGTGTTGATAAAAATTTCTATGCACATAATTTTAGCAAACAATAGCTTAAACATAGTCAAATTTATAATACATACGTATGCAGTGGGATCCCATTTGTAGTTTTAAAGAATCAGATACACATTTACACATAAAATATTTTCTGAGAGACACTGGTAACAGTGTCATCTCTGGGGAGGGAGGCTGAGGCATTAAGGAGGAGGAAAGAGAATTTTCACTTTTTCTCTTTATCATCCTATTTGATATCTTACTTCTACTTTCATATTCGATCTAGTCTAGAGGTATTGTATTCTCATTGTGTATATATGATGAATGAAGGCTCGGGAAGTAAAGGAACTTGTTCAAGTTCACACAGCTGGTAAATGACAAAGCCAAGATTTAAATCAGGCTGATGTGACCCAAAGCACCCTGGCAGTGTGCTCCCTGTCACAGAAGCAGGACTGTACTCCTTGGAAAGCCCAGGGTGGAGGGAGAGGAGAGACGGATATGGCTTTAGTGTGGGAGGAACTAGGTGTATGGGGGACCAAAGCTTGGAGACGCAGAAGGACAGTCCAGTGGCCAGAGTTGGGGCCTAGGTGCAGCTGGTCTGTTTGTAAGCCTGACCACAGGAGGCTCCCAAGCTCCCTTGATGGGGAAAGAGCTATACTCAAGGCACTCAGTGGTGAGGACTGCCCAGGTCCCCACCCTCCTGAAGCTCACAGTCTAGTGAGGTCCAACAATGTTACACAAGGAAACAACTCAAGAAAATAATGATGCCTGCAGTGAGGGTCACAACCTACACGTGAAAGAGATAACTTACCTGTGGGTGGGAGGGCAGAGGTCAGGGGCCAGGGACCCTTTCTCAATTGCGTTGCTTTCACATTGCTGCTGTGACAAATTATCTCAAACTCAGTAGCTTAAAGTAACATAAATTCATTCCCTTATAGTGCTGGAGGTTAGAAATTCAAAATGGGTCTCATGGAGCCAAAACTGAAGTCTGAGCAGGGCTCAGGGGAGAATCTATTCTTTGTCTTTTGCAGCTTCCAGAGGCTGCCTGCATTCCTTCCAACATCAAAATTGGCAATCTCATTGCCACATCTCTGATTCTAACTCTTCCTTACCTTGTAAGACCCTTGAGGTTCCACTGGGCCCATTCAGGTCACCCAGAATCATCTTCCCAACTCAAAATCCTTAATCGCATTTGCAAAGTCCCTTTTATTGTGCAAGGTCATCCCTTCACAGGTCAAGGGATTAGGACATCTTTGGGGGCCTACCATTACTCTGTCACACTGAGGGGCCTACCATTAGTCTGTCACCTCTGAAGCATAAATGGAAGAAGAGGGGTTTAATTGAGCAACGTGATTGAAGGAGGATGGGAGAACATTCCAGAAGAGGAAACAGCTTAAGAGGGGAGAACTTTGAAGAAAGCAGACATGGCTGGAGGGCAGAGGGCAGGGAGCAGGGAGTGAGGAAGGAAAATGTGAGTAAGTGGGGGGTGGGAGAGCTCCCAAGGTCTTAGAAAGGACTTTGGCCTTGGTCTCTCCTCTGAGGGGAGCACAGGTACAATTAGATGTGTCTTTTGGACACAAGGAGCCAGGTGGATGCTAGGAACCACCTAGGCTGTTACTTAAAGTCTCCTGGCCCTTCCAGGTAGCACACAAAAATCATGTTCACCTTGCTTAGAAGCTTTGAAGTTAATTTTAATATGGAAAATTCTAAACATATACAAAAGTAGAGAAAATAGTTGACTGAAGGTCATGTATCCATCTTCTTGCTGTAATAGCTCGTTAATTCATGGCCCATCTTACAGCTTTTATATTACCCTGTCCCAGTATATTTTGAAGCAAATCCCAAGCGTCCTATCATTGCATATCCCATATTGATATCCTATTTTCAACTTGCATCTGTGACTGTAGAAGAACTCCTGTAGTGGCTCAGTACATTTTGTGTAAGGAATGAATGAATAATTATATTTCATCTTTGCTCCAAATTCCAAAGCACTTTCCATGTCAAAATCCACATCCTGTCAGGCCAAAGGATTTATCTGCTTGGGTATACGAAGTTTAATCTGGCCCCGCTAGAGCCTTCTCTCACCAAGCTGTCAGCGTCTCTGCTGCCAGTGGCAGGGCCTAGAAGAAATGCATCCCAGAAGGGGCAATAGGTTCCTGCTTCTGCTCAGCTCACAGACCAGAAGAAGCCCCAGAGCAATTCTCCACCCAGAAGCTCTCTGGCCACCAGGGGACAAGGTCTTTTCAAAATTGCAAAAGATCATGCAACCCACTGTGCTGACTCAGCTCATGTCAAGGACACCTGCAGTTAGACTTTCTCCTTCCCAAATTCGCTTTGCATTGCAGGGCGTGTGTGGGTGGGGAGTGGGGGTGGAGAGGCCTCTAATTACACCTTTCTTATAGTCTCTTGGTTCTGTGACTATTTCAAGGAAGAAAATGAAGACACTGTCTCCTCCGTCCCTCTCTCCAGAAAAGCCTTCTTTGCTGATGTTCTGCTCTCGTTATCTATTGCTCTGCAACAAAACTCCCAAATGCAGTGGCTTCAATAGCAGTTGTCGTATTACATTCATGATCTATGGGGGTTTTAGAATGGGTCTCAGCTGGGCATTTCTCCCCCCATATGGCATTCCGTTGGTGCCTGATTTGTACCAGAGGGTCTCAGAAGGCTTCACCCACCTGTCTGGGGGTTGGTAGGTGTAGGTGGACCCCAGTCTTTTCCATGTCATCTCAGGTTCTCTCACATGGTCTCCCCAGCAGAACAGTCAGATATCTTCCATCCTGACTTGGGGCTCCAAAATCATGTTTCCAGAGACAGAAAGTGGGAGCTGCCATCCCTTCAGGCCTGGAAACTGTCACCACATCACTGAGTCTACTGTTCTCCTATTCTATTGGTCAAAGCAGTCAAGAGCCTTGACCCAGAATCAAGGACAAGGACACAGAACTACCTCTCCATGGAAGAAATATGAAAGAACATGTGGTCACCTTTAATCCCCCATGGGGAAGGAGAGGAGAGCATGGATCCTTTATCGTCCCAAGGAAACACAATGTCCCAACTTGCAAGCGCTGTCCCAGGAGAGCTTCAAGCGGCAGCACCATATTCAACATTCTGAAACCAAACCACAGTCCTGTTATAGGGAAGTCCTTGAAGTGCTTATGGACCTTACACGTCCACTGCCTTGGAAGTAAGAGCATAAATTGTTACAGGCAAAGAGTTAAAATAATAAATTGCAGATGCTCTGAAGCTAAAAACAATGGCTTTTCTGGCTTCTACAAAACAAATGTGGTGAATCAAATTGATTTGAAGCTCTAGTCTAGACTAATTCTATTGGAAGTGCTTCTATCCTTGTAGAATTGACCTCTGTGCCATTTCTCTTTCTTTGACCTGAGCTCTGTGGCCAAAGACTCCATGGTGGCAGGAAAGGCTTTGTAAGCAGCACACTGGGCTGGGAGCCTGGCCTTCTCTCCTGGGCTTCTATGGTGTGACCTTGGGGAAATCACTTAACATCTCATCACATTTAATGTAAATTTCAAATGGGAATAGAAATACCCCCCCATTAGTTATTTCTATTTTTATAAGAATTTAAAACTGAGCATAAAGCATTTAATTCAGTGTCTGAAACACATAACACGTGCTTAAATATTAATTTAGTTTCCTTATTTCTCTCCCCTCTTAACTCATTCTTTCCTTCATTATTCTCTTTTTCTCTCCCTTCTGCCTTCTCTCCCCCCCTTATGCTTTATCCTCTCATCTTTTTGATCTCTTCTCTTTCTCATCTATAATAAACAATCTATTTCCCTGTGTAAACGCTGCTTCAGGAAAAGTAGCATTTGCTTCTTCTCAGCCTCCTTTAGGCTCTCCTGTCTCCCTGTATTTCTTCACATGGTCCCCTTTTCCTAGAATACCCTTCCCCCTCTTCCTATTGCTTCAAAACCTCAGAGTCCTTCCTAGTTTCCACACCACTTCCTCTGTGAAGTATTTCCTGTTCACTTCAATTGGAAACCATCACCTCTTCCCGTGAAGACCCATAGTTCAGGTCCTTTAGCTAATTGGTGGCAGAAAAGAGCTTCATAGCCCAGGAAGCAAGAGACAAGGCTTGTATTCCTGGTTTTACCATTAAATAGCTATGTGTCCCTAGGCAAGTCATTCACCCTCCATGGGTTTTTATATTCTCCATCTATAAAGCAAGACCAAGAAACTAGATAATTCTCTAATCGGGGTTCTTTCTGCTTTTGTGACAAAAATACTAATCAAATTATCTTAAATAAAAAGGAGAATTAGGCCAGGTGCAGCCACTCATGCCTCTAATCCTAGCCCGTTGGGTGGTGGAGGAGGGAGAATTGCCTGAGGCTAGGAGTTCGAGGCCTGGCTGAGCAAGCGAAAGACCTTGTCCCTACCAAAAAAATAGAGACAATTAGCTAGGCATGGTGACACATGCTATAGTCCCAACTACTCAGGAGGCTGAGGCAGGAGGATCACCGGAGACCAGGAATTTGAGGTTGTCAGTGAGCAATGATGATGATACTGCATTCCAACCCCAGCAACAGTGTGAGAAAAGAGGGGAATTTATTATGTTATGTAACTAAAAGACCAAGGTTAGAGTCAAGGTCAATTGGATCCAGGAGCACAAATTATCATCAATAGTAAGTCTCTCTCTCTTCCTCTTTTTTCTTCTATGGTAGTTTTATTTTCAGGTAGCCCTTTATCAACCAACGTCAAAGATACCCACCTATAGCTCTAGATTTGTATTCTGCTTGGTAATGAAAATGATTAGCTTCTTCCCAGTAACATCAGTAAAACTCCCAGTGCTAACTTTCATTAGGCTTCAGTGGGGGGCATGAGCTCATCCATGAACCACACACAGTGACCAGAAGAATAAATATTCTGATTTGTGTAGTCCTCATACATACCTACCCTGGAGCTGGGGAGTAGCCAGTCCCACTAAACACATCTGTTGATAGTGAAGGGATAGTTCTCTAAAGAGAAGCCTGGGGCATGAAAGGAAGGGGCAGCAGATGCCAAAAAGGCAATCTGCATTTCCTTCCACCACCCCAGCTTCAAAGGGACCCTGCCAAACATAATGCAGCTGGCTCAAAGTGCCACACTCAACTCAGGCATCTCACCCTCCCAGAAGAGACATCACAAAGTCTTGTCTAGTTACCGCTCCCACTACAAGTCCAGGCTTTCTTCCTGGTATGTATTCCTCTCCATCAGACTGACTGTGGCTCTTCATGATGTCCTGCCTTTGAGTACATAACTTTGTGAACTAAATATAAAACCCTAAGCCCCTCAATAACTGAACAGACCTCTCTTGGCCATGGGGACCCCATAGAAACCTTAAAACTAAGTCCCCAGCCATGACGGAAGAAGAGGTATAAAGCACAATTACACGTGTGCATATTATCTCTTTTCATAAATATTCATGACTCTTCCTCTAGCTTGTTAAATGTGTATATTTAGCCACCCCACGAGTATAAAATCCTATTCCCTTTGTCCCTCCCTTGAAGTATGTCTTCCTGGCTTGAGTCTTATTTCCCAGCCTGTCAGAATGGCCACTGTGGACTATAAACCCCTTACAAGAAATAAAGTTTTCCTTTTCCAAATCATAAATCTCATTATTTTTTTAGTTAACAACATTTCACCACCTATCAGCTTACCCAATACTTACTAGTGGAGGAAGAAAAAAAAAAACAGGATAATTGCTATTTAGACATTCATTTGAAACAATAAATAGTGGTTGTTAGTTCATAACATAGACCATATCCTGTCAGAGACGGATAGCAAAACTCCTTGCCCTGGCAGTAGGACGAGTTCTTGACCACCCCGTCCAGCTTTCTTGGATTTTGTATTCTTTGGTGCCCTCTTAGACACAGAAGAGATGAGCATTGGGTGAACGGCCAGCCCTTCTGGGAATATAGTTCATTACTGGTTAGTGAAAGTTCTGTGTAAGTATAAGTTGCTGTTAGTGTAAGTTCAGGAATATCAGCTAGAAATGTACTCATCTCCAAATAACAGACACCTGGCTAACAGCGATTTAAATAAGCTTTTTTTTTTTTTTTTTTACTTACATCATCATTTATCTAGAATAAGCAGTCACCAGCATGAAATTAGTGGCTCATCAAAAATCAAGAGTCGATGGACTGTGATACTATTGGCCTGTCTGAGTAGATGGATGCCATAGCTGCTGCCGTCATGTCTGCTTTCAAGGAAGGGAGAAGACAGAAGGGCCAGCTCCAGCATCTGTCCTCTCTTATCATGAAATGCAAAAGACCTCCCAGAAGCCTTGTTAGATCTCATTGGACAGAATTATGGCACTCCCCCAACGCAAGAAGGAAGGTTGATGAAGCTAGTAGTCCACCTATTGTTCCTCCCAAACAGAATTGAGATTGGATTAGTAAGAAAAGACTAAAAATAGCCCTAGGGATTTGGGGGGGAGGGGTGTGAAGGATGATTTTCTAAAGGAAATTTAGGAATCAATTACTTGTAAAGAGGGGAAGGGAAGAAAAGTTGCTGTTTGTGATTCCAAATCGATTTTTTGGTTCTGAAAATTTGGGGCCCTAAAGGATGAAATAATTGTCTCTGGACATAAATAAAGTAATAGTAATAGCATCTCAGAGGAGTTTGGAAAAGTGAAGTCAATGGCAACTTATTTTTAAAAGAACACCTACCTGAAGATAACAGACATAGATAACATATGATTTTATCAGTGATTTGGTGAAGTAGGAGACTTGAAGAATATTTCTTGTCATCTCTAGTATTGGGCAGTATTTCTCATGGGGACACCAAAGAATCAGGGCTGCCATCTGTCAGCCTCTCCCCTCCCCCCAGCATGGGAGGCGCTAGAGTTCTCTTTCTAATTTACGTAACTGGGGCTAAATGTCCCAAAGCCTCATCTGTGTCCCACTCCCATGCCTACCCTGGGCCCAGTTAATAGATAAGAAGGCTTAGAAGAGATTTTTAGATGACTCATTCAAAGTTTCATTATTACCAGGCCAGATTAGTTGGCTCACTCAACCAACATAAGCCTAAAGGCCCCTGGCCAGGGGTTCCTGAGTGGTGATCCTAGGGTGTCTTCGGGGATGGGCAGCAGTACAAAGTGGGTTGCAATTCTGGGGCAGAGGAGCATTCCAGGGAGTGGAAAGAAAATATTGCTGTTCCAGGCATACCCCAAGGGAACAAATCTAATAGAATAGACATCTGCACTGGAAACGGAGTTACATTTTGAAGCAGTGGCTAAAATAGGCTTCCTCTCTTTCCATTCTCACCATCTGCACCCCCACCTAACCTGAACTAATAATAGAAGTGATTAGGGGGCAAGTCTGCTATGCAAAACAGAATGAACCCACGTAACAGTGACCACACTGATTCTGTAAAAGGACACGAGGCTGCCTCTTTGACTGTTGGCCCATCTGGAAAAAAAATAAAAAAGCATCAAGCAGAGGAGTGTCACTCAGGAAGTTTCCAGATCCCAGGGCCCTTTAAATTTATCAACCCACCGGGAGGGAACAGAAATCCTTTTTAGGATTTATACTCAGGATTTTAATCTGTTTTCAATTTTTAACCTTTGGAAGAGAAGATGAGACCCTGCAAACTGAAAGGAACCATTATCTTTGCTAAAGTAATCTCAGCTCTGGGAGAGAGAGTCCGATTTAGCTTTTTAGGGTTTGGGCTTTTTTCTTTTTTAATTCCTTGCAAATGAGAGCAGGTGACAACAAGGAGGGTTGGGAAGCTGGGGAAACAGATGCCAGGAAGGAGGGCCAGATGTGTCAATGGGGCTCCCTCAGAGCACACACCGTGACCTCGCTGCCCCTGACTCCCTCAGCCTGGCTTCAAAATATGCTCCTCATCCTCCCCTCTTTAATTCACCCTCTATCTCCCGGTTCTCAGAACCCCATTCCTATGCTAAAAAACTCAGTGAATGCTACACTATCTTCCGAAAGAAAGGCCCACTCTAAAGCAATGATACACGAGGCCTTCCGAGCACCAAGTGGATTCAGCTTCTTTCCGGTGGCCATTGTCTTGTACGGCCCCTGCGGCACGCATTCGGCTGCAATTGTCCAGCAAAATGTCCACCAGCTATACCAGTCATACCTCCCGTGCATGACCCGTGCTAACACTTCCCAGTTTGTACATTCAAGCCATTTGCCAAGGGTAATCTTTCCCATTCCACCAGCTTGGAGAACAGCTACTTACTCCTAAATCTCCTACTGAAATGTCACCTCTTTTCCACAGCCTCTCCTGACGCTCACGCTCTCTACCCACACACCCCCAGGCAGAATGATTTGGGGTTACCGTCCCGTCTAATGCATTTCTCTGCTGTAGCAGCTTCTGCATCGTACTCGTTTATCTACACACTGATATGCTATAAAGAGATAATTGGGTTCCTAAGGAAATTTGCTTTATCGAAATTGAATTATAAAACCAATTGATTCAGTGAGAGATAAAAGGGGTTGAGGTTGGGGCATTCGAGGCTCACAACAACAAAGTTAGTTCTCCTGCCGGAATTTCAATAATAAAGGTGCTTTGTAGCTATCAGAGTATTTAATTGCAAGCTGAAATATCAAATTAGTTGATCAAGAAAGACACATATCTCATTTGCCTCACAAGCCGCATACCCATGAGCCTTCCAAACCTCAATCATCTTTGGCCTTGACCCTGTGACTTTCCTGGCATCACAATCTGTAACACACAGTCACAAAAGGACACAAGTATGAACAAGAATACAAAGGAAGCATCACTCATACGGCTGTGGGTCCCAGTAACTGTCATCTGCTCATCAAGGACTAATCCCTAGTGACAAGCTTGTTGAGACCAATGGCAATCAGAGTAATGCAAATTGTGCTTGTTAATTCATTCACCTTACGGTCAATATCCAATTTAATTAAGAAAACTCTCTTGGTAGGAGAAAGACCTCTATTTAGTAACTTATTACCTTCCTTTAGATGGAGGACACCAAAAGCAGGGATGGGTCTTATCAGCCTTGTCACCCTAAGATTGCTGAATTAGTAATAGATGTGCTGCCTTACCCAGATAATTAGCTTTAATCTTATTTTAACCAGAGCTTGCTTAGTGTCTAGACCAGTGATTTCAACCAGTGTGCCATGAAAGATTTTAAAGATCATTAAATTATTTTTGAAAAGAGTTCAAAGCACAGTAAGTATAGGCTTTCTTTCTTTCTTTCCTTCCTTTCTTTTTTTTTTTTTTTTGATCAACATAATTTAAGTGAGCTGCAAAAGTTTTACTATAGGGTTAAGTGTGCTATAAGATAAAAAGGGTTGATAAACAGTGGTCTAGATCTTTTCAGCATGAATTGGACAAATCTCTCCCATCTCTCACCCCAAACTTTTATATACTGATAACAAGATTTTATTGTTATCATCTGAGTGTCCTTTAATAGACGATTAACCTTTTAATGACAGAATATGAAAACTTATTGAGAGCTATGCTAAGCTCTTTACATGAATTATCTCATTTTAGAGAGGTCAGTTTTTTGTTCCATGGACAAATTACCACTGTCCCATGATGTAACATAACCACTCCAAAATACAACTTCTTATGCTGAGTAAATGCCCCCAATTTTTAACTAATTCATAGTTTTCCACTCCAAACAGAAAGTTGATTCATTTATTGCATATTCGCTAATTTTTAAATCAAGAATTTAATGGCTTAATACCAGACATTCAATGGGTACTTTATTTTTATGGTGGAGATGGTGCTAATTTGAACACTTTTAAGCTAAAATGACCATAGCTCTTTTTTTTTTTTTTTTTTTTTTTTTTAGAGACAGGGTCTTACTTTATTGCCCTCAGTAGAGTGCTGTGGCGTCACAGCTCACAGCAACCTCCAACTCCTGGGCTTAGGTGATTCTCTTGCCTCAGTCTTCCGAGTAGCTGGGACTACAGGCACCCGCCACAACATCTGGCTATTTTTTTGTTGCACTTTGGCCGGGGCTGGGCTTGAACCCGCCACCCTCAGTATATGAGGCCGGCACCCTACCCACTGAGCCACAGGCACCCATAGCACTTTTCTGTAGCAGAAAGCTGAAGCCCTAAACCATACATTTGTCCAGTGGAGTGCAGGACCAGAGATATTTTCTGAAAGAACTCTTATCCAGGAGCACTCACTTATAAGGTATGATGAGGCAGAATGGCTCCATTTTTACAAGAAAAGATGCCAACCCTCCTCAAGAGTTGGCTGATTATAGGAGCACATGGCTCCACACTTAATCCAGACCCTAACACATGTCTCCAGCACCCATCAGGCATATCCTTGAACTCCCTGCCACCTGATTCCTATCAAAAGCCTAGTTTGTAGAAATTGTGTTTAATTTATAAAAGGTCCCTTGGGGGGAGCATTATACAGGTAGTGTTTTAGATTGCAGATAAGGAATTTTGGAATGAGGCATCATATGTAATTAATTATTCAGGGGGATTTCAGACAAGACATTTAACCTCTTTGCACCCTAGTTTCCCTGCTGGTGCCATGGAGTAGCTGGTCTAGGGAACCTCAAAGTGCTTTTCAATGCTGACATTTCCTGAAGTCCTCCCTGCTCTGCCCACATGTGTGCCAGTGGCAAGGAATCACATCAAACGCAGTGAAAGATCCAAGTGTTATTTCCCTAGTTGCTCTAGGAATGCACTAAAGTTTGTGACTTCTTTGGGTCAATGATGAGTGGGTCATGGATGCCTTCCCACTTTTCACAATCCCCTTCCCTATCGCAACCATTTGGAGATTGAAGTGGTTGTAAGGAAGTCAATTCCACCTCAGTTGAGTGGAGAGACTCACATTCCATGTAAAGGAAGATCGTGGCTTGGACCTGGGTGATGTGAAGGGAGATGGACTCAAGAAGTCCTTTTGATGGTTTGAAAATGGAAGATGAAGGAGAGAGATGAATAAAGAAGAAAACCCATTTCAATTCAAGTTAGGGGGAGAGGGAATGTGGGGGGAGGTTGGGGTGCTTCCCATCGAATAGGCACAGTGTAGGGGTGTATGGCACACATTTTTGGTGCAGGACATAACTACAAAAGGAGCTCTACCTAACAAATTCAAATATCATGATTTGGTTGTTCATATCCTCACATTAAAAATAAAAATCAAAGAAAAAAAAAGAACTGCTAGATTTCTGGCCTCAGCAACTTGGTGGATGATGAAAGTAGTTGCTGAAAGAAAAGAGCAGGGAAGGGCAGGTTGCAGAGGGTGTAGAATGAAGAGCTCAATTTTGAATCAGTTAAGCTTCAGCTTCAGGTGGAAAGGTCAAGAAATATGGATGTATAGGTCAGGAGTGTGGAGGACAGGTCTGGGCTGAAGGTATAAGTTTTGGAATCATATAGCATACAGCACATAGACTGTAATTAAAGCCTCAGGGCTGGATAAAATCACCAAGAGGAAGCACATAGGCTGCCCTCCCATTTCCTACACCTGTTAGATTTTTATTCTAGTCTTTGCCCTCTGATGGTTGTCCCCACAATTACCGTTAACCAATCAATCAATTGTGAATAAACTGAAAATGTTTCCTTAATGAGTGTTTTCAAATCTGAGACCTTACCTGTGTTTCTTTGTGCTTCAGCACTCTCTTATTCAACAATGGGAATTTAATGAGGATTAAATCAAGTGTTTTCTCAAGTCCAGTGCCTTCTCAGAGGAGCCATTCTTACATGGCCACTTCAGCCTCTGCGCCAGCAGAACAGTCAGTGCTGTGAGCCACTCTGTCGCAGTTTGATGCTATCATATGCATCTGTTCCTGTTCCCCAGTGCCCAGTTAATGAAAAGCTCCTGGAGGGGAGTGAGCATAACCTGCTCCTTTTTGAATCCGTCATAGCCCCCTGTGCCAAGTCAGCACAGATTTGCTAACTGACCAGATGGCCATTCTTAAGCTGGGGTCTTAGTGGCATTAAAGAGTGGATAAGGAATGTATGAGCCAAGGCTGTGGCCTGGCTTTTGCCCCAAAAGGAGATTTATTGGCTCATGATATAAAAACCCAGGAAAAGCAAGAGTGGGATTGACCCTGTGGGACAGCCGGAGCCAACTCAAGAGGGGTCTCCTCCCTTCCAGTTTGGCTGAGTGTTGGCCTAAGGTACTATCACTCATCTGTTTATACCTGCATTACACTGAATCCTCTCACAAGTCATCTCGTTTATTTACTTTGTTACCTGCCTCCCTACTTCCCACGCCCCATCACGCCAACTCCCTGGAGAGATGAATTGCATCTGTCTACTTTCCTAGCACTCAGAATAATGACTTTTTCTATTACAGGGGAAGCCTTGTAAGTATTTTAGGAAGAATAAATGAATGGATTCTTTGTGCAACAGGAAAAGACTCTCAGTTTGGTCATCTCTGAGTCCAGTCACTGGGTCCAGGGGTTTGAAGTATGATGATGGGTTCATCTTGAGTCATACCCCGTGTCTGAGAGTTGGAAGGAGGCATAGCACCAGTAGTAGAATAGAAAGAACCCACAAGCAGGGAGGAGAGCCTTGGCCCACATTAGGGGTAAATGCATTCCTTAGACCCTGCTGAATTTAAGGTACTCTTGGTCCCGAGCACCCCTTGGAAATACGTGAGCATGTGCCCTCCAGCCTCCTAGCTTCTGAGTTATAGTGAGATGGACATACTTTTAAGTATGAGCAATATATTTCAATCTTATGTACAGTGATTCTCTAAACCAAAATTCAAAATGCACAGTCTGAAAAATATAGAATCAACAGGATGAGGCGTTTAAATTAGGCTCATTCCAAAAGTTGTGTGATGGATGTTGATTGGGCCTGTAGGTGTCTTCTCCACGTTAGTGGGGGAAGCCATTGGCGATTTGAGTCTTGAGCCCATGAATGGCATTTACACGGACGAGGACTGGCATTAGCTCACCTACATGCTTCCCACGCTTGCTTGCCTCTGGTACCCAGCGATGAGTCCAATTTCCCTTAACCACTTGGAAAAGTGGCAAATTATAAGGAACAAATGCCCCTTCCCACAGCAGGAGCGCCACCTGCCTCATGAGTCAGCAGTTACGCAGATGGTGAGATGGAGAAGCCAAGCGGGAAGGATCTGGAGGCTGCTTGTCCCGATGAACAATCAGTGCCAGAGCCATCCTTTCCTCTCTAGTCCTGCTGGGCTGACCACGTGGCTTTCCACACAAATGTAGGTCATTTAAAATGCTGTCAGCAAGCTGCTGTTTCTTTCTCTCACGACACTGGAAAACCTATAGTGACTAGGAGAAATTATTTCCAAACTGGTGCTTCTCACTTAAAACAGAGAATCCAGATTTTTTAAAAGCTGCAGTCTACGCTCAGAGATGTGATTACCCTTTCTGCGTTGCTGAAACAGCCACCAAGTCTGTATGTGTGTGTGTCGGGGAAAGGAGACGGTAGGAGGGAAGGAATGACAGTGGGCCCCTAGAGTTAAAATGTTGCAATTTAGTCTTAAAGGTATTTTAAAACATTATAATTTCTAGAAAGAATTAAAATATGATCATTTATCCCAAGATCTGGAAACAGTGGCCCTTTAGTTTGGCCAAGAAAGAGAAATATCTGTTCTACTGACTGAATTTACCATTTTGCAAAAGTACTTCTGTTTAATTCATGAAATTTAATCACGGTCGTGCTGGGATTTATTGCCTCCCATTAATGCTTCCTTTGAAGATGAGTGGAAAGACCAAGGGTTGAGGAAAGAAAGATTCTTTCCAAAGTCCTGCAGGATTTAATTTGGACTTTATTAAATCTCATTAGTTCACTAAGGCAGAATTTATGAGACTTTGGACAGAGAGTAGGCTGGCATTTATCTTGGTTTAATCTATGAAAAAGTGATTTTTTTTTCCTCTCTGCAGGTGAATGATACAAATAAGGTCATAGGAAGAATCTATGTACATCGTAAAATACATATTCATTAGGCATGTTCTTTTACATACAAGTTCTGTGCTAATTTTAAAGGAGTTAATATTTTCATTAAAGAAAGTGGAGAGAGACTATCACTTGACAACACTGTCCCGCTTTGCTCATAATTACTGTTCCTTACTTATTCGTTCTCTACCGACTTCCAAAAAGGATTTAAGCCAGCCTACGAAAAAAAAAGAGCATATTTATAAAAGTAGAAGTGTTTGTCTGATTACTATATCACATAGAAATGTTGAAACAGATTTTCACTAAATTTGGAAGCTATTTTGGGGATAGTCTATCTTAAAATGTGTGGTGAATATAAAATTCATTTTGAAGAGTTCTGGGAAGTGCTGCAAAAAGGTAGTGCAGAAATGTTATTAGAAAGCCGAAAATAACAGTGACTTCCACAAGGTACAAGTTTCGTTTGGACTTCCCTAAAGGAAGCCTCTTGCTAGGCAAGCTAGAACTGATGCGGTAACTCTCCAGGACCCAGGTATTCATTTTTTTTCGTGTTTTTGTTGCATCATCCTGGTGCTGGATTTGAGGACTCCTCATGGTCCAAGATGGCCATGATGTTCCAGCATCCTACCCAGTCCAGAGGTAGATGAAGAGAGCAAAGACAAAAGGGTCTCCCTCCAATGGATGGGTCACACTTTAATCAACCTGCCTAGAAATCCCGCACAAAATTTTTAAGGTGGTTCATTGGCCAAAACTTACTCACATGGCCACCATTGCTGTAAGGGAGCTTCTGTTAATCAGGAGAAAGAAGACTATGGAGACAGGTGGAACCAGCTGGCCCCTGCCATCCTCCCGAGCAACTAAAATTGTGGTAGCGTCAGAGAGAGAGAAATAGAAAGTTAGGAGCAAAGAGAGTAAAGGACAATTTGCAGTTCCTATGATCAAATCACAGGTTTGACTTTGAGCTTCTCAACTGCCAGGACAAAAGGGAAAGAATTATTTTTACTGAAGAAGCAAAGGTGTCAATTTCTCCAACGTTTATCTCAGAATTAAATTTCATAACGTGTCTCTCACTGGGACTACATGTAAAAAAAAAACAGCCACACAGCCTGAATTTTTCAAATGACTCTCGCTATCAACTATATAACTCTCTCCTACTGTTCACCATGACATGTACTCATCCATGTGTGTCCAATTTCTGGGTCAGAAAACATGGTGACCATGGGTGTTGGAAACAGAGAAAGGTATAACTGAATGTTTTTGGTAAGTTTGCAGGGAATGTGGGAAGTGGTTCTGTGAGAATCAATGGACAGGATGAAGCAGAAATGTCAGGATGGTGCCCTCCAGGTCAGGCCTTTGTTTTACAGGCCCAGGGGCCCTTGGTACAGGCACAATTAGGTCCTGAACTGACTCGGCCTAATGGAAATGCACAGACAAGCCCCAAAGAGTAAGAAAACTGTTAGGAAGACCATGGATGCTCTCACGGCACCACCTGTGTGTTCAGGAAGCCAGATCATCAGAAGCCATTCTTTGGATCTGTCATGAGAAATCTCTATCACAGGGATCAAACCCCTACAATTACTTCATTTTTCTCCAACAGTAGATCTACATGGAAATCCAGAGTTTGCTTTGAAAACAAGGAATTACAGAAAGTTAAGCGATACACTGAACATGTAAGGGCATTAAACTAAGACCATCTATTGCCACACAGATGGGATCATTTTGTCCAGAGACTAGAAGTCAAAGAGATCTTTGGGCTGAGAGTCCACTCCCCTGCATAGTGTCTGAACAGACATGCCCAATATTTGCCCTTCTGCTCCTTTCTTTCTAGGCTCTAGTGGCCGCCCAAACCTCTTTTGGGTCACAGCATTCTTTGAATGGTGTTACTATAATCAAGCAGCATAACCCAGCTCCTGCTGACTTGAGAAAGTTTGGTCTCCTTCAGGTGACCTTTCAATCCCTCATTCTTCTTCACCTAGTGTAGCTCTGTTGGGTAACTCTAAGGGCAATGCAGGGTTTTGTGGGGGCATCATACCATCCCCAAACACAGATCTTCAGACGACCTTCTATAAAATCGTCTTTGGTAGAGCACAGCATAAGAATCTGACGGTTGCTATTTATTGAGGGCCCACTGATCTAGATGAGTTTTTTAGGTATTAAATCCATGCAATCAATCTAGTGGGAGTATTACTGCCATCTTACATCTAAAAAAACGGAAAGTGCTGAAGTGTATTTGTTTCATAGGACTGCCATCACCAATTACCACAAACTCGGTTTAAACCACAGAAATGTGTTTGCTCACATTTCTTGTCTAGAAGCAAAATCAGGTGTCCGTAGGGCTACTCTGTGGGGCATCTATCCCTGGCCCCTTCCAGTTTCTGCTGTAGCTAATTCACTCTATGTTCTCTTACATCTTCACATCACCTTCCCCTCTGTGTGTCTTCTCTCTCTCTTTTTTTTCCTACCCAGGTAATCCAAGATGTCCTCATCTCAAGATCCTTAACTTAAGGACATCTTCAAAGACCCATTTTCCAAATAAGGTCATGTTCACAGCTTCCTGGGGTTAGGATGTGGTCATATCTTTTTGGAGGTCACGATTCAGTCTGTTGCAGAAAAGTTAGATCTTGATCCAGACACTTATGGCTACACAGAACAGATGTGAATGGGAGTGTGAAAGTAGCACCTACTCTTTAGAGAATAAGCCTAAATTCTATGAGCCTTAAAAATAGCACATACTCAGCCTCATACAAACCCAACGGCCAAGGGTCCCTGCCTACACACTTTCGCATTCTCCCACCGAGAAAGAAATGACAGAGGGCAATAAGGGTGAATTTTTTGTTAACCACAACTGTCTGGTGCCCAGGTAGACTCCTTACCAGAACTGCCTCCAGAAGTAGGACTTCCCTGCCTAGCAGAAGCAGGGAGTCACATGGAGAATCACATCACTGGTGAGTGAAAGAGGATTGCAAAGCAGCTCTTTGAATAACAAGAGCTGAGGCTAGAATGTGGTTCTACTTCATCAGCCACCCATTCCTTTGACCTTTGCCATATGGGAGCTATTATGAGAGGCCACATCACAGTCAGGTGTGTCAAAGACAGTGCCGCCCAGCAGATGTGGCAGCACATTGCCTGTAGATGTGTCAGGCCCTGTGCTGTGTGCTGGGGGTACAGGTACAATTTAGCCCCATCTCTGCTGCCAAGGTGATTTAGGGGAGAGGGAAAACCAGTGATTAAATGAGCATGTGTGGTAGGACCCAAGCATTGCAGCAATACAAACCTCAACACGGAGGAGGAAGTGATTCCATTTCCAGCAGGAGCCCAACTCAGGGATGTTTTCACAAAGGATTACTGAGTTCTTTACCCAGGATTATACAGCCAGTATTCAAGGCAGCCAGAATAGGATCTGCACTCCCCCCAAACCCCAGTGTTCTTTCTTTCCATGAAGACATCCGTGCAGGGGCACAATTAATGAGGTAGAAATGTGCACCCCAGAGGGTCTCACCTGGCTCAATGTAGAACATAGAACACTTTGAGGGATGAAGGTAATATTTGTCTAAGTCTCTCTTCCTAAAATACCACCTGCTCATCTGGCTGCTGAAGATGGAAGACAGATTAGAAAATATTCAAGAATTTTCTGTCCAAGACATCCTACACTGGTGGTCTGAAGTTTCCCTGCCTGGCAGAAGCAGACATCAGATGGTCATTATCTGTTTATTTTCTTTAAGAAGTATTTTAGTTTGGGGTCTTTCTCCAGAAACTTAACCTTTAACATTTATATTAAATGAACTTCTCTTAATCAATCTAGTTAGTAAGATGACTTTGCATACTCTTTAGGGTAAAGGCAGAGTCCTCTCAGCCCTGTAGCCCCACTCCCACCAGGTCTAGCCAAGCTTTCTGCAAAGAGTTGGCAGGCAACAGAATTTTGTTGACGCCAATGGAGCTCTGCGTCTACATGTTATTGAAAACCAGTAAGAATTCAAGTCATGTTCATTTTATCCTAAGTTCAAAGCAGTAAGCCCACAGATGATATAATTTGGTGAGTAATTATTATCTGAATGAAAGATTGCTTCACATACTATTCTAAATTTATTTTAGGCTGCTGAAAATAATAGGTTCCAAATGATAACCTAGTTAACACCACAACCTCCCACGAAAAGGCTAAATGTCTTAAAGGAGCAGACCACATTTGCAGCTTGCTAAGAGCTAAGAGATGTGCCAGGATAATTTTGTCTTAATAGTAACTTTCTTTCTCCTGATATTTTCTTCCATTGCCCTTCTCCTCATTTGACCAGACAGACTATCCCAGGAGAGCTGTGGCAATACTCCAGGAGCCTCCTTCTGACTTTGGTTCCTAAAAGCCTGGAGCTCTAGTTAGGATGCCATTGAAGGAGACTCGGCCAAATTCTGGAAGAACAGGTACTTTCCCTAAAGATCAAGCAAGTATTCCCTGGTTGGTGGGAGGGGAAAATGGAGGGGCAGTGATGAGGCTACAGGTGCTGGGAGGTTCTTACATTGGGGCCCCACAATCTGCTTCCTCATAGACTCAGAAAGACACCAGGAGATGGCTGGTTTGTGGGACTAGGCAGGTATGTTTCTGCGACCACACAGTAGTGGGGGGAGTACCCAGACCCAAAGGACCTCTGTGCACAGGAAAAGGGACAATCTAGTGATGACCTACACAGACTATCACTGTAGCGTCTCTTAGTACAAGACTGCAGACAATCTTTTTGGCACAGCAACTGAAGTATTGGTTTGTACTATTGTAAAAATGTGTATGTTTGTTTGTGGAGGGGTTGCTGAACACATAGAGCTGAACTTCCCAAAGTTAATAAGATTCCTCCATACTACTCAGAACTGGGGAAGAGGTAGGAAATCACTCATGCTTAGTCCTGCTGGGCACTACACGCAGGACAATCTGTCAAGTCTTAGCACAAGCTCTAAAAGACCGTTAGACCCTGAACCTCTACTGCTGCACATTCATTCTAAGAAACGATCTCTTTTATACCAAATACAAAATCAAAGATTCACTAAGAAGAATGTTGAGTAGTGAGACCAGCCTGGGTAATATAACGACGACCTTGTCTATACAAAACCATTTTTTTTTTAAATGAAAGAATGTTCACAGGAGCACTAGTTCACAGTAGAAAACATAATGGAAAATTACCAATCCCTCCATTTACAGGGCTCAATCAATCATGGGAAGGGGAAAGCTGTCCTAACCAGCCTTACTGAACTGAGCTGCTTTTCTTCCATAAAACCTGATGACCAAGGTCAGGGCCCTGCCAGCAGGATGTGCGCTCTGCAGTTGGGGGTATCTCATTCTCCAGGTCCCACCAGCTGAGATGTGTGTTTAGTCAGAGTCTGTTGGAATTGTCCCCAGAGCAGTTTATGGCGACCATATATGTTAATTTTATCTCATAGTATAACTAAATAGTATGCAAACTGATGCAATATGAGAGCAGAGAGAAAGTGCGTTTCTATGAAAACTATGTTAAATGCCTAGGAAAGACTTCATACATGGAAAGTTGTCAAAGAATTGTTGTGGAAGGAGATACGGGGGAGACAACTGTAAGCGAGTGGGGAAAAAATAGGAAGATTTGCACCAGGGTTGTTTGACCGTATCTCCCTGCACATTTAAGACAGAAACTGGAGGGGTAGATGGTGTCATTGTGGGTGTGGTGTAGGTAGGATAAAGGGCTGAAACTCCAGCTAGCAAAAGGCCTGTGCTCTGTGCAAAAGAGGGAGAACGAACATGCATTTATGTTTGGGTTCAAACTAAAATGTGTAAATATGTATATAAAATTTTCCAGCCTTCTACAGTCTCATCAGCTTTTTCTAGTAATTAAGCAGCTGCTGAGGCGGATAAGAGAGACTACTGCACATTCAGAGAACGAAATGTTCTTCAGCTGTCCAAACAAAACGCTAGAGAGGTTTTGACATAAAAAGACTTTCATGATATATTGTTAAATGAAAAAAAAGAATCCCAGTCTTGTAAAAAAAAAGTGTGTGTCAAAATAAATACTTTAATATGTCTGAGTCGTAGAAATATGAGTTATTTTTATTTCTTCTTATGGGATTTTTTTATTTTGATATGTGGCTATAATACATATTTTGTGGAACAGAGAAAATTACCAAAAAAAAAAAAATAGTGCATGTTTGGCTAGAAAAAATACATATCTTTCCCCAGGGGACCCAGAGAGTGGGAGGTTGGGAACACAGCAGGTTGGGGCAAGGGTTCCCTGTGAGGATCCCAGGGAGCCCCTGCCCTGGCCCAGTGGCCTTGTTCCCACCCCCTGGGGAGCTGCAGGTGTTCATTTTTCATAGTCTTTGCTCATGGATCTGGAACTGGCCAGGCCCGCCTGGGTTATTCAGAGTGCCTCATGCAGTGACAGTCTGATGGTACCAGACTGTCAGAATGGTTGGGGCCATTCAAGGACTTCTTTACTTACCCCCCGCCCCTGGGCCGGAAGCTGGAACAGCTGGGGCCCCCTGGACACCTCCTCTTCCTCTCACTCTTATTCTTCTCTATAACAACACCCCATCCTTCTCTTCATATTGATTGGTAATTGTTATTGTTTACTCTCTCCTCTTTCCTAAAATGCCACCTCCCATCTAAAAGTATGAAAACGTCTACAAATGTGAGAAAAGAAAATCAAACACAGGGCGGTGCCTGTGGATCAGTGAGTAGGGCACCAGTCCCATGTGCTGAGAGTGTTGGGTTCAAAACTAGCCCCTGCCAAACTGCAACAAAAAAGTAGCCGGGTGTTGTGGTGAGCGCCTGTAGTCCCAGCTACTTGGGAGGCTGAGGCAAGAGATTCTCCTAAGCACAAGAGCTGGAGGTTGCTGTGAGCTATGTGACACCATGGCACTCTACCAAGGGTAACAAAGTGAGACTCTGTCTCTTAAAAAAAAAAAAAAAGAAAGAAAATCAGATACAAAGCAGGAATTCATACCAGGAGAATAATCTATACATTGTTCACTAAAGTAATCATCAAATGTCGGCACTTATAGCTACTCAGAGAGGAGAGCTCCACGTTGGCCCCAACCTGTGTGGCAGGGACCCAGGAGCAGGTGGCATCTGCAATGGGTGGTCAATGACATTTGGACACAGACTGACCTGCTGCGTGTGCCTCGGTCAGGGTCAGCTTGGATCTCTGTGACAAAGTGGTGTAAAATGACAGAAATGTATTGTCTCACAGTTCTGGAACCTAGAGGTGTAAGATCAAGGTGTTGACAGGGTTTCCTAGAGGCATGGAGAGGGAATTTGCTCCCTGCCCCTCCTCTGCCTTCTGGTGGCTACTGGAAATCTTAGCTGTTCCTTGGCTGTGGCATCACAACTCCATACTAGGGGTTAGGACTTCAATATATGAACATTAGGGGACACAAGTTACAGAACCTGTAATGGCCTAGTATAGAGTGTGGACCCACTGGACCAGCCACACTTCGCCTGGAACTCAGCCATCTCCACATCTATAGAAAGGGCCAGTCTGCCCATTTGGCTTATTTAAAAGGTTCCCTCGGTGCCTCCCCTACAAGGGGAGAACACGGGAAAGAACAGAGCAGGAGGCTGTCCTCATGAGTGCCACATCCCTTTAACTGCAGAACTTGGTCTCAGCAGCCACCAGAGGAAGAAGAGCTTTTTCAGAGGCTTAGAGAGCTTTCAGGCAAAAACTTCCCACCCTTCAGGGCAGCTCTCCTTCAAGCCCAGTCCAGGAAGGCAGCTCCTGGATTCCTCCAGCTCTGCTGGCTCCAGTCATCCTGCCCTGGGGGAGCCCTCCCCAACGGCCCTCTAACAATCCCACGCTGCCCGTACAGAGGTCTGCCTGTGTCTCCACACATTCACCCCATGATTGGTCATAGCCTGTCTGCTCCCTCTCTGGAGTTCAGGCTACTGGCAGTAGGGACCATGTCTCAGTTACTGCAGTGTCTCCTGTGCCTTGCCCAGAGCCTCACCCCCAACTAGGCCAGAGGTCCACACACCATGACCCCTGGGCCAAATCCCTCCCAACCACCACCTATTTTTGTCTTAGTCTGTGAGTTAAGAATGGTTTTTCCATTTTTAAATGGTTGGGGTGGAAATTCTTAAAAAGAATAATATTTCATGACCTGTAGAAATGATATGAAATGCAAATTTCAGTGTCCATCAATAAAGTTTTATTGGAACACAGCAATACTCATTCATTTTTATATTATCTGTGGCTTCTCTGGCACTACAACAGCACAGTTGAACAGGTACGATGGAGACCATCTGTCCCACAAAGCAGAAAATATTTACAGTCTGGCCCTGTATAGAAAATGCATGCCAACCCCTCTACTAGACACTCATGATATTGCTGTTGACTGATGATAAAACAGTTGGATAAACGTCTCCAGTGCCCACACAGCTTAAGCTGCCTTGTGCTGTTAGCTATTTTTATATATGAGATCCTGAAGGCAAAAATTGGGTCTTCTTTTCTGGCTCCTTCACAGGGTCAGAAGGTCTTAGAAAATGTCAGACACCAGGATGCAGCGATGTGCTAGAAAAGCCCCGAAACTCCAGCACTCCTTCATTACTGGTCCGCGGCGTCCTTGACCTTGGGCTGAAGGTTAGCCTCTGCCTGCTGTGGAAGTTTCTTCAGCAGGAGGCCATTCCCCCACGTGCAGTGAGCGGAGATGTGAGGCCTGCTGACCTGCTAACGCATGGGAGGACACAGTCAGGTCAGCGGTTGAGCAAAGAATTTGACTTTCCCTTGGGCACAAAGCAGAAGGTGCAGAATGCAGGTGCCGACAGGACTGCATTTAAAGCTCGTCTGTGATTCCTTCTCACTCTGTGACTTTCACACAAGCTGCTGAGCCTGTTTCTCCTCCGAAAGTAAGGATGATATGGCTGTCCTAGGAACTCAGAAAGATGCTGTATGTGTAAAAGGATGTTGAGAGATGTTTTTCCATATCTCAGGCATTGAAACCTATATACAGTCATTCAGTAACGATCAATTGAATAATTATTATACTAGGCACCAGGTGCTGTTCTAGATTTTTAGGATGTATCAGTGCTATAACTGAGTGTTTGGGTCCCCCCAACTGAAGATTCATGTGTTGTTACCCCTGTGTGTTGTAATTCCTGTGTTGTTATCCCCGAGGCCAGCACAGAGTTAAGAAAATGAAAAAAAAAGATTCACATGTTGAAATCTATCCCCGAAGTGAGGCTATTAGGTGGTGGGGCTGTTGGGAGATGATTAGGTCATGGGAGGGGGAGCTCTCATGAGTGGGATTAGGGCCCTCATGAAAAAAAAAACCCAGAGAGACCTTCACCCCTTCCACCATAGGGGACACGACAAAAAAGGTCATCTATGAACAAGGAAATTGGCACTCACTAGACACTGGATTTGCCAGTGCCTTCACCTTGGCTGTCCCAGCCTCCAGCCCCATGAGAAATCAGTGTCTGTTGTTTCAGCCACCCAGGCTGTGATATTCTGTCATAGCAGCCCAAATGGATGTGACAATTGGTGGACGAAACAGAGACAGCACCTTCTCTCAAGCTGCTTATGTTTTGGCAGGAGAGATAGAAAATAAATAACGAACATAAACATGTAAATTATATAGTATGTTGGCAGCTGACTAATAGCATGGAAAAAAAGTAGGGCAAGGCATGAGTTTTGGGGAGTGCCACCATCAGGGCACAGTTTGCAATATTAAAGAGAGCGATCGGGGAGGACTCAAGAAGAAGGGGAATCAGAGATACACATATGTCTTTCAAATAAAGAGGTGTTCAACCCTGGGCAAATTACAGACTTCCACTGAGGCTGTGCTTCCTCATGTCTAGCTAGAAAGAAAAGCTGCTTCTCAGGATTCTCGTGAGTTTTATGGGAAACTGGATCTGTAAAAGCCCAAAGCTTAACATACAGTAGGTGCTCAACAAACGGGTATCATGAGGAGAACAATGGTGGTTTTTCTTTTGGGTGGAGGGTTGCGCATTAAATAAAGGGCACATAAATTAGGGCACCTCCTCATACCACCTGGGGAGCCTCTGCGAGTTCAGAAAGTTTGTGCCACAGAAATCTCCCTGCAAGCACCAGGATAAAATATCAGATCCTGGGGACACCTAAGTCTTTCCCAATGTTTGCCTCCCCAGTCAGAAGACTACCTTGCATAAAAGGTAGTTACAGCAACAAGAAAACTCACAATCACTTACATTGAAAACAATGATACTGGGGCTCAGAAAACTGCACCCCCAAATTTGGTGCTTTGATTTACTAAACTAAAGGAATAGCTTCAAGGTCTCTTTGACTGCCCACCCCCACACCTGTCTCTCAATCCTCGGTCTCTCCTAAAGGTCTGTTCTCTGAAAGTCCCCTATCTACTTGGAAATCAGGCACAGCAAAGAGAAACACAATTGCCTTTTATCTCCTCCCTTATATTTTATTAAGCAGAGAAGATTGGAACTTCTATTACAGAGGAGTAATGAAACATCAGATACTGGGGATACCAAAGTCTTTTCAATGTTTACCTCCCAAATGAGAAGACTACCTTGACTCTAGGTGTGTGTGTGTGTGTGTGTTGTTATTGTTGTGCTGAGAAAATAAATCGGGGCTTGGTGCCTGTGGCTCAAGTGGCTAAGGTGCCAGCCACATACACCTAAGGTGGCGGGTTCAAATATGGCCCAGGCCCACCAAACAACAATGACAGCTGCAACCAAAAAATAGCCAGGCATTGTGGCAGGTACCTGTGGTCCCAGCTACTTGGGAGGCTAAGGCAGGAGACTCACTTGAGCCCAGGAGTTAGAGGTTGCTGTGAGCTGTGATGTCACAGCACTCTACCCAGGGGGACAGCTTGAGGCTCTGTCTCAAAAAAAAGAAAGTAACTTGGGAGCATTGCTAGCTCAAATCAATGGGCTGCCTATAAGAGCTTTAGGTCCACACTCACCCACTCACTCCCTTGGTATAGAACTGGCTACGTGATTTGTAGGGCTCTATACAAAATAAAAATATGGAGGCCCTTGTTTAAAAAGCAGGTGGAAATTGTCGTTAAAAGTCCTGAATATAAATTAATTTCATAATAGGGTTGTGCATGTTGGATACTTTTTCTAACCCCACACTGTACCCCAGAAGTGCATTAATGTACATAGTTACCATTCAATAAAAAAAAAAAATCCTGAATATAAAGCTTTTTTCTTTTTCCCATGGTTCTCTCACATTGTCATGGTGTCTTTTATTCACTATTTAATGCCATTTTAAGTAAATACAAATTAAAATGGGATAATATTAGCATAAATTTTACTATTCATCTTTATACTGTGCAATGCCAGCTTCTGAATGCCAATATAAGAGCATTTAACTCATGTGAAATCATCAAAGTTACACAATTTATATTTCATTGCTCATACAGACATCTATATTTCATTCTTACCAAAAGTGGAAACATTGCATCAAATGAGCTCAAACGGTTTTAGTTTACCTCTGGATACAAAAGCACTCTACCAATGCTTTCTATCTTCAGTTTAAGGCAGTGGTTCCCAACCTGTGGGTCATGACGCCTTTGGACTGTATTAAAGGTTCACGGCATTATGAAGGTTGAGAACCACTTGTTTAAGGTAAGAAGAAAAACTGGGGCTTTCCCCTATTTCCCTTTTCCTCTATGTCATTGTAGGGAAGTTCCAACTTTCCCTCCGAAAGTTCAAGTCTAATTCTCTTCAAATGAATTGGCAATAGATAGGTTAACAAGAAAAAAAGGTATGTCATTTTTTTTTTTTTTTTTTGAGACAGAGCCTCAAGCTATCCCCCTGGGTAGAGTGCCATGGCATCACGCTCACAGCGACCTCCAACTCCTGGGCTCAAGCGAGTCTCCTGCCTCCGCCTCCCAAGTAGCTGGGACCACAGGCACCCGCCACAACGCCCGGCTATTTTTTGGTTGCAGCCATCATTGTTGTTTGGCGGGTCCGGGCTGGGGATTCGAACCCGCCACCTTAGGTGTACATGGCTGGTGCCTTAGCCGGTTGAGCTATAGGCGCCGAGCCAGGTATGTCATTTTTTAATGTGTATTAATATGAGGGAATCACAGGAGAATGATTATTTAATTAACAACCCAATGGGGTCCAAATGCTTACACATCTATCTTCATAGCAGAAAGGTGGGGGAAATGTAATAATTTTTGAGAGGTAGTAAATAATTTTTAGGGGAATGAATGGGCCCAGTGCTCAGCAAATGGTAGTAAAAAATTATCTTGAGAATGGAACGAGACCGAAGAACAGTTTGTCTGGGCTCTGGGTTTGGTATTTAATTTTCTATCTCTTCCTCTGTAATAGAAGTTCCAATCTTCTCTGCTTAATAAAATATAAGGGAGGAGATAAAAGGCAATTGTGTTTCTCTTTGCTGTGCCTGATTTCCAAGTAGATAGGGGAATTTCAGAGAACAGACCATCCTGGGCTTTAGGAGAGACAGAGGATTGAGAGGCAGGTGGGGGGTGAGCAGTCAAAGAGACCTTAAAGCTACTCCTTTAGTTCAGTAAATTAAAGCACCACATTTGGGGGTATGGCTTTCTGATCCCCAATATCATTGTTTTCAATGTAAGTGATTGGTGAGTTTTATTGTTGTTGTAACAAATTACCAGGTACTCAGTGGCTTAAAATGACACTCATTTATTATATCATGGTTCTTCATGTCAGAAGTCCGGGAATAGTGGGGCTCAACTGGGCCCCCTCCTAGAATCTCACAAGGCTGAAACAGCAAGGCTGGATTCCTTCCTTCCTTTTTTGAATCTCTGGTAGTGCTCTGCTTCCAAGTTCATGCAGGCAGTTGGAAGAATTCAGTTCTGTTACAGGACCAAGGCTCCTGACTCTTTGCTTGCTGTCACCATGGGTCATTCTCAGCAACTAGAGGCTGCCTGCCTTCCTTGGCTCAGAGCTTCTTCCCTCCCTATTCAAAGCCAGAAATGGCAGGTGAAATCCTTCTCAGTTTGAAATCCCCTAACTTCTGTTGCTGCAGCTCCCTAACTCCAGGTGGAGAAAGTTCTCTGTTTTAAAAGACCCATGGGATTAAATTGGTCCCACCCAGATCATCTAGGATATTCTTCCCATTTTAAGGCCATAGCCTTTTTGCCAATGTAAGATAACATATTCACAGGATCCAGAGATTAGAATGCGGATATCTTTGGGGGCCATTTTTCTGTTTGCCATAATAGGATGTGGTCCCTCAGTCATTAGTGTTTCCTGGAATACCATTGCCTTCTTTGTATGTTTGAAGCAAGTTCTGGTTTTACCAGAAAATGTGGCATCTTGGGCTCTAAGTGCACCCACCTGCTCAGTTATAGGTGTAATGTGATTCCTCTGCTTGAGTGTCTCTGAACTCCCACATGTCGTGGGTCCACCAGAATCCAGGGAGCAGGGGCACCATAAACTCATTACGCAAATAGATAGCAAAGAATGGTGTAAGTGAATATTATGTGTAGCTCCGCTTGTTTGTGCACATGCCCCATTGTCCTGTTACATTTCATGTACAAAGTATAAGTTCAAAGACAACATTATTAAGAATTGAAACCAAGTATGGGCATCTTCTGAATATGGGGCTCTATGCAAGTGCACAGGTCACTTGCCCATGAAGACAGCCCTGCCACACACCCAAGGCCTCCTTGCTGGAGCCTAGCTCCTCCTTGCTTGGAGTACTAAGAGGTTTTCCCAGAGACACCTGTTTTTCCAGAGTCACTGTTGTGACTTTGCCTGGGTACACTCTCCTCAGTGGCAGTCCTGGGCATCACGGGGTGATGCTAGCTCAGAGGACAGCAAGGTGAGCAGGTGGGCTCATGGATGGACCAGACACTGGGCTGGAGGCCAGGGCAGAGGCTCAGGTGGGAGTGAATGAGACCAGCAGGCTTGAGTGTTACCCAAAGGGCTCACTCTTCATTTAAGGTCGTTCTATCTAGTTTTCTTAGTGCCACGAGGCATATTTGAAGATTCTAGCTACTCAGATGGTGATAACAACGATAAAATAACCGACTCCATTGAACATTCCTGATGTACCAGGCACTGTGCTAAGCATGTTCTTGAGTACCTGTTTTGTGTCAGACACTGTTCTAGGTGCTGAGCACACATAGTGAACAGGACAGCCAAGGTTGCTGCCTTCAGGGAGCTTACATGTTAGTGGACAAAAAAACCCAATATGCAAATACTTAAATAATATAAAGGTAATGGAGAAATAGAAAGCAGGGAAGAGGGCTCAGGAGAGTTGGCGCTTGTTTTAATAGGGTCATCTGGGCAGACTCCTAAGAGGCAAGGCCTGAGTTTAGTGAGGTACTGCCAAGCTCATAGAGGGGGAACGTGGGCTCAAAGGTACCAGTGCCATATCCAGGTGCTCTGGGCTAGAAAGAAGGGTCTGTGGCATGTGACCACGGCAATGGCAAAACCTCCACTCTCCCCATCATCCTCCACTGCATTGCAGCCTGTGTGATTTCTCCCTAAAGATGCACATGTTGTATTTGAATGGTTTGTCCAGTCCATCCAGTAAATTCTTGAGTCTCCACTGGACAGGGAGCACCTCTCATTTTGGGACAGAACCACAATGTCCTGAGAGTGCTTTTAAAAACCTGCAGGGGACACACCATTCTGACAGTTTGAACTTGCTTTTTTGGCTTTTCTGGAAAACAAAAACATGTCTGAGACTGTCGGAGCTGCCCCTGCTATCCGCACACCTGCAGAGAAAACACCTGTTAGGAAGAAAAGAGGCACAGCTGCTGGCAAGGGCAAGGCATCCGCCTCCCGCCCCCAGTCCCAACTCATCACTGAGGCTGTGGCTTCTTCCAAGGTCACCGTGGCATTTCCCTGGCAGCACTCATAAAAGTGCCAGTGTCACACGCTATGATGTGGAGACTAACAACAGCTGTCTCAAGTTGGGTCTCAAGAGCCGGTGGTCAAAGGCACGCTGGCACAGATCAAGGGCTTTGGTGCCTCAGGCTCCTTCAGACTTGACGTGAAGGTGGCCTCCCCGGAATATAAACCCAAGGCCAAGAAGAGATGCTAAGAAGACCTGGAGAAAACAAAAAAGCTGGTGGTGGCTGCTGGAAGAACAACAACAAAAAAGGTGGCCAAGAGCCCAAGAAAGGTAAAAGCAGCCAAACTGAAAAGGGCTGTCAAGAGTCCTGCCAAGGTCAGACCCCACAAACAAAAGGCAGCCAAGGCTAAACCTGCCAAACCAAAGGCTACAGAGATAATGAAAGTGGCCCCAAAGAACTGACGTCCTAGCTGGATGTCCTGCTGTGAAAATATCAAAGGCTCTGACCATACCCCATACCCCACTCCTGGGGTGACACCCCTTCTTATAGCTGAGCCTTGGCTCCTAATGTTGAGGCTGTTTGTTGCTTTAGGCTTCAACTCTGAGAGCAATGGCTTCTGGACTTATTAACAATCCCCTGAGAAGCTTGTTTGAAATGCATGTCCTGGGGTTCACTCTGATTCCCCAGGCCTATGAGGGGACCCAGACATTTGCATTTAAATAAGCACTGCAGCTGATTCTGATGTTGGGGGTATTAGGAAACACCCTTTGAGACACAGGCTCTGACAGAGGAAATCAACAAAACATCCATTGTCTCAAGAAGGGGCAGTGATGATACTTGAACTCTACACAGGAGTGTGTAGTCCCTCTCTTTGGGGCCTCTGCTTTAACTGCAACCCCTCCCAGCGTGCCTACCACTAGCACAGCCTCCAATCACCTTGGCCCTAATGGAGATTCTGACATAGTCCAAAAATACAGGGTCATGTGCTACATAACAACATTTCAATGATGGATCACATATACAACAGTGGTCCCATAAATTATAATACATACTATATTCTTAATGTATCTTTTCTATGTCTACCTATGTTTAGATGCACAGATACTTACCCCTGTGTTACAGCTGCCTACAGTATCCAGTACCATAACATTCCGCACAGGTGTGTAGCCTAGGCGCAAAAAGACACACTGTATAGCCTGGGTGTGTAGTGGCTATATGTGCGCCACCTGGGTTTGTGTAAGTGCACCCTATGATGTTCATACAATGTCAAAATCACTTAATGACACATTTCTCAAATGTGTCCTAGTCATTAAGTAACACATGACTGTATATGAAATGTGTCTGTCACCTCCTCCCCTCTGTATCTCCCCTCCCACCTGTCTTCCACTCCACAAAGTATTTCTTCAAACTCAATACAATGAAACTGCAATACAGCAACCCAAGGAAGGTCCTAAGATCACTGAAGTCATTTTTAATGGCTACTGTAACAAATTGTCATAAACTTTGTGGTTTAAAACAACACAAATTCATTGTGTTACATGTGTATAGGTTTGAAGTGTAGCGCAAGATTAAAACCAAGGTGCCAGCAGGGCTGTGTTCCTTCTGGAGGCTCTCTGGGAGAATCTGTGTCCTTGGCTTTTCCAGTATTCTTTGGCTTCTGAGCCCTTCCTCCACCTTTAAGGCCTGCAATAGTAAGTCAAGTCTGCTGGGGGGCCTAATGCAGCCTCACATGAACCCACCCCCTTCCTCCTCCTCCTAAAACAAAGACCACAAAGGACCTGGTTAGCCCCACCCCCAAAATTCGCAGGGAAGGACCTTAACCCACCAAAGCCCTCTGGGCAAGCTGTAGAATTTGCCCACACTCCATATAAAAGGAGTCTCCAACTGCCCCCAAACGCAGACACCTTCTTAGCCCCTTCCCTGGGCGTGTCTCTATCCTCTTTTAATAAATCTGACTTGAACCTCTCCACTCCTGGTATCATCCCTGGATGTCACCGCACCACCTTTCAAAGTCCTTCTCACCTGACATGGGTCTCATTTCCTCTTCTGCCTCCTTCTCCCACTTTTAAGGATCCTTGTGGGATATCGGGTCCAACTGGATAATGCAGAAGATGAGAGTGAGCCAATCTTTCTATTAGCTGTTTATCAACCTTAATCCCATATGCAACCCTTGTGCCAAATAATGTAACACATTCGCAGGTTCTGGGGATTAGGACCTGGGTATCTTTGGGGAAGGAGCATTGTCCTGCCTACCCCCATTCATCTATTCAACACCCCAATGGATGCTCCAATTAGCCTCTGGAATTGATGGAGCTAGATAAAAGCAGCCAAGCAACTGCTCACAAATTAACAGTGATCAATTAAACAGCTTGGTGTACCCTTGTCTGATCTGACAATAAGACCCTACCATCTGCTTCAGTCTTCTTCAAGAAATAGACCCAGAGAGGTAAGGCCCTAGAGACCTGTGAGTTATCTGAAGTCGTTTACTAAACACCAGGAAGAAAATCCCCCACACTTTTGGCTTCATGGCTTCCCAGACATGACAACCTGTCAGCATGATGACAATGAGAATGTCAACTTGAACTGCAAAATTGTATTTTAAACCATTTTTAAAATAGTTTTTTTTTTAAAAGATATGCAGGCATGCATACGGCAAAGCTTTCAAACAGCACAGACTAAAGGATGGAAGCACAGTCAAAAGGAGTCTCTCTCCCATCCTTGCCCACCAGTCCCTTAATTACTCACCTCAAGAACAAGAATAACAACCTCAACAGTAGCTACACTTAGGAGCACCTGTTAGAGGCTCTAGATACATCATCCCAGTGAATCATCATGACTCTCAAAGTGGGTAATTGTGATGGCTGTACAGTCTCCACTTAGTTAAATGGGCACCTCTGTTTTCCAGAATGTTATTTTCTGTGTGGTCTCAGGTTAGAGTTAGCCAAAAGCGGAGCTAGTATGGGATGTGGATGGTGGAGGGGAAGCAGCAGCCATCCTATCCAAAAGGCTTTGCTGCCATGTGAAGCAGAGAGGCCTTGTTGATCCCAGCTAGTCCTCCCTCTCCTCTGCTCAACACTCAATTGCAGGCCCTACCCAGGTCCAGATCCTGGGCTGAGGACCCACAGAGGTGGTGGGTCGATAGTCCCCCACTGTGGTCCCACCCCCAGCTAGACAAACCTGGCTTCTCTGATTTTTCCTGCAAGCTCCAACTTGTACTCTAGCCCTGATGTTTGGGAAGGTAATTAGTAATGTCCTTCCTGGTCTCCAAATCCTTCTTCCAACTTTCATTCTTCATTTCCCAGTTTCTCCCACAACTGTGCAGGGACTAATTCCCATGAGCAGTCCCTAGCCCACATGTGTCATAGAGGTTCTGCTTCCTTGATTGAACTTGGACTGATGCACTAACTACAGATTGAGTATCCCTAATCTGAAAATCCAAAATATGAGATGCTCCAAAACCTGAAATGTTTGAGCACCTACATGATGCTCAAGGGTAACGCTCACTGGAGCATTTGGGATGTCTGGAGTAAGGATGCTCAACTGGTAAAGTATAACGCAAATATTCCAAAATCCAAAAAAAGCCAAGGCAGGGTCTGACTCTGCCATCCAGACTAGAGTGCATCTCTTTCTTCTTAAGACATTGAAAGAGAAGGCAAGGCAGTGGGAGAGAAAGGCAACAGCCTCCCACCAATCAGCTATGTCAGATGAAGCAACCCTGGTGATCACAGAGTGCCACAGGTCATGGCCCAAATGTCCTCACATCCATGGGATTCATAAATTCATTTAGTAAATATTTATTGAGAATGTACCCTATAGTACTACAGTCCCCAACCCCCAGGTTGCCCACTAATACTGGTTTGTAGCCTATTGGAACTGGGCTGCACCACAGGAGGTGAGAGGCAGGCAAGTAAGTGAAGCTTCATCTGTGTTTACAGCCACTCCCATTGCCCGCCTTGCCTCCTGAGCTCCACCTCCTGTCACATCAGTGGCAGCATTAGATTCTCACAGGAGCATGAACCCTATACACTGCTCATACAAGAGATCTAGGTTGCACACTCCTTATGAGAATCTAATGCTTAATGACCTGAGGTGGAACTGTAATGCACTTGAATCATCCTGAAACCATCCCCCAATTTTTCCGTGGAAAACTTGTCTACCATGAAACCAGTCCCTGGTGCCAAAAAGATTGGGCACTGCTGATATAGTAACCACTGAAGATACAGTAAGGTGTTGGTCTGGGTCTATTGAGGAGTAGACTCTAATTTAGAAGGAGCTCAGCAAGAGATTTATTAGAAAGATATTGAGGAATATGGGGAGGGAATTAAAGAGAGGCTGGGAACACAGGTCTAAGCCCTGGTGAAGGAGAGAGGGAAGATCAATAGTCAGCTTCATGTGTCAACTTGGCTGGGCCATGGTGCCCACATATTTGGTTAAAAATTATTTTGGATGTTTCACTGAAGGTATTTTTTCGATGAGAGTAATATTAAATCAGGAGCTTGAACAAAACATATTATTCACATAACATGGGTGAACCTCATCTAATCAGTGGAAGGACTTAATAGAACAATAACTAACCTCCCCACACAACCACACATCTTTTTGGTTCTATTTCTCTGGAAAAAACTGACTCACACAGGAAGGAAGGAAATTTGGGTGGAAGCGTCATAGACTGAAGTGCAGTTCTAAGAGAGTTTGGCAAGGTCACTGGGGAATCCACAAGCCACAGTCACCATCAAGGAAGTCCTCTCCCGAGAACTGCCCTTCATTTAGCATCCACACCAGCATCTGGCAGTCACTGGCCAACAGCAACTCTAGGGAGCGAAGCCTTGACCTTGGTAAAGCACAGTGATGGATTTCAGAGCACAGCAGCTGGGCTTTCGGTCGATTATGCTCCTTACAGTTAGAGATTTGAGGGACACATTGTCACAGCTGCCAAGCAGACAAAACTTTCTGCTTTCATAGATATTACATTCTAGCAAAAAGGTAATAGCCAAGTAAGTGCTAAGGAGAAGAAGAGTTGGGGGTGGATTATTTGAGAACAGCTTCATAAGAACAGTAGTAATAGACTTCTAACTGCAGAATATCTTACACATAGATAGATATGTGTATCTATCTATCTAATTCTAGTAGATATTAGCTTAATGAATGAAACATTTAAACTCAGAGATCAGTCCATTTGAAAGGCTTCCTTTGAGCCTCTACCTATGCCAGGCATTGTTATAGGCCCTGGGTGTACAAAGATGAGAAAAGCATATTTCCTACCCTCAAGTTAAGAGCTTAATACGATAGATAGGTAGGTGTAGGAATAATGACATCCGTGTCAACTCTACACAGTCATTTCAACTCGAACTCCTCCCACCAAGGACATTGGCCTGTGTCTTATTTACTTGTATCTCTTCTTCATGATTCTAATTCTCATGTCATTTCTCAAGAAATTGGGGAATGCAATTAATGCAAAGTCTAAATGCAAATGAAATTTGGATTTTCACAAATTCACATACTTGTACGGCATTTTGAGCATCATGATGAAATGGGCAGCTTTGAGGAGTTCCCTATTGCCAAACAATTCTCCTTGAGCAATAATACAGAAAATGGTCTTTAAGAAGGGACCAGGTACCAACCCTTTTCTTGGGTGCAAAAGTTTTTAACATGACTTAGGTGCTGTCTGTAAACTTCTCCTTGGGTGAAGGGCACACCTACAACTTTGACCTGATATATATAAAACAAATTATGTAACCAAATATGTGTACCCCTGTAATATTCTGAAATTTAAAAAGAATTGTTTAACTCTTCTCCCCAATAAAAATAAAAATAAATTAAACCTGAAACAATAAAAATAAAATGAAAGCCTCTCCTAGCAATGTTGTGACATCATTTTCTGGCACATCATAGAGAAAGCCTTTTAGTCTATTTAGTCTGCAGCAAAGTGTTTTCATAAATAACCCATCTCTGCAGAGGCAGGCCACTCAGAAGGTAATTGTTGTATATCTGTTCTTCAGAAATATGGTGAGGTTATTCAAGAAGATGATAGGGAAGATAGAAGCCTCACGCTTCTAAAAATGATATGTGTAGGCAAGAGATGAGAAAAATTGTGTTACAGTTCCCAAAATTTGCAGCTTCTTCTTTCATGATGCCCCAGGAGAAAGACAGGGCCCTTCATAGCAGTTGCTAGTGCTATCTGGTTGGCCTAAACTTGAAAAGAAACAATCTTATTAAGGAATAAAACACCATCTGATTTAACAGAAACAATTGCCAACATCTTACCTCTAGGAAAATATTTTTATTTAGATCGGCAGCCACATAATTTAGTTAAAATTATGCATAGATGCTTTTTCTAATGACATTAAACCCAGGAAATAAAGATAATTAAAGGCTGTAATGGCCAGATATTTAACAACTGGTCAACTTGGATACAGGATAACACCACTAGGGTAAATTACCAAATCCCATCCAGTGACTGGGAGCTCTTACAGGTGGCCAGAGTGAATGTCAATTCTATCTTTATTAGCCACCTGCTGTGCTAATAGATATAGTTGGAAGCCCCAGTCTTGGCTTTACACCAATGTGCTGGCATTTAAAATGAAGAGCTAAGGGAAACAATGTACTCCAAATAATCACTGGGCCAACAAAAAAATAAAGATGGAAATTAAAAAATTTTTTGAAATGAATGAAAACAAAAACACAAAGTAGCAAAACCTGTGGGATAAATCAAAAGCAGTGCTAAGAGGGAATTTTATAGCATTAAATGTCTACATCAGAAAAGTAGAAAGATCATAAATTAACTACCTAACATCACACCTCAAAAACTAGAAAAACAAGAACAATCTAAACCCAGAGTTAGCAGGAGCAAAGAAATAAGAACGATCAGAGGGTAACTAAATGAAATACAGACCAAAAAATAATACAAAGGATCAACAAAACAAAAATATGGTTCTTTGAAAAGATAAACAAAATTGATAAAACATTAGTTAGACTAACAAAGATGAGAGAAAATCCAAATAAACAATCAGAAATGAAAAAGGAGACAGTACAACTGATACCACAGAAATACACAAGATATTCAGAGACTATTATAAACAACAATATGCTCAAAAATTAGAAAACCTGGAGGAAATTAATGAATTCCTAAAAACATACAATCTCCCAAGATCAAACCAAGAAGAAATAGAACTCTTGAATAGACCTTAACATGTAGTGAGATCAAGTGAGTAACAAAAAATCTCCCAACAACAAAAATATCAGGACCAAATGTATTCACAGAAGAATTCTATCACATATACATGAAAGAACAATGCCAATCCTACTGAAATTATTCCAACAGGTCAAGAAGGAGAGAATCCTCTTTAACTCATTCCACCAAGCCAGTATTGCCCTGATACCAAAGCCAGGAAAGGATGCAAAAACAACAACAACAAAAACAAAACAAAACAAACCCCTACAGTCGGTATATCTGATGAACATAGATGCAAAAATCCTCAGAATCAGTAAACTGAATCTAACAGCGCATCAATGATGATATCTTAACATGATCAAGCAGGTTTTATCACAGGGATGCAGGATGATTCATTATATGAAAGTCAATAAATATAATTGACCACATAACAGAATTAAAAACAAAAAGCATGTATCATCCTAATAGATGCAGAAAACATATATGATACAATTCAGCACCCCTTCATGATAAAAACCCTCAAAAAACTTGGCTGAGAAGGAGTACACCACAAAATAATCAAAGCCGTATAGGACAAACCCACAGCTAACAATACTGAATGGAGTAAAAATTGAAAGCATTTGTCCTGAGAATGGGAACAAGGCAAGGATACACATTCATCCTCCGGAAATGTCACCGTTTCCATTCAACACAGCACTGGAAGTCCTAGCCAAAGCAATCAAGCAAGAGAAAGAAATAAAAGGCATCCAATTTGGAAAAGAGGAAGTCAAATTATCTGTTTGCTGATGATATGATATTATATGTAGAAAACCCTAAAGACTCCTCCAAAAGACAACTAAATTTGATAAATGAATTTAGCAGAGTCTTGGGTTATAAAATCAATATACAAATATCAATAGCATTTCTATAAACCAAGGACAACCAAGCTGAGAACAAATTAGGAACTCCACTAACAATAGTTCCCCTCACAATAAATAAATATCTGGGAATAAATTTAATCAAGGAAGTGAAAGATCTTTGCAAGTAGAACTATAAATCACTGATGAAAGAAATCATAAATAATGCAAGCAAATGAAAATATATTCCATACTCATGGATTAGAAGAATCAATATTGTTAAAATAACTATTCTGCTCAAAGTGATCTATAGATTCAATGCAATTCCTGTCAAAATAATGCCATTTTCACAGAATTAGAAAAAACAATTCTAAAATTCAAAAGTAATTAAAAAAGAACCCAAATAGCCAAAGCAATCCTAACCAAAAAGAACAAAGCTAGAGGCATCACACAGCCTGACTTCAAATTATATTACATATGATAGTAACCACAGCATGGTACAGACATAAAAATAAACACATAGATCAATGGAACTGAATAGAAAACCAAGAAATAAAGCCACATACTTAACAGCCTACCAATCTTTGACAAAATTAACAAGAACATGCATTGGGGAAGGATGCCCATTTTAATAAATGGTTCTGGGAAAATTGAATAGCCATACACAGAAAAATGATCTCTCACATATACAAAAATTAAGATGAATTAAAGACTTAAATATAAGGCCTGAAACAATAAAAACCCAGACAGAAACCTATGAAAAACTCTTCTGGACATTGGCCTAGGCTATATACTATATATGACTAAGACCCCCAAAACCATAATGAAAACAAAAATAGACAAATGGGACCTAATTCAACTAAAAAGCTTTTGCACACTAAAAAAAAAAATCAAAAGTGTCAAAGACAACCCACAGAATGGGAGAAAATATTTACAAACTATATGTCTGACAAAGGACTAATATCCAGAATCTATAAGGAACCCAAACAACCCAGCAAGAAAAATAAACAACCCCCTTAAACACTAGGCAAATGACACAACAACGATTTTTCAAAAGAAGATATACAAATGCCCAAGAAACATGAAAAAATGTTCAACATAACTAATCATCAGAAAAATGCAAATTAAAAGCACAATGAGATACCATTTTACTCCAATTAGAATGGCCATTTTTAATAGGTAAAAAATCAATAGATGTTGATATGGATATTGGTGGGAATGTAAATTAATACAACCTCTACCAATATGGATATTTCTCAAAGAACTAAAAGTAGAACTACCATTTGATTCTGCAATCCTACTATTAGGTGCCTACCCAGAGAAAAAGAAATCATATTATCAAAAAGATACCTGCACTTGTATGTTTATCATAGCACAATTCATAAATGCAAAGATATGGAATCAATTTAAGGAGCACATCAACTGATGAACGAAATGAGAAAATGTGGTATATAAACCACGGAGAACTCCTCAGCAATAAGAAAGAATGAAATAATGGTCTTTGCAGCAACATGGATAGAATTGGAGATAATTATCCTGAATGAAGTAAGTCAGGAACAGAAAAATGAATGCCATATGTTCTTAATTACAATTAGGAGCTGAATTATGGCTATACAAGGGCTCACAGAGTGGTATTATAACCAGCTCCATGAACAAAAATGTAATTCTTTGTTTTAAGTACCCAGGTCACTAAGATTTGCTAGCTGGAATTTTGTAATGATCTGTTTCACTGATCTATTCCCTTTTGGGTTCATTTTCAGATACCCCAGAATCTCCTTGCAGCCATAAGGTAAAGACAAGGCCTTATACCACCTAACTATTCAGAGAAGTCAAGATAAGCATCATCACCACCAATATTGCCCAAGGACCCACTGAGCAACCTACTCGCCACCACCCACATGCACACAAGACAAAAGGTGACCAATATTAATGCCTAGCTTATTATACTATTAAAATCTCCACCCTGGGAGGGGCTTGTCCACCATTTTTGATCATACAATATGTGTTCCAATATGATTTCTCCCTGCATTTGAGTACCCTGTATTCTACCCTGAACACGTAATGATCCTCACTCACTTCACGTATTATTCATTTCACTTCTAGAAAAAAACCTGACCCCGCTCTGGTCAGGGAGGCAGATTTGAGGCAGTCCTCATGTCTTCCTGCTGACATCTCCATAGTAAACTCATTTTCTTCCTCAGCCATCCTTGTCATCTCAGTAATTGGCTTTCTGTGAGGGGAGCAACTAAACCTGGGGTGGGGGGAAACTTTTGCAGCTTTGTTATTAGTATATGACAATTAAATTTGCAAACTTATCCTAGAAAAAGTACTACATACCTTATTGCTGACTACCACTACAATCACCTTCAAAGTACTTCCCTGAGCAGCCAGGCTCCCATGCCGGCACCTAGCCCACCCTTCAAAGCATTTTGGAGCTCTTTTTCTGGAATAGCCATCAGAGCCATGGTCATATTACCTTTGATGTCTCAAATGTCATCAAAATATCTTCCTTGCAATATTTTTTTTATCTTTGAGTAAAGAAAAAAAGGCACTGGGGGCCAGGTGAGTAGGGAGGGTGTTCCAACATAGTTATTTGTTTACTGGTGAAAAACTGCCTCACAGATGGTGCCATGTGAGCCGGTGCATTGGTGTGGGGCAAGAGTCATAAGTTATTGGCAAAAAGTTCAGATTATTTTTGTCTAACTTTTTCACACAGCATTTTCAGCACTTTCAAATAGTTAACTGTTTGTCCAGTCGGCACAAATTCACGATGAGTAATCCCTCTGATATCAAAAAAGATTAGCAACATTATTTTGACTCTTGATTTGGACTGACAGAATATTTTTGGTCAGGGAAAATTGGCTGACTTCTATTATGCACTTTGACGCTTTGTTTCAGGGTGGTATTGGTACAGCATGTTTCATTACCAGTGATAACATGGCCCAAAATATCGTCTTGCCTCTCCAAAGGTCTTGGCAGGCTTCGATTCTCCTTTGCCTTTGTTCATCGGGGAGCAGCTTCATGACAATTTTTGCACACACATTTCCCATGCCAAGATTTTCAACCTCCCAGAGTGCTCGAATTACAGGCATGAGCCACCGTGCCCGGCTGCAATATTCTGATTTGAACACCTTAGTTTCCTCCATCCTCCCACTCATTCCCTTTCATCATCTAAGTGACTGGGTTTACAAGTTATCCCACATACCTGGGTTATACCACATGCTGGACACGAATACCAATTTTTCAAAGAATGAAACTCAGAACAGACTACTTCAGAGTTACACTGAAGGGAATTTGAACCCTTTCCCAGTTATTCAAAAGTCCTTGACTTTACTTATTTCGTAAACATTCACATCACCAGCATTAGGCATGGTGTTGGCATGAGCTATTAAGACAATAGGTTCTGCCCAGACCCCTGCCCTCCAGACCCTCCTGGTCTTGCAGTGGAGGGAAACACATAACCAAGTGATCACAACAGGCTGTAACAGCAGTATGTGTGCAGCACAGCGGTCACTGTGGCCGTGAGGACCGCATGAGAGCACGGTCAGCAGTGAGGCAGGAGCAGCTTCACAGGCATGATGACATATAGGAGAAGTCTAGAACAGTGAGAAGGGCCCGAACAGGAGCTATAGGCAAGGAAGGACTATGAGCAGATGGAAGAGCGTTTGGTGAAAGAAGCACAGGGGTTTAACACAATGTACTGTAGGAGGGAGGAGAAAACTTCCCCTTTCCCCTGGAAGTTCACTGAAAGATTCATCCACAATTAAGGCTGATTAATAAGAAGAGGTGTATTTACCACACGTGGGATGAGAATCGCAGAGGGATTTCCAAATATCCCAGTGGGGTCCTGCGTTTTAGAGGGGAAAGGAGATGAGGAGTGTAAGCAATCCTGTTTAGGGGCAATAAACAGAATTGGTAGGGAGGAAGAATAGATACTTAGGAGAATGGATGGATCGGAGAAACAGATGAACCTGTAAATTAACCTGAAAAGCAGGTACTGTGTTTAAAATGATTTGGGTTAGGCCCAGTTGCATTCTTTTTTTTGAGACAAAGTCTTACTTTGTCGTCCTTGGTAGAGTGCCAAGGTGTCATAGCTCACAACAACCTCAAACTCTTGGGCTCAGGTGATTCTCTTGTCTCAGCCTCCCAAGTAGCTGGGTCTACAGGTGCCCACCACAATGCTCGGCTATGTTTTTTAGAGATGGAGTCTCACTCTGGCTCAGGCTGGTCTTGAACCTGTGAGCTCAAGACCTCCACCTGCCTTAGCTTCCCAGAGTGCTAGGATTATAGGCATGAACAACCCAGCCCCCTAGTTGCATTCTTGATCTCTTTCCTGCAATATATTGAGATGCAGGAGGTCAAGTATTCTTTTGCTGGATCCATGTATGTCTGGTTATGAGATCAAAGAGAAAGCCCTTTCCAAAGGCCTAGTGATCTCTCAGGGCCTTTAATTCAAAATACTGTTTACACTAAGGAATCGTATCTGGGGGCAAAATTTCCTGAGTTCCTTCCGTACATATGTTCAAGTTTAATAGGCAGTGCCCAAAATTTCCTAAATTAGTTTATACTCCCACCAGTAACAAAAGAAAATTGCTATTGTTCCACATTCTAGCCCATGTTTGATGTTGCACCATTTAGAAGTATAGTGGCATCTCACTGTTATTAAAATTCACATTTTTGTAGTGACGAAAAGATGTGAAACACCTTTTTTGAATGATAGTTGATCATTTTATTTTTGTTTTTATTTGTAAAGTGCCTGTTGAATTCTTCTGCCCATTTTATCTATTTTTATTGACTTACAGCCTAGGTACAAGTATTATTTTTGTGGTATATGTACATATCTTTTTCAGTCAGTATTTTGTCCTTTTCATTCTTCTGGTGTTTTTTGTTTGTTTTTGCTTAAGTTTTTAATTTTAATTACATTCATCAATTTGTAAAAGTTAATCTATGTTTTGTTTAAGAATCTTTTGCCTACCCCAGGTCTCATAGAGACATTTTCCTCCTTTTCCCCCTGCATCCCCAATTGTTTTAATCTTCACATTTAGTTCTATGATGATCTATCGTGAAATAATTTTTGTGTATGGTAGGAAATAGAAATCAAGATTCGTTGTCTTTTTTTTTTTTTTTTCCTGTATGGCTATCCCATTGATCCAGAAACAATTATGGAGAAAACTAGCCCTTCCCCACTAAATTGTCCTGGGGCTTTTGTTATAAATCAGGTGTCATTATTGTATGTATATATAAATTACTTAACAAGCTATACAATTAATATTTGCGTGCTTTACTGAAATTATTCCTCAATTTCAAAAGTACTCTATAAGTCCAGAGGTGTGAAATCACCTAGCAGGTTTGGGGATTGTACTCACTAGAGTGTGTAGTGTTTAGGTGACATGGAAGGAGATCCATCTATTTTAAAATAGGTAGGATACACCTGCCGTGGGGTACACAGAAGTCTCCACTCAAGGGATAGTGCCCTCGTGCTGTCTGTGCTTTCCTGCAGGAGAAAAAAGACTCTAAAGCAAGGCAAAGGATAAGAATAGTAACAGTTGCTATTTTCTTAGACAGGGACTCTCTGACACTTGGCCATAACCTGAAGGAACTGAGGAAGTGAGCCCTGTGGATGTCTGGGCCTGGAAGGGTGCAGATACAGAGTGGCTGGGGGTGGGGACGAGCTGGGAGTGCTCTATAAAGAGTGAGCTTAGAGAGACAGCAAGGGGCTGATTGCAAAGCATCTCTTGGACCAAGGTAAGGACCTGGGATTTAATTTTTCCTGCAATGGGACACAAGGGGGTTGGGAGTGGGGAGAGGATTGATCAGGGGAGTGATATGGTTCAACTTGGGTTCACCAGAGCACGTGGAAGCAGGAAGACAAGTTAGTACAAGACGGGAAACATCAGCAGATGGATGGAGGAGTCACAAAAGCCGGCGTGTGACTTGCTCTGATTCACTTTCCAGAGAGATCACTCTAGCAGCGGCGGAGAGTGGCCTGGAAGTAGAGCGGGGGCTGGGGAGAGACCTTAGCAAGAAAGCCTGGTGGGTGACCATGGGAATACTTCAGAATCTTCCTCGGGATCAACATGCCAAGCATCTGTCAGTGGTTCATTCTAGATAAGCAGTGATATCTGGGAGATCTGGTTAACAGAAAGCCCAGTGACAGAGAGCTTTCTCCATGGAAACCACACGAAAAATAACAGCACTCTTCTCGGTTCCTTCTTACCGTGTTTTACATAGCGCAAAAATGAACAGCTGCCTTCTAGATAAACTTTTTTTTTCCCTTTTCTCCAAACAAAATGGCAGCCAGAGCTGAACAAAGCAGAACTGGGAGGTATGGCTGCTATTTTGGGTTCGTGGTCACTGCTGGGTTGGGAACAGGAGCTAGTCTATGGTCACAGAAATGAACCTCAGCTGCGAGAGAGGCAAACGAAAGAAGCAGGCAGGGAAAACGGGTCATCATCACAGCATCTCGTCTGAATCTCATTCCAGCATGTCAAAACAACTTAGGAAAACCGAGAGACTAGGTTGCCTGGAGAGCCAACTGGAACTTTCCTAACAGCAAAGCTTGTCTATGTTCTGCTGGAACTGCTTGCTCTAGAATCATGGAGGAGCCATGCAGCCACTTCCAATGCTGCCCCACCACCCCAGAGAAGGCTCCTGTAGAGTTCACCCTTAGCTATGCAATCATGCAAAGGAGTGTAGTACAGACTCTTCTTTTATGCTTTTCTTGGGGCTGGAGGGATAGGTTTTAAACATTGAATAAATGTAAGCAAACCGGAATATTGCTTGTCACACTCAAGAGCTAGAGAAACAACAATAAAGTCAACCCCTCTCATTTCAGGAGCAGCACACAGTGGGATAGTCAGAAGAAAACAACAGGGAATTTGGAGGTGGACAAATGTGGGTTCAAATCTTGGCCCCATGACTTACCAGCTGAATGACATTGGGAAGTTATTAAACCTCTCCAATCACACCTTTCTTTCTGTATATTAAAGATAACATCCCTACCTTTTGCGAGGTATTGCTTTGGGGTAGGATACTTTTTACAAGGGTTATTGTGAATATTAAACTAAAAAGTGCACCTAGCATGTTGGGCACATGGTAGATACACAGGGAAGGAAAGATAGTTGGATAACATGTTACCGTCTGCACAATGCTTTCATATCAGTAATTCTAGATAGTAATAGTAAGACCTGTGGGGGGCTTCCCACTTGGGGCCCTGCTTCACTGTCAGAGGTTCTGTCCCCTCACTTTTGTTTCCCTCTCTTTTGCTCATTAACATTTCCATCAATAAACTCTATCTTGTTGCTTTAAAAATGAGATAATAAGACCTGTTGGAAACATAAAATGTCCACTTTGGATACTTCTGGATGACCAAGTCTACCACCTGGTCCTCCAAAGGCCCATCATCACAGAACCCCCTCCTTATACGCAGCTGGAAACCAACATAGGAGGCATTCCCAGGCATCTCCAGGTGCCCAAAGCTCTTCAGAGGAAATGGTGGATGTCTGAGAACTGTCATCATTATTTCAAGGGTAGAGTAGCAAAGAGTTTTCCTTTATAAACCTATATAGACTGTCTAAAAAAATCCAGTGCTATTGCTTTTGTCTGGAATTAAGACAGCCCAGGGTGTTATCTCACATTGAAGGGAAGCGTAGATCCTTTGCCATAGGCCACTTTGATGATTAAAATGGGCAAAATGAATTATACACTCTATTCAGATGAAATCTTTCTTGTGGAACCCAGACATCAGCTGGGGCCTTCCTGCTCCTCTGAGATCTGAGGAAACTGGCTCAAGTCTTTCAATTTCATAGTTTGAAAAACTCTGAAGCCTTCCCTCTGAGGCATCGACAGAGCTCGGGGATTTGGTTCCCGGGGCGACCTCCCCCTCTGACCCTGTGAATGTGCGTGCTGCCCGTGTCACCCTACTTCAGTCTAGGGCCTTGCTGCCATCCACACACACGAGGCACTCACACTGTGAGTGTTTGGGAGTCACAAGGATGGGGTCACAGGCAGGGACGCCTCCTCCCATGACTTCACGCTAGAACCCGCTCTCTTTCCTGGCTCTCTCCCCCCTTCCTTTCTCACCTGTCTCAGCCAGGCCGTCTAGCCAACATCTTTTTATCTACAGCATGGTTTTCCTTCCCCACACAACATATAGCACTCTTCCTCTGATGAACTGCAATGAATAAAAATGTTTTACCATCTTTTTGAATTTAATATAAATTTCTGTGAGGAATATCATCAACAAAGTGGTCTTCACTAACAAAAAATATAGGTACCCTTAATCTAGGGCAGCGATTCAGTGCAGAGTGGATATTGCCTGCCATTTGCTAGAAAGGCAGGGTTTCAACCCTGCCCCCACCCACCCATGGAAACAGAAACTCAAAGCGGGATCCAGCTGTCCACATTTTAACAACCCATCCATGTTGAGATGGATGTTTGAGAATCAGTCATCCAGAAGGAAGATTTCAGCCATAACTAGATGAGGCATCTATGAATGCCCATAGAAACTGGTCAATAATATAAAGCATTTGAGGCTGAAAAGAAGGTGATGAGGACATGAATGTGAATTTTTATGTAGACTCTCCAGATGTTTAAATGGGAGCAACCAATTCATCTGTGACTCTTCTGGGTTCATTCAAAGGCTTGCGGATGCCGCCTGTACCACCTCTCCCTTTCAGCTGAGAATTACAAGGTTCCAAGCCGTACTCCTGGATCTGATGCTCCCAGTTCAATTTGGAAAGCACAATTAGGAAGGGTGAAAAAGAAAGGGAGACTCTCATTTAATCTGGATTTCATGCCAGATGTTAAAATGGGTATTTAAGTTCACACCGGGCTACGGCATAGGAAGCCTATAAAACGGCAGTGAAATGGCAATTGGACTTAATGTGAGGTATTGTTTCTGGGCAGCCTTTTTATTTCCATCTGTATTTTCTCAGAAAGCCGCCAGGGAATCTGTTTTGTCACCCACATGGCATTCAAAGCAGGACCTATAGAATATATGCAGTGCTCTGCTGCTGCCATGGCAACCATTAATCTGCCCCTTAATTCCTTTTCTTTTCTAAAAATAAAATGCCCTTTCTCAGAGTATCTGTTTCTGCTTTTTATTTAAATCTCACTCTGGGTGAGCATCACTTTTGTTTTGCCTGAGAAGAGACATTGATCACATACACCTGGTCCCGACTGTCAACCGTCTCTGAGCGTCAAGTTAGAAGGCTAATGAGACCCACAGACACGGGGAGCTGGGAAACAACCCCAGTGATTTCATAGAAGGGGGTCACGGTCCCATCCTACGGCACAGATGCCACTTGGAACAATGGTTCCCCAGCTCATTAGCTCATCTGCTGCTTCCAAAGAACTGTATTTCCAGGACAGAAAATAAAAGTCTGAGAGATGAAGAGATGGGCGGAGGGCCTGATGCCCGGCTGCTCGGATGAGAGATAAAGCTTGGACCCCCTATGCCTTTGATCTGTAACTAGACAATGCCTCTTTCCTGGTTCCTTGACACTGTCGGAAGCTGCTTTCCTTTGCCTGAAGAGAAGTCTTGATGATCCACTTCTGAGACATTAAAAAAAAAAAAGCTGGAGGGAAAGGAAATATTAAGCACTGGCCCAAATTCTGTGCCGCCTTTGTACATCAAAGACCATGCCTTGATCAATATGTCCACTAAACGTGATTGCTTAGGACTTCCGAACCAAAGGGGACATGCTCTATGGAACGTGTTCCTTCTGAGATCGTTTGCCATGCTGAGATCCTATAAAGATGGATCTCATCATGAGATAAGACGAGAGAATCAATCTGTCCAAGACAGAACAAGGCAAATAGGTATGGTCCATGCCGTCCTGAGTCTACACCCAGGCTAGACCACACTCCCATGTTCAAGAAGATGAGCAAAGATGTTCGTAAGTCACGGAGGCATCACCGGCTCTCAGCAGAGCGTGTGCCTGGGCTGCTTGCCCTCCAGGTGAGAGCTGGGCCACCCACTCCCCTCACTCTCCACCCCTGCTATGACCAGCCTGCTCCTTGACCATCTGAGCTTCTCTCTTAAACTGTAATAGTGAAAAAGACATATTCTTTCCTATCAAACTAAGTGGCCAAAGCAGGAAGCATGACTTGGCTCATACTAGCTTGTGTTTGAGGGACAGATTTTTTCTTAAAGTTTTCCCATCATATGGGGTTGGGTGAAATCATTTTTTTCTCTTCTTCTTGCAATTTCAAGTTTTGCCCAATATTCTCTCCTACAATGTTGTTCACTTGGCTCGTGGGCCTTTGGCGCAACGAGCCTGGAGCCTGAGCTCTGTCGTCTTTTACTGAAGGAATGTCACTTGTAACAGCCCTGACTGTGCCAGCCAGTTAAGACTGAAAACAGATGATTAGGAATTGGTCCTTTGGGCCAGGCTGCCACCAAGAAATCCAGAGCAGAGCTTGGAGTTCAGGCCCATATCTTCAGATTAAAAGTTGCTCACAGAAAAGGGCACTGAAGTGGATGTTAGAGGCACTGCTGGGTTTTACCACAAGGAGGAGAAAAATGTCCAAGGGTAGGAACTTCACTGTCAGGGGGTATGTGGAGCACCAGCACGGAGAAGGAAGGCACCTGCTCCAACCACTCCCCTTGAACCTCAGGGTCCCAGCCCTAAAGGTTCCATCACGGGCTGAGCACAGGGATTCCAGTTTTCATAACAGGTTCTCCGAGGTTTTGGTTTTCTCATTACAGGCTTCTTCATTTCCATGTTAATATTTGATCTAAAAAGCAGTTGTTGACCCAAACAAATAAAAAGCGGGGTCTCAAAAGGGATATTGGTACCTCTCTGTTCATAAGCAGCATTATTCACAGCTGCCAAAAGGCAAAGCAACCCAAGTGAGTGTCTGTTGACAGATAAATGGATAAACAAAATGTGTGCACCCATCAAGTGGACGGTTATTCAGCCTTAAAAAGGAAGGGGATTCTGACACATGCTACATACAACATAAATGATCCTTGAGGATACTACACTAAGGGAAAGAAGCCAGTCACAAAAGGGGAAATACCAACTGTATGGTTCTGCTTACATGAGATGCCCAGACTGGTCGAATTCACAGAGACGAAAGGAGAATGGGGGTTACCAGGGAAGGGGAGGAAAGGGAGAATGGGAGTTACTCTTTTCAGTATTGCAAGATGAAGAGTTCTGGAGGTTGGTTGGACAACAATGTGAATGCACTTAACATCGCTCAACTTAAAAATAGTTAAGATAGTAAATTATGTGCATTTTGCCACAATTTTTAAAAAGGCAAAAATTAACACGTGTTGAGTGATTCCCTTTCTTCCTCCTGTTGTTCCCCTGAGATTCCTGGAAGACACATGTCCTCATCCCAGGGCTGCTACTCACGGGCAACTCAGGAAAACTTTCTAAATCTAACTTTCTCCACTGACAATTGGGAATAATAATAGTGACTCTGGAGGATGGTGTGAGAAAGGGTTTTATGAATTAAAATGGGCAAGATATAAAGACTCTAATAAAGCCATTACATCCCACATGACACCTGGAACAAGGTCTTGCACCTATCAAGGACTTGAATGTCAGGAACGAATGGGTGAGTAGATGAAGAAATGTGCCCTCGCCAGCAACTGATGCACTTGATCGAGATGGAAGAGTGAAGTCAGGGAAACCCACCTTCAGGTTCACCACCAAGTTGAGTGTCTTCCTGCCCTCCTGGGTCACGTTCTCTCCCTCCCAGAAAGCTGGGTGGAGCCTTCCACTCAGATGTTGGTTGATTCACAGAGCTCTTGTAGGGTTACCTGCACTTTTATAAGGAACACTGGGAAACCAGAACATTCGACCCAGAAGAACAAGCATCAGTTACAGAAACTCAGGCATTAGCATTAGTGCCATATGGAAGCTGTGTCAGCATCCAGGGGCAGAGGGAGAGGAAGGAAGGAATCGTCTGGCAATGTCTCCATCGCCGCACGGAGCAAGAAAATCCAAGGTCTTGGTGTTTGAAATCACACTGCTGTTTTGGAGAGACACGGCATAGAACTAGACTTGAGAACCTGACCACCTGGAACTGGATTCTGGCTCTGCCCATTAGCAGTTGTGCGACCTTCCACGTGTATTTAATAACCACTCGGGGCTCCAGTTTTTTCAACTTTAAAATGAGGATGATGGCAATAGCACCCACCTCATCAGTTTGTTGTAAGGATTAAATCAGTCCTTCATCCAATGAGTATTTAGAGTGCTTGACATACAGAAAGTGCTATGTAAATATTTGGTAAATAAAACCTTCAACAATTTTCAAGCCCTAGATCTATTCCCTGGCTTCTCTGTTTGATCTTCTCCCCATTCCGCCTGTCGCACTGATTTCCTGCATGGAGAATGTACTCCCCACCCATGCCCTGGCCACAAACAGATAAGTCTTTGAGACTAGATTCCTGGCTGCTAATAAAACTGGCTTTCAGACCTCATTTTCTAGTTAGTTGCCTAATTTAGAGACCTTGTCAATTTGCATTACATAGGAATAATGCAATACGACTTCAAAGCTACTTAGAACCGTGCCCTGCAGCTCCTCTCTGAAACTTACAAAGTGGGTTGGAGCAATTGTAAATTATTTGACAGCGTGAAACTTCTCCTTTGCAATTCTCTGCAATGTAAGACAGCTAAGACAATTTCAGGGTAACTGCATAGAAACAAAATGGCCAAAAAATGTGTTATTTTCTACCCACAGATGGAAGCTGAGGGAACGTGAATCTTTCACTGGGGTGGTTTGGATTATTCTGTTGCTACTGATGCTCTTTTTCTTTCTTTACTTTCTCCATCTTCTTTTCTTATTCGTTATCTAATAAATCCCTGTTCAAGTTTGGGTGAAATAGTTAAAATCCACAAGTATAACCCAGATTAAAAAACAACAACAGTATGAGCCCCCTAGAAACCCTCTGGTCACAACCCTTTCAATACCCCTACTTCTAAAAGGCATCAAATAGGCTTCCCTGTTTTGATATTTCACATGAATGGACTTTTACAGAACGTGTGGTTTATGTCTGTTTCACTTGCCACTGCATTTGTGAGATCCTCCACCCTATTGCTTATAGTTGCAGGTTGCTCACCCTCCTTGCTGTGCAGAATTCCAGGATGTGATTATACCACAATCTACTTATCCAACCTGGTGAACAGACATTTGTGTTGGGACTATTTGGAACAGCACTGCTAGGAACTTTCTTGGACACGTCTTTTGGTGAATGTGTGGAATCCATTTTGTTTCGTACAGCCATTTCATCTGCCCTGTTTCTAACAAGCCTTCCTCCCCTTGTCAAAGTGAACCAGGAGCATGGTTGAATAGAATGTTATATTGTTTATGGTTACATATATGCTTATCAAGATATACAAAATGAACACAGTAGATACATTTGTGTACATTTGTAAGCCAAAATAAACACAGTAGATACATTTGTGTACATTTTGTAAGCCTTCCATATATAAATATTTTTAATTATTGAGCCTTTGCTGTGGAACAGATAACCCCAGTAACTTCATGCGTTTCAGTAACAAGTATTTGCTTTTACTCCCATTGTACCAGGCCCCAGTCTGGCCATGTCTCCCTTAAACTCTGCCAGGCTTGGTTGGAATGTGGTGGGTTTATCTGGGCTCAGCAGGGCTCAACATCCTGTGGCTTCTCATTCTACTACCCAGGGTGGAGGCACAGCCACTATCTATAATCACAGTAGAGGACACAAATCTGGGAAGGGCAACGTTAAACCACAAGAGCATGTGTAGAGCCTGGTCACATCTGGCATGCTTCGCGTGCCTTTGGGCAAAGAAAGTCACACAGCCGAGACAAAAGTCAGTGGGGAAGTGTGTCCTGCCTCCAGAGAAGCATGCCAAGATGAAGAAGCAATGAATTCTTGTGAACAAATAATGTAATCTACCATACATACCAAACTCGTGGTACTGACTGCCTCTGGAGGAATGGGGGTGGAAAGAAGAGATGGTGAATTAATAAGGTGTTAGCTAGAATTGTGATATAATTTCATAGAAGATTTGATGCAACTATGACAATTGTGGATGATGGAAATAGTACCGATGTTCGTTTAATTATGCTTGGTACTTAGTTTTCTATTTCATCAGAAATTATGGATTGATGAAGGGTGAGATTAGATGGAGTTAGAAGGGTGTAGTTAGGAGGCAATCACAGAATTCCAGGTAAAATGATGAAGACCTAAACTGTAACCCCAAGAACAGAAAGGGTGTAATGGAATTATTGAAAAGCTAGAATTGACCAGAGTTCTGATGATCGATCAACTGAAGTGTGAAAGAGGAATGAGGCATTCTTGATAAATTCAGACATGAATCAAGAGAGGTTGCAATAGTAGGGTGCCCAGCCCAGGTGCCTGGGCAGGAGAGTAACTATTCTCCTTCCCATAGCACAGAGCAGGACAGGTCATGGGCTGGTTGGGCCAAGAGGAGGTGATGCCTATTATTTCAAGGTTGGTAACTTGAATATTACTATTATTTTACCTTTTCCTCATCATTTATTTACTTATTTGTTCCTTTGTTCTTTCTTACTACTGGTTTGCAAGTCGGGAGTGGATTTAGCAGTTAGTTTTGTTTTTTAACAAGTCCTCTCACTTCAGGGTCTTAGATCTACAAATATAGAGCCAAGAGAATAAGACTGTAGGCTGGTCAGAAATGGGTTGCTCTGATAAAGAAAGTGTCCACAGTGAGCACTCTGTGATCGACCAGCACATCCTTTCTGCAGACTTCTTCACTTCGTGGGAAGATTTAATTTGCCATCATTAATTACATTTATTCACTTACTTAATTTGGACCTGGAGCTTCCTCCAGAGAGATGCCCCATGGAAGCCTGCTAGATAGCAAAACAAGTCATAATTTGCCTGCCATCTGGGTCCCCTTTTGGAGTTCATGTTCGAAACCCCTGCTCATTTTTCTCTGCCATTGCACTATCTCACCTCCAATCATCCTAGAGGAAGTCCTACAATCACCCCTGGGACTTCCCAAAGGGAAATTTTAATTAAGCCATCCAAAATTTAACCTCCAATTATAAAAAACAATCTCTTCACTCTTATCACACGATGCGATGACAAACAGAAAACAGCTAGAGTCTGTTGTGCATATGTACGTGGATCCCAGGGTCCAAAAGAATGACTTTTGCTGGTTAAAAGCAAGCCTGATATTCCATCCAGGTCCTATCTCAGCTCCTTCCCACTCAATTATGCTTGAGGAAGAGACTGGAAGCTAATAGCTAATTCCCTACCTGCCCCCACAATGCCACCCCATTCTACAACCCACCCCCACTATCACTTAGCTCTTGGGGTCATGTCTACTTATTTGGGATCTCTGTTTCATTTTGCAGTCCCGGATGCTTCTTCCTTTTTGTTTTCTACTGTGGGGTCTGAACTGGGAAACTGGCCTCCTTATTTGAGGGGACTCTGCCTGGCAAGATAGAGAAGCAGTTACTCTGGCAATTCAAAGAACACCATTCTGTGGCTGAAGACAGAGTAGACCTCGGTGCCACAAGGGCATCAGGGAGGATGAACCAAGCCCTCCACTCCACCTGGCTGACAAGATGCCCAAGGACTGCCCCCGACACTCACTTGCCTACAGTTATCCTTCCTTCGCTTTGTGAGCAGACCAGCTGGATTCAGTTTTCTCTATGACTATTAATCTGAAAATCAAAGATATGCAGAGGGGATAAGGGGAAATCAGGCTCACCTTTGGCATCTCACAACTGCCCTTGGTGGGCTGAAACCACATGGGAACCCTCTGGAATGATGCAACACGTAGAACTTGTTCAGCACCTCCCCTGCTCAGAGCCAGGTGGAGGCGGGTGGAGGAATTAAATGCAATGATGTAAAAGTCATTTCAGGGACTGGAAAGAATCTCCAGGTAAGGCAGCCCCTATGTGAGTTCCTCCTGGGCTCCTAGCTTCTCTTTGCTGTGGCCTGAGCCAGCTTTGTAGGGTAGCCATGGGCACTGCCTCATAAGAGACTCCCAGCTTCACCACTATCATGATTGCACTTCCCTTTTCTGTTTCTTTTGAAGTCTGACTTGACCTTCAGTGAAGGGTCTTTGCTTTGGATCAAAACCCCAGAAGTGGTGAGGGAGAAAGAGCAGAAGCTCCCATGGTGATTTATCCTTAGTTTGAGTAGGGCCCCAGGCTCAGCCCACCCACACCAGCACTGGATGTTAGGCTCTGCCCTAACCCTTCCAGCCCTGCACCCTAAGGCCACAAGGCCAGGGACAGTTCCTGAGGAGTGGGCTTTGCCACCAGCCAGGATAAGAGAAAAAAGGAAAAGGTCCACGTCCGAGAGGGAGCCTTTGTGGGTAGGACCCTCCCCCTGTGGTGCTCAGCTCACTCTTGTGCTCCTTTGTTCCGTTCAGATCAACTGTGGGCTCGCTCTCCCCTAATTATAATCTATAAGGGCCAATTTTGCAATGAGTTCATACCTAAATAGAATGTGCAGCTTTTTCACATTGTAGTTTGGTTTTCATTTTTTATTATCCTTTTATTTCTGTGTAAACAGAATCTCACTCTGTCACCCTGGTGTTGAGTGCTGTGGCTTCAGCCTAGCTCAGAGCAACCTCAAATACTTGGGCTCAAACAATCCTCATGCCTCAGCTTCCTGAGTAGCTGAAACTACAGGTGCCTGCCACGACACTTAGCTAATTTTTCTTTTTAGTGGAGATGGGGTCTCACTCTTGCTCAGGCTGGTCACGAAATCTTGAGTTCAAGTGATCTTCCCATCTAGGCCTTCCAGAGTGCTAGGATTATAGGCGTGAGCCACTGTGCACAGCCTCAGTTTGGTTTTTAATAATTTGATTAAATTAGACAGCCAACTCAGGTAAATCACCTTACTTTAAAGGTGGCATTTAGGATTATGGGGTGGGGGGGGGGAGAAATGTCTTTATAAGGTGGCCTGCTTAAAGATGTAGCACATCAACTAGAAATTTCAAGTGAGATATTCTGGGTTTAAAAATATGGAGCAGGGTTCCCAGATGGCCCCCATATCTGGTGGTATCGCCTCACTCTAAGCTGACAACCTTGTTTATTTCGCTGAAGCAATAGGAGCAAGGAGAAGAGAATGTCATCTGGTCCCACTGACACATCTTCCTAGGTAGCAGTACCCATCCCCTTATGTTGTCCTTCACCTGGAGCTGTCTCTCTAAAGCCAAACCCAATGCTGGAATGTTTTGCTCCTGCAATGATGTCTCTTTCCACATCATTGAGTTTCCCCCTTGTAGGACAGTTCTCCAAGTGGCCTTGGACCAATCCACTTCTCCAGCTTTCTTGCTTGTAGTTCTCAAGCGTAACAGTAGAATGTGCTAGGAATGCAGCATCTTGAGAGAGGAGGGACCTGCCTGAAGCAACTTCGGCTTTGTTCTCTCCCTGTGAAGCAGCATATCCTTCAAAGCTTGGCCAGTTGAGTCCCTGGGGTTTTCTAGGTATAAGATCATGTCATCCACAAAGAGTGAGAGTTTGATCTCCTCTGAGCTTACTCGGATACCCTTGACCGCCTTCTCTTGCCTGATTGTGATGGCTAAGACTTCCGTTACTATGTTGAATAGCAGTGAAGACAATGGGCATCCTTGTCCAGTTCCAGATCTGAGTGGAAATGTTTTCAATTTTATTCCCTTCAGTATGATATTGGCTGTGGGTTTGTGGTAGATGGCCTCTATCAGTTTAAGAAATGTACTGACTGTGTAAGCCTTGGAGACTTTACATCTTTTATATTTACCTGGATGGAAATGAAACATATTCCTTTTAATAAAGTATCTCAAGAATGGGGGGGGAAGTAGCTAATGTATTCAATACTATTATGAAATCAATATATAATCACCTACACATTCATACGAAGGATAAAACACAACTATAGTCCAGAAAGGAGAGAAGAGGAGGGAAAGGGGAGAGGAGGAGGGAGGGAAGGAGAGGATATTTGGTGGGACCCCACCTATTGTGCACAATGCAATGGTACGTTTCAAATCTATTAAGAGTAAAGTTAAACGTCTGACCACAACAAATAAGTAAGTGAGGTGATGGTTATGTTCATTAGTTTGATGTAAGCATTTTCACATTGTATATTAAATCAGCACACAATACCCCATAAATGTACACAGTTATGATTTAATAAAAAATAAAAATAAATGGGGTATAAAGAAGAAAAAGAAAAAGCTTGGCCCACTGAGCCAGTGGGTCATATTGCCCCCAGGGTATAAAACCCAGGGCAGGCTGCCTTCCAAGGTTCCTCAGCTGTGGTGCAAAGTGGAGCATATACCGTCAAGACTCCATCCACTCTGAGCAGTGATCTTGAGCCTTGGGTGACCAGCTCACAATGGGTCCAAGCCTTCTTCTCTCCCTTGCTATCTATCTGTCAGTAATCAATTTGCTTCACATAAGTTCTTGTGGGTGTGTTCTGCCTCACCGGACTCAGACTAGTGGATAACAGTTTGTGGTGGACCTACACAGTGGCCCAGGATGCAGTGGGCATAAGAGCATGTACTCCTGGCTTCTGTGGCTCAATGATGATCTTGTCTGTTTTCCATACAGTGGGAGTCCTTTCTTGACTGGTGGTTAATGAATTGATTCGCACCTCTCTCTGTTGGGTGGTTCTGATCAGCATACAAACATGAAGTAGCCTGCCTATCTAAAAACAGAGCAAAACAGAGAAATCAAAATAAAAACCTCCCTTGTCCTAACATGTACAGTCCAGACACTGCTCATTTGTCTCTCCCTTTTACAGAAAGATACCTTGAAGGGGTTGTCTACGCTCATGGTTCTACTCCTCTCCTTTTAGCATTTTTTGATTACATTCAAGTCAGATTTCCATCCCTACCACTCCAGTTCTAAATCCAATGGTCAAATGTAAGTTCTCCTCTTACTCCACCAAAAGATTCATGTGACTCTGCTGAAACAGCTGCACTAGGCTGCCAGCACCCCACTTCCTTTCTTGATTTCTTTCTGACCTGCTGGCCACTCCTCAGCCTCAGTCTCCTTTCTGCATTCTCATGAGTCTCCTAATCTCCAAAGTTTGAAGAATATAGTCATTGGACATCTTATCTTCTCTATCCACATTACCTCCCTAGGTAATCTCATCCAGCCTAATGACTCAATCCCATCTATTCACTGACAATTCCCAGATGTGCCGGCCTGGACATCTCTTCTGGACCTGCCTCCTTAACATGTCCATTTGGGTAACTGAACGCCATGGAGACTTCTATAACTCCTTTCTTTCTCTCACATTCAATGTTCATTCCATCAGCAGCTCCACTTCCAAAATACTGTATATCCAGAGTCTGCTCACCTCTCCCTGCCTCCACTGCTGCCACCCAGTCCAACCCATCACTCTCACCACTCACTCTGTCTTCCTATCCTTGGCCCCTGATAGTCAGAGTGATACTTAAAAAATAGGTCAGATCATGTCGTTCCTCTTCTCAGAACCCTCACATCCCTTTCTCCTTCTCCCAGATAGAATACAAAGTCCCCACCATGACCTTCAAGGCCCCGCATGATCTGGGCTGGAGGCCTTTCTGACTCATCTCATTTCACTCTTTCCCCCTGTCCTCCTCAGCTCAGGCTGCCAGAACAAAGGACCACAGACCAGGGGGCTTAAACAAAAGGCGTTTATTTCCCACAGTTCTGAAGGCTGTAAGTCCAAGATCAAAGTGTCAGCAGATTTGGTTTCTTCTGACACTTCCCTCCCTGGCTTGTAGATGACCACCTTCCTGACATGTCCTCACGTGGCCTTTCCCCTGTGTAGGCACATGCCTGGTCCAAATTTCGTCTTCTTGTAAGGACATCAAGATGGATATCTGATATCTGATATAGGACCTACTTTAATTTAATTTCCTCTTTAAAGACCATATCTCCGCTTGGTGCCTGTGGCTCAAGCAGCTAAGGCTCCAGTTACATACATCTGAGCTGGCAGGTTCGAATCCAGCCCAGGTCCACCAAACAACAATGACGGCTGCAACCAAAAAATAGTCAGGAGTTGTGGAGGGTGCCTATATTCCCAGCTACTTGGGAGGCGGAGGCAGGAGACTCGCTTGAGCCCAGGAGTTGGAGGTTGCTGTGAACTGTGATGCCACGGCACTCTACCCAGGGAGACAGCTTGAGGCTCTGTCTCAAAAAAAAAAAATAAAAAGAACATATCTCCAAATATGGTTATATTCTGAGGGAATGACGATTAGGATTTCAACTCATGAATATGGGGCACACATATTCCCCTCCCTCCACTCCAGCCAAACTGGTGTCCCTACTGTTCCTCCATTGGGCCTGCCCCTGGGTCTTTGCGCTTGCTGGACCTCCTTCACCTGGATATTCCTGCAGCTCCCTCCTCCTTTGCCTTTATGTCAGATAGGAGCACCCCTACAGCACAGGCTCTGGAGCCAGACTGCCTGCGACGTACCTGCTGCATGCAACCCCAAGCAGGGAACTTCATTTCTCTGTGCTTACATTTTCCTATCATGAAATGGAAATAATAACAGTACTTTCTCCAGAGGATTAGAACAAGGACTATATTAGATCACACATGCAAAGCACTTAGAAGAGTGTCTGGTGCGTAAGAGATACTCAAAATATGTTCACTGTTGTGATTGTGATGGGGTTGTTGGGGTGGTCAAATATTCTATTTGACCAACAGGTTATTGTGCCCAGCAACATCCCTGCAGATTAGCTACTAGAAGGTCACTAAGGTGATAGGATGTGAACAGAGACACACAGATGACAACAGCTAATAGGAAACAAGGCTTGAGTGTCACCTTATCTCTCTCCCTTTCACACACACACTGTTATTCTCTTCCCTATTCTGATAGGACATTTATTACCCCATGATAAAATTTGTTTATGATCTGCTGTTACTGTCAATTTGCTACCTGACTATAAGCTCCATAAGGGCTGGAAATTTGACTGTTGTGTTTGCTATTTTATCTCCAGAACCTAGAATGAAGGCTAGCAATAAACCTTTGTTGAGCAAAGGAATGAGTGAATGAATGGGTATACTGTTCTGGGCCCAGGCTTGTGGGTCCTGTCCTCAGGGTAAGTAAAAAATCAAAGAAACCCAAGAGAGCAATTTTTCAAACAGATACTCTGTGACCTGTTGGGAGAAGGGTCATGGGTAGTGATATTTGGAATAGAGAATACAGAATTCTCTAGAATAGATAGATCACTGGGATATGGTAGGGGTACGATGCCCATTTCAGTGACATGCACAGAGTGTGATAATTGAACCAACAACAGCAGCTGTAACACCCAGACTCTGCAGAGGGTGAAGGCGGTGACGTGGCAGTGCCTTGTTGGGGGAGGGCCATGGCACAGGCAACCTCTGTAGCTGACGCCACCATCTTCAGCTGGTACATCACAGTGGAACCGACAGCTCATCTGGATGGTGGCAGCAACATCCTGGGTGGCAGGTGCAACCACATCATGGCAGCATCTGGAGCTTTTGAGTGGGCACCAGACCCCTTAGCAGCAGGGCTAATGGGAAATTCCAGCAGGGCATGCTCTTGGCACTGCCCTCAAGGGGCCACTAACCCCAAAACTCCTCAAGCAGAGGACTCTGCCACACAGGCCCCAGGGAAGAAAATCCCAACGGCTGACACACAGAACCCAAGCATTCACCAGCATTCAGGAACACTTCGGAGGACCCATGGGAACAATAGGAGGATATCTTGGTGACAGTTGAAGACCCCATAATGTGGAGGGGCAAGAGCCAAAGAAAGACTCTTTGTTTTTGTTAACAGGACTGCAGTGTGGACTGAGAAAACGTGGATTAACACCATGCAGGCATCACTTGTGGTCCTTAACCAGATTCACAACTTGGTGTGCTCTCCCAACACAGCAGGGAGGAAACCTGAAAAGGCCATTAGGTTCTGCTGACAAGAAGCACTCACCAAGTTAGAAGGTGGAAAGAAAGTGGAAGCTGTTATACTTTCCACCAGTGGGTACTCATCAGAGAATCCAGGGACACGGCCCCTCCTGGGGTAGCAGCAACTTGCTGCGTTTTCTGGGTTCTGGGTAACATCATTCCTCCCTCATTTTCCTCCCCCAGCCCTTTTAATAATTTTGTGACCTAATTCCTACATTAAATACTCCTTTGCCTAAATATTTACAGCAGTTTTTCTTCTGGCTGATGCAGCCGTATCTTCTGTTTCTATAATGGTTTATGGTTCCTAAAAAGCTTTTGAATTGTCTCATTGAAATTCCAGTAACATCACTTTCCTAAGTCTCAGTTTCTTCATCTATAAAATAGGAGCAATGAAACCTCATTTGCAGGGTTACTGACAGAATTAAGTAAGGATTAATCCTAGCTCAGGGTTTAGCCCAGATTTTAGCCTTGGAGCTCAACTGGCAGAACAAGATCACCCCTGGTACTATGATTACATTAAAAATGAAGACTAGGGCCATGAAAATAGTCCGGGGCGGGGGGGTTGGGGGGGAGGAGGGAACCAAACTGTTTACAAGAATATCAGCTTGACCAAGTACTTTAAAACCTCTACTTCAGGCTCGGCGCCTATAGCTCAACCGGCTAAGGCGCCAGCCACGTATACCTAAGGTGGCGGGTTCGAATCCCCAGCCCGGACCCGCCAAAACAACAATGACGGCTGCAACCAAAAAATAGCCGGGCGTTGTGGCGGGCGCCTGTGGTCCCAGCTACTTGGGAGGCGGAGGCAGGAGACTCGCTTGAGCCCAGGAGTTGGAGGTTGCTGTGAGCTGTAATGCCACGGCACTCTACCCAGGGGGACAGCTTGAGGCTCTGTCTAAAAAAAAAAAAAACCTCTACTTCAATTGTCAGGAATTCAACATAGAAACACTCACATGATATATATAATATATGCCTCAGGGATCTGGGGGTAAATGGAAAAGTGCTCATATTGGCAAAGGATATATTATAATACACACACCATCAAGCTGCGCGCCAGCACAAGTGCCTATGTGCCATCTCATGAGGGTACTTTATAGTGGAAATGTCTTGATAAGTTTCTGGTTGCGAAATACCCACCTTCCATTTTCAAGCAATTGTTATTTCAATGGTTTTGCTCTTCAAGACATTGTAAGAAAATTGAATTTTTATAAGTCAACGATCGTGCCCCCACTGGCTTAAATTATAACTTGCAGAGGTTTGCTTTTTAATTCCTGTGTCATTTTCAACCCTAATACCTAACTGAGAATAGCCCTGCTTGCTCTACCCAGCCGTACCACTTGGAGTTCTTAGCTGAGAAAAATAGAAGGCATTCTATTAGTTCACACAGAAAAAAGAACGTATTAAAATTGTATGAGGTCACTTACAGAAATTCCTGGAGGACTGGAGTTAGGCTGAGCATCCATGCAACATGCAAGCCATTGCTGCAGGACAGCGCCAGGAAAAGATATTTCTGCCGTCACTGGGCACAGATGCTGTGGTTCCCACTGCTGACCCCAGGCTGTGATTGCCAGACCTCCCACTCCTCCATTCTTGAAAGCTTGAAGTAGATTAAGTAGCTTCACTACTTAATCTTTCATCATCTGAAAATTGGATTCTGGGAGCCAACTTGTTTCCTCCTGTTGTATTCTTTCAAATTATAGTGTCCCACCAGTGCTTCTTGTTGGAGAAGTAGAGATCACATATTTGCACCCTAGCTGCAAGAGAGGCTGGAACAGGAAGGCTGGCTTCTACCTTGAGCAGTGGGGTAAGGGATTTATATCTTGGAAAACTCTCCTCACCCCCAAATACTGGGTATTCAGAAAGTCCAACAATTGTCTTTACACAATCCCTCTGTCAGTATAAGCAAAAGTCTTCAAAGTGTAATTCATTAATAAGAGACTCTAAAGCAACTACCATGAAACCAGAAATGTGTTCGATTCTTCCTGGAGATTTACATGTGTAGTCAAAACAGTTTCATATACAACTTCAGGGACCTTATACTTTAGTTGAAAAAATAGTCAACAAGATGTTAACTAGATACTGTGGTTTAAAGGTGTCCCCTCAAAAATTGGTATTGAAATTTAATTCCCAGTGTAGTGGTTTTAAGAGATGGGGCCTTTGGGGAAGCAATTAAGCCATGAATGGATTAGTGCCTTATGAAAGGGTAAGAGGGAACTAGGCCCTTTTTGTTCTTCTGCCAGGTGCGGATACAGTATTTGTCCCCCTTTGGAGAACATAGCAACAAGGTACCCTCCTAGAAGCAGAGAGAGCAGCCTTCCCCTTAACCTTGGACTTATCAAGGTTAATTCTCTTCTTCATAAGTGACCCATTCTCAGGTATTTAATTGCAGCACCAGGACAGGACTAAGCCACTAGGGATGTTAATTCACAATAGAGTAGATTTTGAACATTTTGGAAGGCAATATCCAGAGAACTTTGGAGTTTCCAGATTTGGAAATATGGATAAAGTGTTCACTGAGAATCATATGGTTCCTGTGCACATCCTTAATGTCTTTTCCATTTTTACTTATGATTTCTCTCTAATTTGTTGCTATTTTTAATCAAAGAAACAGAGTTTTTTTCATTTATTAAGAGTACAAACAATCAGGTGGTGCCTGTGGCTCAGTGAGTAGGGTGTTGGCCCCATATACCAAGGGTGGCAGGTTTGAATCCAGCCCCGAAAAACTGCAAAGAAAAAGAATACATGAAACAATGACCAGAGATCAACAAAGGCAAGTTGAGGGTGGCGCCTATGGCTCAGTCAGTAGGGTGCCAGCCCCATATACCAAGGGTGGTGGGTTCAAACCCGATCCCGGCTAAATTGCGACAAAAAAATAGCCAGGTGCTGTGGCAGGCGCCTGTAGTCCCAGCTACTTGGGAGGTTGAGGCAAGAGAATCGCCTAAACCCAGGAGTTGGAGGTTTCTGTGAGCTGTGACATCACGGTACTCCACCAAGGGCAATAAAGTGAGACTCTGTCTCTAAACAAAACAAAACAAAGGCAAGTTGAGGGGAGAAGGATGGGGGGCCAGCTGGGTTTATATGGGATCAACTAACTGTGCTTAAAAGATTCATGCAAGAGGCTTGGCGCCTGTGGCTCAAGAGGCCAAGGCGCCAGCCACATACACCTAAGGTGGCGGGTTCGAATCCCCACCCCAGGCCCGCCAAACAACAATGATGGCTGCAACCAAAAAATGGCCAGGCGTTGTGGTGGGCACCTGTGGTCCCAGCTACTTGGGAGGCTGAGGCAGGAGACGCGCTTGAGCCCAGGAGTTGGAGGTTGCTGTGAGCCTGATGCCATGGCACTCTACCCAGGGGGATAGCTTGAAGCTCCGTCTCAAAAAAAAAAAAAAAAAAAAAAGATTCATGCAAGAACCAACAATCCCATACGTCAATGGGGAGGAGAAATGAATGGAATCTTCTCTAAAGACAACAGAAAATGGCTAGTAAACACATGAAAAAATGCTCATCGTCCCTAATTATTAGAGAAATGCAAATTAAAACTACCCTGAGATATCATCTAACCCCAGCGAGAATGGCCTATATCACAAGATCTCAAAACTGGAGATGCTGGCACGTATGTGGAGAGAAAGGAGCACTTTTACACTGCTGGTGGGACTGCAAACTAATATAACCCTTTTGGAAGGAAATATGGAGAAACCTCAAAGAACTCAGCCCAGACTTTCCATTTGATCCTGAAATCCCATTACCGGGCATCTATCCAGAAGGAAAAAACCCTTTTGTTATAAAGACACTTATACTAGGCTGTTTATCTCGCCAAATTTACAATTGCTAAAATATGGAAACAGCCTAAAGGCCTGGATTGGTAAAGAATGCCAATCCATTCCTTAACAACCCAGGAATGGATTGGTAAGCTATGGTATATGTATACCATGGAATATTATTCAGCCAATAAAAAAATGGAGATTTTGCAGCATTTGAACTAACCTGGATGGAGGCAGAACACATTATTCTTAGTGAAGCATCACAGGAATGGAGAAGTATGAATCTTATGTATTCAACTTTGATATGAGGACAATTAATGACAACGAATGACATGATGGGGCATGGGGTAGGGGTGAGCAGACAGAGAAAGAGGGAGGGGTGAGAGTAAGGACAAGGAAAAAAAATAAAATAGTGACCAATTCTCATATAAATTGGATTTAATTTTGACCAAAGTACATTACTTAAACATTAATTTTTAGCTCAACTTGTTAATATGTTGTCTAGGATACTGCATCCTCATTTATAAGTGAAATATGTTTGTAATTTCCCCTTTATAATAATATGTTTTCTCCAATTTTAATATCAGGTGTATCCAGATTAAGTAGAATGATTTTGAAGTATTTCTTCTTTTTCTATTGTCTATAAGATTTGGCATGATCTGTTTTTTGAAATTATCTTTTACTTTTATTTGTAAATATTAGTTGTCTATCTTTTGAGACTTTGGGAAAAAAAAATAAGAAGAGGTTAACTGATGATGCCATACTGAACCTCAGAGTCAAAGCATTCTATAATAAACATACTCTTGGCTCGGTGCCTGTGGCTCAAGTGGCTAAGGCGC
>NW_003852415.1:15044835-15058056 GCF_000181295.1 Otolemur garnettii | reverse complement strand
AAAAAAAAAAAAAATAGACATACTCTTATTTGACAAAGTGAATGTTACTTTCTTTGCGTTATCATTATTATTATTATTGCTTAATATTTCGATGTAGCAATCGTCTATTTCTTTTCTGAATGTATTTATCTTCGTTCGTTCTTTATGAGGTTTTTGTTTCTAGTCCTTTTCTTAAACATTGTTATTGTTATTAAATTTTAAGCCTTTTTAATTTTGTGAAGGCAAAAATTGGAAACCTAATAAACACATGTATATGTATAAAAAAAAAAGATTCATGCAAGGAGGTCAAGGTAGATACAATAGAAGAAGCAAAAAATCCAAACTCCTTTCCACACATTAGAAAACACTGGATTATCTCATCCTTATCAATTCTCTGACCTCATCTATATTATTCTCCCTTTCAGTCACTACGCTTCAGCCATCCCGGACTTCCCTCTGCTCCATGAATACACCAAGTTTACCAGCCTCGGGGCCTTAGCACTTGCTGTTCCCTTCACCTGGAATAATACCTCCCCTGACTTTGCATAGCTGGTTCCTTCTCTTATTCACATCTCAGATCAAATAACATAATAGCCTTCCTTGGACACTCGGGCCAATGGCCACTCCCATTGTTCCCCATTGATTCTTTATAATGTCCCTTGGCTCCTTATTTGTCCTTGTTAATTATGGCTCTTTGGTTAGACCCTAGTGACATACTGTCTGGAATATGTTAAACTCCTAATTAGTTTCCCTGGCTTTAGTTTCTCCTTCTCCCAATTCATTTAACACAGTGCTTGCCAGTTTCTTATAATGACTGGGCTGTAGCAGATCTAATACAAGGTCTTCAGGCAGATGTTAAGCACCTGCTCTTTCCATCCCTAACTTGACCTTGGCAGATCAATCTGCATACATCATGGGCTCAACTCAGAACATTTTCCTCCCACTTTGATGAAAACCTTGCAATCTCCCCTAATTCCCTTTAGGAAGAAATTCCCACTTTTCAGCATGGCCTGGCATTGCTTGACTTTCCTGACCTGTCTCTGCCTAGTTTTTGCCTCTTCCCAAAGTGTCAAGCTGTTTTATTCCTCAGTGCCAATCACATAGGCTCTTCTGTTCTCTCAGATGAGAATATTCCTGTCCCGTTTTTGTCTTTACTAACTTCTACATGTTCTTTAAAATTTAGCTCATTCAGGCCAGGCACAGTGGCTTATGTAATCCCAGCACTTTGGGAGACTGAGGTGGGAGGACTGCTTGAGGCTAGAAGTTCAAGATCAGCCTGAATAACATAGCAAGATTCCATCTCCAAAAAAATAAAATATAAAGGTTTAGCTCTTTCACTTTTTTCTATAACTACTGAGGACCTAATGATGCTGGAGGCAGCAGGCTGGCGGATCATTCCTGTGATGTGGCCTTGGCCGTCCCTTCCTCCCTGGCAATCCACCTGCCCTTTGAGTCTGGCTCTCCAGACATCTCGTCATTTCTGTGGTGTGTTTCACATCCTTTTGACACATTCGCTTTCCACTCAAGTCACCCAGTCTTGATTTCTATTGTTTGCAACAAGATTCAGAAACCATGATCTCAGCACAGAGATGTAAAAACCCAAATGCAAGATAAAACATCCAAGATTTTTAATTGTTACTGGAAGAATTGGAAGTTGTGGTGGAAATAAAGAGGTAAGCTTTCTTCCAAGTAGATAGTAGTTGCAACCTCACTTTTAAAGGCTCTAGGGAAGAAATGGCTGCATTCCAGATGAATGCTAATACAAATCAGCTGGAATAATAGTAAGACGCCAGCCCATCCCTACTCCATCCTGCTCCAATACTCCCGTTACTCCTATAGCTTAAATCAGAGCATAATAGACAAGTCATTATGTAGAACAGATACTGATATATATGCCCAGGAAAAGAGCTGCGCTTTAATTCAAAGTAATAGGAGGCCCTCCAGCCATAAAAGCTAGGCTGAGATATAGAAGTTGTAAGAGAGAAATGACTACAGAGCTTAGAAATAAAATTCTTTTTTGTTTGGAAAAAAAAAAGTACTTAACTGATGTCACATGTGATGGGACATATCCTCCAGGATTTAATAAAGTTCAGCTTATCTGAATCAAATTGTGAGGCCATTTGCAAAATCGAGTTACTAGATAGTGTTTTTAAAAATGACTCATGTTATCAGGAAGTGCTGCAGCACAAATGATTGTCTGCGGCATCCCTGAAGGGTATTCTGCTCGGCACGGAGCAAAAGCTCCTGGAAAACCTGTCACATGTTATAAAATCTGGGTCTGTGATGACGGCCTCTTACAGTGGGGAAAAGAAACTCTGCCAACATAATAAAAAAGCAGGTAGAGAAGGGTTATAACCCCAGAATCTGGCTACTTCTCAACACTCTCAGATCCATCTCACATCTGAGTTTCTGCAAGGGGAAGACTTGTCTCTGTTAAAGAAAAAGAAACAGAGGCCACAGTTTAGATAGACCCCAAGGCCATTCGCCCGTAGCCATGTAACCAAGCCTAAGTAAGTCTTCCTGATTTCCTGGAAATGGCTCTCTCTAGTCATAAACACGAATCATAAACTTAGCATCCGTGTCAGCATGATTCAGTAAAATTAAACCAGTCAGCTATAAACAAATCAGCATAAAGAGCTGTTTGTTCTAAAAAGAATGATAACGTGTAACAGCTGATCACCAAAAAGGTCGATGTGGATACTTCCTTTTTCATGGCTTATAAACCGTGCTGTCCCTGCTATAAGGCAAGCTTCTTGCTACCTGGCTTGAAGTCCCCTGGACTGCAATCTGCACTTTCTCTTTTTGTAAGGCAAGAAACTTTGAAATTTTAAAGTTTGGTCCAATTTATTTTTTTATTTATTTTGAGACAGAGTCTCACTATGTCGCTCTTTGTAGAGTGCTATAGCATCACAGCTCATAGCAACCTCAAACTCTTGGGCTTAAGCAATTCTCTTGCCTCCACCTCCCAAGTAGCTGGACTATAGGCACCTGCCACAACACCTGGCTATTATTTTGTTGTAGTTGTCATGGTTGTTTAGCAGGCCTGGGTCAGGTTCAAACCCGCCAGCTCCTGTGTATGGGGCCAGCATCATAACCACTGAGCATGGGCACTGAGCCCCAGTTTCACTTTTGACATCTTTTTGTTTCCACTCTTCTTTCTTAAGGTATATTCTCATCACAGCGGCCAGAGTGATCTTTTAAAAATCCAAGTCTTATTATGTTTCTAATCAAAATCCTCCAATGGTTCCCCCCAAATATCAAAGTCTTTACAATGGTTTACAAAACCTAAGAGACACCTAACCGGCGCAATGTACATATTCTGTAAAAAGGGCACACTTAAGACGTTGACTTAAAACATCCAAAAGCAAATCATATAACCAAAATGTGGTACCCATGTAATATTCTGAAATTTTTTTTTAAAGATATGCATTATAAAATTTAGAAAAACTTGACCTTACCTTGGGCTATTTGTCCCCTTCCTTCCTCAACCCTGGTCATCTGGTATTGCTGATATTGCTGGCTATTCCCTGAGCAGCCCCAAGCATGCTCCTGTTTCAGGGACTTCACTTGAGCAGGAATACTCTTCTCCAAGATATTTCACTTCGCTCACTCCCTCAACCCTCTGTAAGTCTGTGCTCCAAGGTCTCCTTCTTCTCTCTATTGAAAACTGCAACTTGCCTCTCCCTCTGCACCCACCTGAGCTGTTTTCCCCCAGCAGGTAACCTACCACACGCTAGGCTTTACTTATTACCACCTGTGTGGATGTCTGTCTCCCCTGCTAGAGTACAAGCCCTACAATCACAGGATCTTTGTATATTTGGTCCACTACTATATTCTCATAACCTAGAATAGTATTTAGCACTTAGTAGATGTAAATATTTGTTGAATAAATGAATGAATGTCTCCGGGGAGAAATACAGCAAGGTAGAAAAACAGAGAAAGTTTTCCTGGGTTTTCTAAACTCCAGGCCTCTGGGCCACAGAAAGGTTAGGGTGTAAACAAAATGTTTGGGAGAAACATGAAAGGGAGGGGATGTTCTCTACCTATATAATAGAAAAAGATTGGAAGAAATGTTACAAAAGCAGAGAGTTTGTTGTGTCTCAAAGAGTGAAATTTATGCGTCAAGGACAGACCCCAGGGAAACTTTAGGATCGCTGAGAGGGAGTGTCTGGGTGCCACACTTACACAAAGAGGACCAAAATCAGTATCTCAGCAAAGTGCACACCCCAGGAGACAGCAGAGCAACAGAGAGAGGTGCAAGACTAAAGATGACCACCTGTATGGAAAGTAAGGAGGTCTCCCTGGTCACTGTGTACCCAGGCTGTGTCCTCTAAAAACCCTGTCCATATGTAACCCATCCCCACTGCTACACCTTCACACAGCCTTGAGAAAGCAGAGTGACCTCTAAAGACTGATTAAATTCCCGTGTCCCGTCGGTATAGAGGTAGGAATCATAATTAAGTTATATAAAAATAAAATTTTCTGCATGCCAGAGTTCAAACTTGTTTCCTTTTATTTTATGTTAAAACCATGGCTAATATTTTAAGGAATGGAATGAATTTTAAAGAAATGATGGTCATGTGCCAGGCAGAGTCCAACTGTTCTCCCAGGAGCCTGGGCTAAGTATTCTGTACTCTCTGCTGACCTTGTGTGTGCTTCTGTAGGAAAATTAAAGGCACAGTAGACTGCTGCACACAGCTGAGTAATCACCATGGCAACCAAAGGCCCCAACACCTGAGCTTTATTCCAAGCTGATTTATTAAGAGTGCATTGCAGACGGGCTCAAAAAATGGAAGATGGAAAATTCAGATTCTCTCTGTCTTTCTCCTCCCTTCTCATGTTTTGATATTGGAGTTCTAAAAGTGTCAAAGTGTCCCCTCCCTCCTCTTTCTAAAATTATGCCGAATGCCTTTTTTTTTTTTTCTTTCTCAGATTTGCTGTCTGATTCATAGATCCTTGGGCTTGAAGAGGTGAGGGACTGGGATAAAATTAGCACGCCAGCAGTTCCCTTGGGTGGTCACCCCACATGTCTCACATGGGTATGGCTGGCAGAATGACAGTGTGTCCCTGACGGGGCCACTCTGGGACGAGCACATCTCTGGCTTGTTGAAGGGGCTCCTTGACCCTGTCACTCTATTATCTGGAAGGGATCATCACCAGGATAGAAGAGTTGTCATGTCAGGCTGCTTCTGGACTGGCGGTTGTGTTAATGAATAAATGATGACTTTCTGACCGGATCCTGGTGGTGGTGTTCCTCACTAATCTATCATTTGAAGTAGAAGTCGGTAAACATGAAATGATTTGGAATATGGTTCCGGGGATGGGTTCTTTGGTTGCCATGGTGATTACTCAGCTATGAGTCAATGTTCCTTCTATATACAGTTCCACCACCTTGATAAGCATAAAAATCAACAACAGAATGCACCTAAAATATTTACTCCTGGGACCCTTCCCCAGGATCTGCTTCAGTAGGGCTGGGGAGAGGAGCCCGTGTTTCACAGCCACTCCTTCCCCAAGAAGATTCTCCACGGTGGTCTTTCCACTGCCCTGTAAGAATCACAGCATGCGCAGAAGATTTCCTCCTGAGTAAGGTTAGTGAAATGTCACCAGTCTGTGACTGGTACAATGTCACAGAGTTGTGAAATGTCGAGGAGTAGTAACTGACTTTGGGGTAGGAGGGCCTCACTGCAGTAGAGTCTTCCACTTCAGCTGTGTCCCCTCAGTTGGTTTTCCCATCATGCAGGAGATACCTGAAATGCTCATGAATGAATAACTGATATAAAATGCCTAACCCTTGGCAGTCCCTGTAGCTCACTGGGCAGGGCGCCAGCCATATACACAAGGCTATTGGGTTCAAACCCAGCCCAGGCCTGCCAAACAATAATGACAACTGCAACAAAAAGTAGCCAGGTGCCGTGACGGGCGCCTATAGTCCCAGCTACTTGGGAAGCTGAGGCAAGATAATCGCTTGAGCCCAACCTCCTCTTGAGGTTGCTGTGAGCTGTGACACCACAGCACTCTACCAAGGGTGACATAGTGAGACTCTGTCACACAAAAAAAAATGACTAACCCCTGAATATCAAACAAATACACAAAAAATGTTAATTCCCTACAGTTTTATATTAAAATAGACATTACTGTCTTCAGAAAAACTTGGAAAAACTATTTTAGGAAAAAGACTCACATTCCTCCATGAAAGAAAAACCCAACCTCCTAGTTTAATTCTGAGATTATATTTTAAAAATGGATTTGGGGCCAGGTGTGGAGGCACACACCTGTAATCCCAGATTTTTCAGAGGGTGAGGCAGGAGGATTACTTGAGGCCAGAAGTTCAACACCAACCTGAGCAACATAGACTCTGTCTCTACTCACCCCCATGCCCAATTCTTTTAATTAGCCAGGCATGGTGGTGGGCACCTGTGGTCACCCAGCTACTCTGGAGGCTGAAGGAGCCTCTGAGCTTCTGATCCTCTGAGCCCAGGAGTTTGAGGTTGCAGTGAGCTATGATCATGCCACTGTACCACAGTCTGGGTGACCCTGCCTGAAAAAGATAAAGAAAAAGAAATGAATTTTATATCTCCTAGTCTCTAGAGCTGTTATAAGAAGAAGCATTGTAGGTTTTATGAAAAGTTTTCTTTGCCATAAAGGTATATGCATATACATTTTGGTATGGAGGACTTAAAATCATTACATATATGGTTATATTGGCTGTAGAAAGTTAATGGAATTGAATTTACTGTTAGAATTGAATTAAATCTGCTTCTAATTATCCCCTTGAAAAAGAGCAACTTTATGGGTCAGTTATACCTTCCAGACAAAATTATGCTTTTTAAAAGGCAAAAATATTGAATAATGGAATTTAAGGTTGGAAAAGACCTAAAATATCCTCCATTCCTACTACTTACATTCATAGATTTGATTGTCACACCTAGGCAAAATTCTCAGAACTGCACAAATTGTGTTGTACTGGAGTTCTATCCTGCTGATTATAACCTGAAATAGGTATACTGGGATTCAAATATCTTTGTCAGGCTTGGCACCCTGGCTAACACCCATGATTCCAGCACTTTGGGAGGCCCAGGAAGGAGGATCACTTGAGAAAGGAGTTTAGCAACAGCTTGGATGAAATAGAAGAGCCCATCAGTACAAAACCTTTAAAAATCAGCCAGGCATGGTGGCGTGTAACTGTAGTTCCAGCTACTCACAAGGCTGAGGTGGCAAGATTGCTCAAGCTGGGGAGTTTGAGGTTGCAGTGAGCTATGATCAAGCCACTGTACTCCAGCCTGGGTAACAGAGCGAGATTCGGTCTCAAAGAATAAAAGAAGAGAAACAAATATTTTTATCAATCAGGTTTGCTTTGTTTGTTGGTTTCTTTGTTTTTTAGTGTTTGGATTTGATTGGCGCCTATAATTTAAACTTCATTTTTAAATTTGTTTTGTTTTAGGGTATGTATTAGGTGGAGGGATCTATTTGAAATAATAGCAAGACAAACTGATACCAGGATTTTAACTAAAAAGTCTTTTTTTAGGAATAGTCACAAGTAATTATTGCAGTATATATTAAACTTCATATTTCTACATGGTCTGTTCTGTATGATTATTCCTCTCAGAATGGCCACTCCAAGGTCCTACAAGATGCACATTCATGAAATAAATATTAAATTATATATTCACTTTTCTCACTAATACAAAGAGTGAACTGGTAATGCAGATTAAATGTTAGCTTGGAAGGTTAAAACAACACAACACGATTTTGGGTTCATCCTTCTTAATTGGAAAATCCAATTCCCTTCCATGTTCATTCCCTAAGAATCCTGTTACATCAAGGTAACTATACTATGTTTTTAGAAGTGAACTCAGGATTCTTTTTTCGTTTTTCTTTTGAGTCTCACTCTGTTGTCCTGGGTAGAGTGACATCATAGCTCACAGTGACCTTAAACTCTTGGGCTCAAGAATTCCTCTTGCCTCAGCCTCCAATAGCTAGGACTGCAGGCGTCCACCACAATGCCCTAATTTCTTTCTTTCTTTCTTTCTTTTTTTTTAAGTAGAGATGGAGTCTCACTCTTGCTCGGGCTGGTCTCAAACTCCTGAACTCAAGCAGTCCACTGCCTTGCCCTTTGAGAATGTTAGGATTATAGGCATGAGCTAGACAGGATTCTTAGTTTAATTAATAACATCACCTAAAAAGATTAGGATAAATGAAGTACTACATCTCTGCCTTCAGGTTCTTTTAAATGTTCCCCCCACTTTACAGTGGATTATTACCTCTTTTCATTGTCGTACTTGCTCCTCCATTTATTACTATGTTCCAGAATGATCCCAAACCAGGAGTCAAAAAGCCCTTCTAAAGGTACAAGTGGTCTAGTACAGGTGATCTGGTGCAGGTTCTTCCATCCCGGATGTGCCCAGTGATGAGGGCTCAGAGATGGCAGGAAGGCTTCGTCCAAAAAACATCCCACATGGCTCAGAAGACCTGGTTCCCCCAGGCAGCAGCGGTCTCAGGTCAGGCCTTTCAACATAACGGACAATTTCCTCATCTGAAACATAAAGGGGAAGGGTAAAACACTCTGCAGGTTCTTCTCACCCCAAAACACTGTGCCCCATCATTTTGTGCTTGGCTCCTGTGGGCACCCCAACTTGTGGCCAAATGAATAGATTCCACCAGCTACCTATGGAGAGAAAGAAACTCCCTGGCCTCTGAGAGCTTCCCTGGACTTTTCTCAAAGAATTTATCTTTGACATGAAAGAAGCATCCACGTTGTCTGGCAACCAGCCGAGAGGCACAACTATTGAGGTTCATGTCTAAAATTGTCTTTGTGGAAGATATTTCAACTTTTGTCCTTACATCCATTTTTTGTTCTTACATAAACCCAATAAGAAGCACATTTTCCTAGATAACCGATAAAGCTTACTGTTTCTTTTCTCCTCTCCATAACACCTAATATGATCCTGGCTAAGAAACCATCTCAGATTAAGAGTAAGTAACCGAGTGTTGATCTTGCCTGACTCTCTGAGCCTAACACATACCCTGACATGTCCCACTTAGCTCCAGGCACAAATGCCTGGTTATTTTATATCAGCATCCCCTGCTGTGAGTTCACTGGGTGCTCGAAGCCATGTGATGCCATCTTTGCAAGATCTTACTGTTTTTTCAAGTAAACAAACATAAGATACTGTATCTAGTTCTACGGAAGGAGAGATACACAATCTAATACAGAGCCTGTCAGGCCATTGGCCTTCAGTAAGTGTTGAATGAATAAATAACTATCCCCTAAATATTCTTCTTGAGACGGTCCCTTCCCCACTGCCTGCTGACATCCCTTTACCTGCTGACCAGCTCTGCCCCAGAACTTGAAGCCTATGTGTTCAGCACAAACCAAGACATAAGCCCAAACTACGCAGTTATTCTGCCAAACATATAATAAATAGCCATTATTGCTCCCAGAATGCTTTGGTTCCCCTCTTTGGACATCAACATAAACTAGTTGCCTGTCAGCCTCTTCCTTTGAGTCAGAGCTGTTTTTCAGGAACATAATAAAGAGAGGGAGTAGGAGGTTTGTTTTTCTGGCCCCTGCAGGGTGACAGTCAGTGCCTTTCTAATATTCAAAAACATATTTCAGCCTGTCTTTTACTGAAATATTTTTCCCTCTTAACACTCTGGAAGACCAAGGCAGGTGGATTACTTGAGCTCTAGAGTTCAAGAACAGCCTGAGCAAGAGCAAGCCCTGTCTCTACTAAAAATAGAAAAATTAGTTGTGCATTGTGGCAGGTGTCTGTAGTCCGTCCAAGCTACTTGGGAGACTGAGGCAGGAGTAGTCCTCAAGCCCAAGAGTTTGAGGTTGCTGTGAGCTATGATGCCATGGCCCTCTACCAAGGGCAACAGAGTGAGACTGTCAAAAAAAAAAAAGAAAGAAAGAAAAAGAAACACTTTTCCCATTAGAACCCACTGTGCCCAGAGCAGCATTCTGCCCTACACCATCTACAGAGCCTTTTGCTCCAAAGATTACCTTAAAAATCTTCTTTCAGGGATTCTTGGACCTCTGATAAAGTGATGAAAAGTGACGGTCTTCGTTGAGACAAATAGACCACCACCCCCCTGTGCACGTCATCCCCTGTGGTGGGAGGAATTAGTGTCCTCCAAATAGCCATGTCCTCCTGGAACCTCAGAATATGACCTTTTTTGGAAATAGGCTCTTTGCAGATATAATTAGTTAAATTTACGTGAGGCCATATTGGACAAGGGTGAGCCCTAAATCTAACGACTGGTGTCCTCAGAAGAAGTGGACAGGATGCAGACACAAAGAGTGGGAGGCCATGTGACAACAGAGACTGGAGTGATGCAGCTACCAGCAGAGAAACACCGAGGATAGCCAGCAACCTAGGAAGAGGTGAGGAAAGATTCCTACCCAGAGCCTGCCCCTTGAGCACAGCCCCTACAATACCTTGATTTCAGACTTCTAGCTTTTAACACTGTGGGATCTTCCAAGCAAAGGTCTATTACTATAAGAAATTATTGTTCTGGATTTTGTGCTATGACACTTAGATCATTATGAGGGAGGAAAAAAGAGAAGGAAAAAGGAGGCAGAGCACGGAGCACTGAGCTAAGTGATTTACACATACGCACACATAATGTCACTTAGTGGTCAATCAAAGCCCCTGGAGACAGTGTATCAGGAGGCTTTCAGAGTCTGACAAATTTAATAGACAGAAAAGGCTGTGAGGACACAGATATGTTGAATAATAAAATTAAAATAGATAAAGCAGGCTGGGCACAGTGGGCCATACCTATAATCCTAGCACTCTGGGAGGTTGAAGTGGGAGGACTGCTTGAGCTCAGGAGCTAGAACAAGACCCCAACTTTACTTAAAATAGAAAAATTAGCTGGGCGTGGGTGTGGGCACCTGTAGTCTCAGCTACTTGGGAGGCTGAAGCAGGAGGATGGCTTGAACCCAGGAGTTTGAGGTTGCTGTGAGCTGGGCTGATTCTACAGCACTCTACCCTAGGCCAACAGAGTGAGACATTGTCTTAAAGAAGAAAAACTGATACAGCAACTTGTATAATAGAGAAAGAAAAAAACCCTGATATCTCTCATTTAGAGAATACACCTTTTTATTTGTCCATGGATCATATACCAAGGGTAAGGTAAATCTCCCTGAGGATTCACAAGTGGATGCCACTGGGTCTTAAGAAAGATGGTGAAGCAAGAAACTGGTAATCATATAGATAAATCTAAACAACCATTAGCAACGAGAGTAATAAATTACTGCTTTGAGTGATAGAGGAACATGGTAGAATTAAGGTACTGGATATGTAACGTGCCAGCATGTAGGATTGGAGGTTTTTAAATTATTCAGGAAAAGGGTAGAAATATTAAATATAGACTTAGGTGGAGCGTGCCCCTTAAATATTAAGAAAAACTAATAAAAAAGACACACAAAGAAATTATAAAATTTTCTAACTCAGTAGAGAGAAGCTAAAGGGAATGTTCCCTGACCCCTAGGTTCTCCCTAGGACCACCTGACTCCCAGCACCTCATTTCTCGTGCATGCCACTGGGTAACAGAATCAGATTGCTACTGCTGCCCAGCCAGAAAATGTGCTACTCTTGGTTCTGTTAGCTGTGACTGGAGGGGTGGGGGCAGAGACATTTGAAACAGTCTCTAGATAATGAGCAGATTATTCCAAGACAGTGCTTGAGCTTTGTTGGCACCACAGAAGTGTGAAAGATTGACACCCCATAACTGCATTACTGTATTAAAAAACAAATACATTTTTATTTCCCAAATGCTATCTACATAGCAACTTTCAGGATCTCTGGATTAACTTGCAACTAGAAAAGAAAAGAATATGATTCTCTCTGCCATACATACACCTACAGATGCACGCACGCACGCACACATGCACACAGGATGCACAAAGAAAGCCCCACAAAGCCCCAAAGGTATAATCTGTGTGGCACCATGTGGGCAGAGATGGATGTGTGAGCAAAGCCAGAGCAGAAAGTGTCCCCAAACACTTATTCATCCTCCCACCATCTTCCAAAAACATTGTGTTGAGTTTACAGCTTTGAAAATGTAATTAACAGCTTTGCTCAAGGGAGAGTAGTCCTGGAATTTTAACAGGACATATTAGAAAGAGATGCGAATCTCAATGAGCAACGACTTACCCACCGTTTTCTCATCTCCTGGAAATGTGGAGACGATGTGGGCTCAGCCACCTTGTCTTTGAATCCTGCTGTCATTGTTGTCATACCCCTCCATCAGATTTGAAAATTAAACCCTGTCCAGTACAGCCTGAAAAGCAACCCCATGGTGAAAGTCTGAAAAAGCAATTTGAATAAATAGGGTCTTAAACTTTCTGGCTTTCTGCTAGGGTAACTTCACCAGATGTTCTCACAACTGTGGGGTTTGGAAGAGCAGCTTCCCTGCTGAGGCAATCACTTTCATGGTGTGAGTTGAGGGACCCACAAGGTTTTTCTTGCCCTGAAATATCTCTCAGGTCAGTCTGCCACAATGCCTGAAATTCCATGTGAAAAGACAAGTCTTTGATTTAAGGAGACACACAGGCAGCTGTCCATGCTAGATAGTGATTTGGCACAACGACGAAGGAGGGAGACAAGGAACTGGACATGTCGTGAGGGGAGAAAAGGACCCAGAACAGGAGATGCTTCTGCGTGGGGTAGAAGAGGATCCTGAGCTCCGAGCAAGAGGAAAGGAAGCTGGGCGTACTGATGGGCGTATGTCGGGAGAGGAAGACCCCAAAACAAGGCCAACTTCATCCACTTGAGCTGAGAAGGTGGAAGTGCAGATGTGGGTCCTGCTTGGGAAGCCACCAGCTAAAATACAGACCTTCATTCTGGAGCAGCTGTTTTTTGTGAGGAATATATTATTTTTATATTAAATACTGGTTTGCATTGAGATTATTCATGTGGCTATATTATTTTATTTTATTGCCTGGAGAACAATTTTATTGTCTTAAAATATTGTGAAGTTTTACCAAAGCTTCCCTTTTCTTTTTTATTTTTTTTTGTCTTTTTTATTATTACTAAGTCAAATACACATAGATCATGAATACATTCATGCATACGTGGGGTACAATGTGCTGATTTTCTTTTTTTTTTGAGACAGAACCTCAAGCTATCTCCCTGGGTAGAATGCCGTGGCATCGCAGCTCACAGCAACCTCCAACTCCTGGGCTCAAGCAAGTCTCCTGCCTCAGCCTCCCAAGTAGCTGGGACCACAGGC
>NW_003852415.1:15037646-15044600 GCF_000181295.1 Otolemur garnettii | reverse complement strand
GAGTCTCCTGCCTCAGCCTCCCAAGTAGTTGGGATCACAGGTGCCCACCACAATGCCTGGCTATTTTTTTGTTGCAGGCATCATTGTTGTTTGGCGGGCCTGGGCTGGATTCGAACCTGCCACCTTAGGTGTATGTGACTGATGCCTTAGCCACTTGAGCCACAGGCACTGAGCCTGCTGATTTTTTTTTATACAATCTGATGTGGTTAGATCAAACCAATCAACATAGCTTTCACCTCACTTACTTGATTATTGTGCCAAAACATCTATGTTCTATACTTGACAGATTTGACTTATACCCTTACCATATGCTGCATAGGTGTGGTTCTGCCTTTTACCCTCCCTCTGTCATTTTAAAGAGAAAAAAAAAGGGAAAACAGAAGGCTCTAACTTCCAATTTCGTGCTAACAGTGGACCTCTTGGGCAGCGCCCTGGATATCTCAGCTCAGTCTCCTCACCTGTTCCTGCTAGTGAATATCACGGGACACTTGGAAGAGCTTGCTTGTTCTAGGAATTTCAAGGATGTAAAACTAAAAAGCCTAGTTCTGGGGACTCAATATCAAAAACACAGTGCAGTACCAAGAACGTGTGCTCATTTAAATCAACGTTCTTGAGAAATTTTTTTTGTGGTTGAAACACTATCAGGGACCATAAAACCAAAATAAGCCCACTGTAATCTTGGACAGGTCAGAATGCCAAGTATATTAACACAGCCTATTTCTGTTAGAGCAATCAGGACTCCTCCTGCTCCCTTGAGAAGTGATGGGCGTGGTCGGTGCTCTCTGGGTGTAAAGTGTCTAAGACATGCTCTGTCAGTGCTGCTGGAGGTGGCTGTGTTTCTAACCACAGGTCTCCCTGTCCTGGCAAGTTTACAACATCTAGCTTTGCCATTCAGTTAGTCTCTGAATGATTAACAGGCTTTACGGTTGTGAAAATGGAAATGTACTGGTGGGAACAGACCTGTACGTCCCCACCTGTCTGTTACCAGTTGTATACCTGTGGGTGGGTCATTTTAGCTCTCTGCAGTTCATTTTTCTTATCTGAAAGATGCAGGCATGAATTGCTGGGCTGCTAGTGCCCACAGGTTGCTGACAGGATCAGAGAAGCTCATGACAGCACGTGGTGACCCACAGAATTCATGGAACCCTCAGGACTCATTCGGGTGAGAGACTTAGCATTTGCCAATCACTGTTTCCTGTCGCATCTCCATGTTTATCAGACTTACAGGGAGCTGCTGCCTCGTCTTCTACTTTAATCCCGTGGATCTGTTCTCAGCAGGCTGGAAGAAGCTAGAAGCCAAGACGCTGAGATTCCCAGCTAAGCCTTTGCTATCTATGTAACCTTGGACATGTTATATAACTTTGTGAGGCTATCATCACTAGGAAAACAGGAGTCATAATAGATAACTCCTAGAATTGTGAAGATCACACCCAGCAAGCACTTAATACATAATAATTAAACTATTAGGATGTTCTGTCTCTGTTCACAAGTATTTCATGAAGGCTCCCAAAGGTGCCCTGGGTCCCTCTCACTTTGGGAACCTGGGACACCTCCCATTGGAGTGGTATTAATAGGTACACTTTAATAAGCAGAGGGCCATCTAGGTTATCTCTTTCTTCTTGAGAAAGCTTCAATAATTTGTGTCTTTCAGGGAATTTAGAGGTGAGAGTGCTCTTAGAAATCATGTAGCAAAATGGTTCTCAGACTTTCGGGGCTATCAGAATCACCACAGCCCTATACACTAATCCAAAGACTATTAAGAAATATTACTGAGAAAACTGTATTCTAGGGTAAGTATTAATGTTTTATTTTCCCGAGAATTCCTATCTGACAAAATATAAAAACGTAATATAACTAGGAGTCCTTCATTTGCAAAAAGACAGCGGTCTTGTTGAGAAAACTATTCGTTGCAGACTGTAATTAATGAACCACCATCTGTGAGCATCAGGGTTCTTCGTGTGAACTGTGACTGTATCTCTGCAAACTTTTGTGCTTTTTAGCACAGATGGGAAAGAGAAAAGTGTGTAACCAAGCACAAGTGTGACATAAATTATCCTGCCAGTTTCCTATGCTTTGAGGTTTAGAACATTTTATTTATTATCTGGTATACATATATTCATTTTCACATTCTTGCTAGCAAACGTGATTTAGTCTATATCTAACTTTGTATTCTCCGACTGACCCTAAATATTGTCTCTAGATCAATGCTTACAAAATACTTCCTTGTCAATCTTCAGGTAAAACCTGAACTCCTTAGCTTGGGATTTGAAACCTTCTACATGCTAATTCCCCAAATTTAGCTCTCATCACTAGCTTCCTCTGACTGCTATCACCCAGTTCTCATTCAGCCAAATTCATATTCTAGTGGCTTCACAAAAAATGTTCACCCGTCAGCGTTGCCTGGAATGCCTCTCCATAACTTCCCTCTGCTTATCAAGGTCTTACTGATTCTTTCAGGCAAGACACTTTGTCAGTGATTTCTCCCATATGCTTGTCACATTTATTCATTCAAAAATAATTTTAAGAGCCGGGCATGGTGGTTCATACTTGTAATCCTAGCACTCTGGGAGGCCAAGGGAGGTTGATTGACTGAGCTCAGGAGTTTGAGACCAGCCTGAGAAAGAGTGAGACCCCATCTCAAAAATTTAGCCAGGTATAGTAGTGGGTACCTGTAGTCCCAGCTATTTGGGAAGCTGAGGCAAGAGGATCACTTGGGCCCATGAGTTTGAGGTTGCTGTGAGCTATGATGCCTTAGCACTCTATCAAGGGTGGCAAAGGGAGACTCAGTCTCCAAAAAAAATTTTTTTTAAATAGTTAATAACTTAGAAGATTTGACATGTCCCTAACATAAAGAAATGATAAATGTTTGAGGTGATGACTATCTCAATTATCATTATAATTATACTTGTATCAAAATACCACATGTACCCCAGAAATATGTCCAATTATATGTATAATAAGAATTAAAAATTTAAAACATTTAAAAAATGTTTATAGAATTGCTAAACTTTTATTGCACTTAAAGTGTCTATAAAAATAGCCTGGCTCTTTAACTTTTTGAAAATTGGGTCTATTAAGGCATAATCTACATATGCTAAAATTGGCTTTTACTAAGACTGTAGAGTTCTGTGAGGTTTTTTCCCCCAGTTCTATTTGAGATACAACTGACATATGACAAACTGCATATATTTAAAGTGTAAAATGTGGCCAGATTGACATATGTGCACACTGGTGAAGCCATCATCACAATGACGATAATGAATAGGGCAAGTCTCATGCTCTACCAACTGAGCTAGCCAGGCTTTGCTGCAGTGGATGCAGAGAGGAGGGAACACTTCTACACTGCTGGTGGGATTGCAAACTAATGCAACCTTTATGGAAAGAAATACGGAGCATTCCCAAAGAACTAAAAGTTGACCTTCTATTTGATCCCGAAATTCCATTACTAGGTATCTACTCAGAAGAACAAAAATCATTTTACCACAAAGACATTTGCACCAGAATGTTTCCTGCAGCTCAATTCACAATTGCCAAGTTGTGGAAGCAACTCAAAAGCCCACCAACCCATGCATGGATTGACAAACTGGCACATGTATACCATGTATACTATCCAGCCGTAAGAAAAGATGGAGACTTTACACCTTTTGTTTACCTGGATGGAGTTGGAACATTCTTCTTAGTAAAGTATCTCAAGAATGGAAAAAAAAAAATCTACTGTACTCAATACTAATATGAAACCAATATATAAACAACTACATGCCCACACGAATGATGCAACACAAATATAGTTTAACAAGGGGGAAAGGAGATGAGGGAGAGGGGAGTGGGGAGGAGGGCGACCAGCAGGATCTCACCTAATGTGCAGAGGGTGTTCAGCACAGCTCCAACTCTACCTTAGAAGTGAAAACAATGTAACCTAAAAATTTGTACCCTCATAGTTGAAAGAAAATGATAAATCTATCACCTCAAAGCTTTCTTCATGTGCCTTTTTTTTTCTTTTTTGAGACAGAGTCTCACTCTATTGCCCAGGCTAGAGTGCCATGGCATCAGCCCAGCTGACAGCAACCTCAAATTCCTGGGCCCAAGTGATCCTCCTACCCCAGGCTCCCATCACAATGCCCAGCTAATTTTTTGTATTTTTAGTAGAGAAGGGGTCTTGCTCTTGCACAAGCAATCCACCCACCTCGGCCTCCCAGAGTGCTAGGATTACAGGCCTGAGCCACTGTACTGGCCTTCATATGCCTTTCAGATCCCTCCTCCCTGCTCCCTCCTGCTCCTTCCTGCTGCCTCCTCCTTTGCCGAGGCAACACTGACCTGCTGTCAACATAGATTAGTTAGCATTTTCTAGAATTTTGTACAGGCAGATTGATACAGTATGCATTACTTTTTGTTTGGCTTCTTTTACTCAGCACAATTATTTTGAAGTATAATCAAGTTGTTATGTATTCCCAATAGTTCATCTCTTTGTATTGCTAATAGAATTCCACTGTGTGGATATACCACAGTTTATTTAACCATTCACCTGTCGACAGACATTTGGATTGTTTCCGTTTGGGGGCTTCGCAGACAAAGTTGCTATGAACATTCATACCGATTCTTTTCTCGAATGTGTGCTTCCCAAGTTCCAGTTGTTCCACATGCTAAGCAGCACTTGGTATGAACAATCTTTTTAACCTTAACCATTATTATTCGATTTTAATTTGCATTTCCTTAATGCCTAGTGATGCCGAGCATCTTTTGATGTGCAAATCTGGCACTTATAGAGCTTCTTTGAAGTGTTCATTCAAATTATTTGCCCACTTTATAATTGTGTTGTTTTCACTTAGAATTTTGAGAGTTATTTATATATTCTGGTTGTCAATCCTTTATCAGATATAATATTTGCAAATGTTTTCTCCAAGACAGCTTGTGGCTTGTCTTTCTATTAATAATGTCTTTACAAGCACAAAAGTTTTTAATTTTCATGAATTCAAACATCAATTTTTCTTTTTTGTATTCTTTTTGGTATTGTAGCTAAAAAGCTTTGTGTAATCCAAATCCGCAAAAAAAAATTTTTTCTAGAAGCTTTATACTTAAAGATTATACATTCAAGTCAACCATTGATTTTGAGTTAACTTTTACATATGGTGCAAGGTATGAACCTAAGTTCATTTTTTGCACGTGATTATATGATTGTTTTAGCATGTTGAAAAGACTATTCTTTCTCTGTTGAAAGAATAATCTTTGTACTTCTGTCAAAAACCAGTTTTCCATGTGGCTCTATTTCTGACTCTTTAGATCTGTTCCATTGATCTATTTATCTATATTGATAATTAATTCCTGTACTATTGATGGTAGCTTTAAAGTAAGAAATCAGATATTAGTCCCAAAGTTGTTCTTCTTTTTCAATGCTGTTTTATTGTTTCTTTGCATTTCTGTATTAATTTTAGAACTGGCCCATCAATTCCTACCAAAAAACAAGTTGAGATTTTGATTGGGACTGTATTGAATCTATAGATTAATTTGGGGGAAAAATAACATCTTAAAAGTGTTGAGTCTTCCAACCCACGAACATAGTTGCATTTAAGTCTTTATTTAGATCTTCTTTAATTTCTCTCAGTGATATTTTGTCTAAGTCTTATATATATTTATTGTCAAATTTATCCCTATGTGTATGTCATATTCATTTTTTTCTTTTTAGAGACAGAGTCTCACTGTGTTGCCCTCAGTAGAGTGCCATGGCGCAACCTCAAACTCTTGGGCTTAAGCAATTCTCTTGCCTCAGCCTCCCAAGTAGCTGAGACTATAGGCGCCTGCCACAACACCTGGTTATTACTATTTTCTTGTAGTTGTCATTGTTGTTTAGCAGGTCTGAGCTAGGTTCAAACCCTCCAGCCCCCATGTATGTGGCCAGTGCCCTAACCATTGAGCTACATGCGCCAAGCCCTATGTCATACTCTTGATGCTATTATAAATGGTATTAATTTTTAAATTTTAATTTCCAACTGTTTGTTGTGTATATGTAGAAATACAATTGACTGTTATGTGTTGATATTCTATCTTGTAACCTTGCTAAACCCAGTTTTAGTCCTCATAGCTTTTTGTAGATTCCATAGGATTTTTCTACATAATTATTTCATCTGTGACTAAAGATCAATTTATATCTTCTTCTCCAGCCTGAATATCTTTTATTATTTATCGCCACACTTGCCTACACCTGCATCTCTGACACTAGTTTTATAACCTTTTTCTTTGTGCCTCAGTTTTCTCATAAATGAAATGAGAACAACAACAGCATTGTATAGGACTGCAGTGGGAATAAAATTAATTAATTTACATAAAGTGCTTAAAATAGTGCTGGGTACATTCAACATCCTCAGTAAATGGTAGCCATTCTTATTAGCTCTTATTTTAAGTTAACTAAGAAAACGATTCACATTACACAATTGGATTTTTTTCTTTTCTTTTTTTTTTTATTATATCATAGCTATGTACATTAATACTGTCATGGGGTACAGTGTGCTGTTTTTATATACAATTTGAAATTTTTTTAAAGTAAAAACTCACAATATATTTATACTGTTGGAGTATAGTAAAGCTCATTGCAAAAAAAAAAAAATCTTATTTAATTTAATTAAACCTCCAAAAAATGAAATACACCAACTGCAATGCAAATGTTTTTCTATAAAAGTTTCTAATGTAGCAGCAGAGGATGTTCATAGAAAAAATATACCTTTAAGAAAATAGCTGTAAAAATCTAAAGAGGTAAAGTATTAAAAGTTTAAAAAATATCTCTTAAGGCAAAATACTGCCTAAAACATATAAAACTTAATTTTATATGTTTAAAAATTCACCTATCTAAATTTATTTATTTATTTTTATTAAATCATAGCTGTGTACATTAATACTATCATGGAGTACAGTGTGCTGTTTTTATATACTATTTGAAATATTTTCTTTCTTTTTTTTTTTTTT
>NW_003852415.1:15025263-15036955 GCF_000181295.1 Otolemur garnettii | reverse complement strand
TCTTCTGGATATATATCTAGTAGAGGAATTATAGAATCAAATAACAGGTCTATTTTTAGTTCTCTAAGTGTTCTCCAGATATCTTTCTGAAAGGATAGACTCTCACTGGATTAAAGATTTAAACTTAAGACATGAAACTATAAAAATATTAGAATAAAGTATAGGGAAAACACTTGAAGAAATTGGCCTGGGTGAAAATTTTATGAGGAGGACACCCCAGGCAATTGAAGCAACATCAAAAATACATTACTGGGACCTCATCAAACTAAAAAGCTTCTGCACAGCCAAGAATACAGTGAGTAAAGTAAGCAGACAGCCCTCAGAATGGGAGAAGATATTTGCTGGTTATGTCTCCAACAAAGGTTTAATAACCAGAATCCACAGAGAACTCAAACGTATTAGCAAGAAGAGAACAAGTGATTCCATCTCACGGTGGGCAAGGGACTTAAAGAAAAACTTCTCTGAAAACAGGCACATGGCCTACAGATATATGAAAAAATGCTCATCATCTTTAATCATCAGAGAAATGCAAATCAAAACTACTTTGAGATATCATCTAATACCAGTAAAATTAGCCCATTTCACAAAATCCCAAAATCACAGATGCTGGCGTGGTTGTGGAGAAAAGGGAATACTCCTACACTGCTGGTGGGATTGCAAACTAATACATTACACAATTTGAATCCAAATATTGCATATCATATTAGGAAATCTGATAGTGCTTGAGGAAATATTATCAAGAGCTAGATAAACACTGACAGATCACAGAGAACCAAAAAGAGGTTCAAGTTTAAAGCAGAGAAACAAAAGCTTGGGTTCCAGTCGTCACTGAACCACCAATTTGTTTTCTTCATCTTTACCATGAAGAGGTCGTCTACGTATTCTCTGAAGTGAGAAATAAAAACTGAAATAAAATTAAAATAATGACTTGATTTCTAAGATCATTGTACTTCTAAAATTCCTGTTTCATGTGAGATGACAGAAATAAAAACTCATGAAAAACAAAAAGATAGTATTTTACATACTGATTTATTGTAAAGCTTAATAATCACAAAGTATTTAATAAAAAATAGTTTTAAATACATTTTTAAAGTCCTAAATAAAGCTTCTACTTAGGATAAATACACATACTTTTAGACATACAAGTGTAGCTTTTGAAAAAATTAAAAAAAAATTTTTTTTTTAAAGAAACATATTCTTCCTAGGTTGCCCAGGCTGCCATCATGGGCTCAAGTGATCTTCCTACCTCAGCCTCCCAAGAAGTTAAGATTATAGTCACGTGCCATGGTGTGGAGCTTAAAAATGCAATTTTAAAGGAAGATTTCAGACCTCTTAAGCTTATGTGATGGCTAATTGTCAGCTTGAGGACTTCAAAAATGTGCATCTATAAAAATTTGAGGAAATTAATGAAGATAAACATCTACCGTATAATGTAGGAGAAAGCCTCATGATCTACTTAGAAATGCATACATTCTGCATTTTATAATAATATTCACAAAGTTATTGTTATTACAAAATTTTTCACTATATATTCTGGTTTAAACTCCCTCATATGTCACCTTCACAAATAGCAAGCACAGGTTTATAAAATATATATGTTACAATATATCCATACATATACACAGTACTTTTCCCCTTGTATATAATGCCCCTTCATAAGAAGATATTTGGTCTAAGGAACAATCAGAGCATAGCAAAATGCTGCTTTAACTGTTTAATTAAATGCTGTGTATCCACATGATCTGGAAATGCTGCTTCAGACTTCTGTGCAGCAACATAGCTTCTCTGCAGATCTCCAATCTGTAAGAAACCCAAGAATAAAGTCATAGGATGAGAACAGAAAAAATAAGTAAGGAAGTGAAAAAAAGACATCCTATCTGCATCCTAGAAACTCCAAGGGTTCTTACAGGTAAATTGCTTGATAATACTACTTTCATTTTAGAATTCCCTCACCTAGATCATAATTCAATCTTGAAAAATAAATGAGAAAAATAAAATAACCAATTATAACTAATGTATGCTTATTATAGCTGTCTAGCAAATAACTTAAAAACCTGTGTTTTCTTTTCCTATTATAAACATAAAGTGATATTTGTATGTTGAAATAGCCAGTTCCAGATAGCTTAGGAAAATCTCAGGGAAACGAGATGCAATGTACCATAAACAAAGACACACTTTGATTAGGGAACTATCTTTTAGAAATTTCAAGCCGTAACTATTGTATTTAATATATGTTCTAAGATTATAAAATGATGCTAGAACAATAATTTTGGAAAGATATATCGTTTTAAAAGTTTATAAAGGGTATTTCTGATTTTCAACGAACTGTGTATTAAAGTCCAGTCTCAAAAAACTCCACATGTACTATCCAGATACTGCCTGAATATATCTTTTTTATTGATACATAAGAACTGTACATTATTTATGGGTACATATGATAATTTGATATATACCTACAATGTGTAATGATCAAATCAGGGTAACTGTGATATCTATAACCTCAAACATTTATCATTTCTTTGTGTTAGGAATGTTCTAAATCTCTTCTATTTTCAAATATATAATAAATAATTGTTAATTACAGTCTGAAATTATCTTATTTACATTACAAACATTTTTGGCCATTTCTGTGTTCTCAAAATGGACAACACTTTCATGTTAAAAGGTTTCCGAGTAAAAGTTATTAGATGTAATTTATTTTCTCCTTACTATTAAAAATGGCACACACCATGAAAAAAAATAAAAAATAAAAATGGCACATCGTTCTTTTTTACTTTTGGATATTAACTTGCAACACAGTGTTAATAGTTGCATTTCCCCCAAATTGTTCATAGTTAAGATATCTTTCACTGATAGCCCCAATTTTATAGTAATCTTGCAAGACTTGGTGGCAATATGATACACAATAATATACAGATTTCCTCACTGTAAAAGCCAATAACTAAATGCATCCCAAAATAGGAATTACTCAATGAGTATTTTTCTTCAGGGACCAAATGTCATATTTTAAAATATAAAATAATTATTCTGTAATCTATAATAGTTGAAATTTACTCGATATTCAATAATAAATTAAAGTTAAACTGTTCCTTGAAGTAAAGATATATTAACTATAATAATTAAAAGTTTTTAAAAAACCATTTCTTTTAGAAAGGTAAGGTTAGAATTTCCTTATTTATTTTTACTTTTTTTTCAAGCCAAGAAATAAAAAGAATAGTTCAGATGATAAATTAATAAAGAAAGAGAATACCTTATCAGAGACTGTGGCAAAGTTAAAATGTGGTTCATACATATGAGGCGCTAAACTTGATGCAGTTTGTAACAGTGCCCTTGCCTGGAAAAAAAGAATAGAAAAACCAAAGACATATAAGTATCTATCAGTATTATATTTGTGTTATCAGTACTATATTTGTGACTTCTTTTGTAAAAGAATTCTTTACCTAGGATAGAGCCTTACTAAACATGATAAATATAGATGGCATTCCTCTTGAAATGCAATGACTTACTAAAATACAGCTAACTATTGTTATCTTGACAAAATTATGCTAATGATAAGTGATTCAAAAGACAGAGAAAGACTAGGTGTGGTGGCTCATACCTGTAATCCCAGTACTCTGGGAGACTGAGATGGGTGGATTGCTTAAGCTCAGGAGTTCAAGACTAGCCTGAGCAAAAGTGAGACCCTGTCTCTACTAAAAATAGAAAAACTGGCCAGGAGTGGTGGTGGCATCTGTAGTCCAAGGGACTCGGGAGGCTGAGGGAAGAGGATTGCTTGAGCCCAAGAGTTTGAGGTTGCTGTGAGCTATCATGCCATGGCACTCTACCTAGGTGACAAAGTGAAACTCTGTTTCAAAAAAACCCCAAAAAAACAGAAAACAGAGAAAATACAAAAATTGAAAATTTAGAGATTTAAAGTTGGTTGAGAACCACTGTTCTTACAAAGTTTATATATCAATATGATATACAATTTGAATTATACTCTTTTTTTTTTTTTTTTTTTTTTGACAGAGCCTCAAGCTGTCCCCCTGGGTAGAGTGCCGTGGCATTACAGCTCACAGCAACCTCCAACTCCCGGGCTCAAGCGAGTCTCCTGCTTCCGCCTCCCAAGTAGCTGGGACCACAGGCGCCCGCCACAACGCCCGTCTATTTTTTGGTTGCAGCCGTCATTGTTGTTTTGGCGGGTCCGGGCTGGGGATTCGAACCCGCCACCTTAGGTGTACGTGGCTGGCGCCTTAGCTGGTTGAGCTATAGGCGCTGAGCCGAATTATACTCTTAACACTAAAAAAAATTCTTCTTAGTTTGTGCTGCTATTGATTGATTTAACAGGCTCTAATTACTTGTTCTCTAACACAATAACAAAAATTTGCATTTTTAAACACTAAAAATACTGCTGTAAATTTCAAAGCCCAAAACTCTGAGGATGACAGTGAACAGGCATTTATTACACTGCTGGCCAGTTTTGTATGTAAAATGGCAGTTGAATGCGACAAGATTTCTGTTCTCTAAGATATATAAAACACAACTTTCACATTATTTTTTGTTCCCTATAGGTTCAAAGGATCATGCATTGCAGAGACCACTGAGTGGCATGAGATGTTCATATATCTACCATAAAGAGCACAAATTCAGTATTACACGCTGCTGAACAACCCTCTGGCTTGTAACTAACCTTGAAACTAATATCGTGATCCTCAGGACAAATTCATATATCTTTTTTTATAGAAAATAAAATGATACAGGTTCATATAGAATGGTAGATGTTTTAACAATAAAATGGGATTCATCTCATGAAAGCTTTCATCAAAACACTTCAAGTCAATTGCATACTAGAGAAACTATAGTAAGTAGGAGGGAAAAGAAATCACCAGTAACAGAAAAAAATCACAAAGTTCCATGACAAAACCCCTTTACAGTAGTTACAGTCTATAAATTTTAAGTCCATCTTATTTACTTTATGAGAATTAAGGTAATATCCGATGATGTTTCTTTCCTTGTTTTTGTTAAAAGTGTATCACTGTGCCTAGGAGATGAGGTTGGGGTTAATATCCCAGCATGCTGCTCACCATGTCTGTAAACCTGGATAAACTTACTCACCCTCCTTAAGTCTCCATTTCTTCATCTCCAAAGTGAAGAATGCAAAAATATTTACCTGGATTACTACTAATACTGTACAAATGTACTTAGCATTTTAAATTTTTTGTTTTACATATTTATAATAATAATGCACTTTATTATGCATCTCCTATGTGCTTAGTACCGTGGGTCTACTATGTCAAGAGCTTTACATGCATAGTCTACTCCTAACAGAAACACTGTCAGATCAGTACTACTATTTATTTTCTCTATCATCCTTTCATTCCACAAATATTGACTGAGCATCTACCATGTGCCAGGCACTATTTCTGATGCTGAAAATATAATAGCTACATGACAGATAAGGTCCCTGCTTTCATGCAGCTAACAGTCTACGTTCTATACATAAATGGGAAAATAATCATGAAGTGGTAAGTGCTTTGAAGAAAAAAAGTAGATATGATAGCACTCGAAGGCTATCATGTTAGAGATGGTCTTTCTAAGGAGGTGGCATTTAAGCTAAGATATGAATGACAAAAAGAAATTTTGTCTGAAGGAAGAACCTTCCAAAGATCTGAAGGTAAAACGTTCCAAAGGCCCTAACAGAAGATTGAGCAGTGCAGTCTCCAGAGCAGCAAGACAGTGACATGTCTGCCAATCAATGGGAAAGGAGAGACAAAAGATGCCCTATGAAAGGAAGCCAGAGGCCAGATTATGTGAAGTCCAGATTTTATTCCAAGTAAAGGAATAAGGAGAAGGCACTAATGGATTTTAAGCAAAGTAATAACAAAATAATCTTGTTTTTAAAAAAATCCCTTATGCTGGCTCAGCACTTGTAGCTCAGTGGCTAGGGCACCAGCCACATACACCAGGGCTGGCAGGTTCAAACCCAGCCTGGGTCTGCCAAACAATGACAACTACAACAAAAAAAATAGCTGGGTGTTGTGGTGGGTGCCTGTAGTCCCCACTACTTGGGAGACTGAAGCAAGAGAATTGCTTAAGCCCGAGTTTGAGGTTGCTGTGAGCTGTGATGCCATAGCACTCTACTGAGGGAGACACAGTGAAACTCTGTCTCAAAAAGAAAAAAAAAAAATCCCTTGCACTGTTCTGAGGTAGAGTGCACTCATTTGCTGATGTAAGTGGAAACAAAAAGACCAGTTAAGGGGCTCTTGTAACAGTCTAGGCAAGAAACAGAGCAATTTACAGAAAAAAGGTCAGGTTCAAGATGTGATGGGACTTTGAGGTTAAATACCAAGCCTTGCTGAATGTGAACAGGGGTGGCAGAGAGAAGAGGTAAGAAAAGGGGCTTCAAGGGTAGTTCCCAGGACCTGGGCTTGAACAATCAGACGGTGACCAAAACTGGGATGGTAACTGCTAGAACAATTTACTAAGATAGGGAAGACTGGGGAGGTGCAGATTTGTCCTAATAAAATCAAATGTTATATTTTGGTTTCAGAATGATTAAGTAACTTGGGACAGAGCTGGGATTCCCAGGCCTGTGGGACTCTAGAGCTCATGTTAAAAATACAAGGTACACTGTAACACTGGCCACACCTGCCAGCTTTTCCTTGAAGAAGGCAGATGGCCCGCTGTGCCACTGCCAATACACTGACCTGTTCAACATGACCCTTCCGCATCTCCAGCACGGCCAGGTTGTTGTAGGCCTCGGCATGGTGGTTGTTGTTAACCAAAGCCAGCCTGAAGCACTGATGGGCCAAATTCGTATCTCCTATTCCCTATAAAAGAAAAGAACTTATTTGCACCCATGAATCCATATGCTTCTTCCTACCATCTCCCCTTCTCTTTCCTCATATAAAACTTTTCTGCCACCACAGAAAAAGCAACAACTACCATACAATCATAGGAGTCAAGTGTGAATGTTATTTAAGTGAATTTAACTTAGGAACATAAAGTGAGCTATAATAACTCCTAGGAACTACTTCTAAATTGCCACATAGGACTATAACCAAACCTGGATTTATAGTACCTGAAAATTTCTTCAACGTAACTTTCCATAACAGAAATACATCCCAAGGACAACATACCACAGCTACATGTCCCAAGTTGTACCAGACATCAGCTGTCTCTTCTTCATTTTCGGCCAGAGAAAGGGCACGTTCAAATGAGGTCAGAGTCATATCGTACTGCTGGGCATAGAAGCAACACAGCCCCAGATTGTTAAAAAGCTGGCAGTTATAAACACCCATCTGCAGGAGTCGCCTTTTCAAAAAAAGAACACGCAAATTTAGGTGTCAGACCAACTTTACAAATGTTAAGCTACATTTTACAAAGTTAGAAAAGAATTCATCTTATAATTTTTAACACTCACAAAGAATATAAAGACAAAATGTTATAGTAAATACAAATGTTCATACCAAATGCAAAAGCGTATCTTTTATAATGGTACTAGTCATGGGAAACGTGTCCAGGGGCAAGATCAGAAACAACTTTATCCAAATTTTTTCCCCAAAAACTTTGTTAGAGAACAAACAACTAAGAAATAAATAGTCACATAAAGTAAAACCTACATATTTTAGTTCTGTAAAGGTTTGGTGTCCACAGGGTAAATTCCTAAGATCCTCTAATCTAATGTGGGGGCTGTGTTTAGCATTTCCCTCTAAGTTTTCAGCTGATTGGATCCTGTTTTGGGCTATCTGTATTTGTGGTTAAGCCGTGTCTACTGACCTTCGATGAGCTCCTAGGAAGAAAGGCAAGCCCATCAGGGAATCCCTACATTATCCAATTAGCTTTCACAATGCAGCTTGAGAGCTCCACTTGCTCCTCAGCATCATTAATCCCAAGGGACAGAGGACACGAGAGTTCAAATAAGCAAATGAAAATCCAGCCCAGCTGCTCTGAGAAACCCATGACCCACTTTGAGGTGGGGGAGTAGAGTCAGCTGCCCCTGTGTACAGAATGGCATTTGTGTTAGTATATTTTTATGCCTCTAACATATATTTGGAAAGAACTCCTGTCAGCTGCCAATCATCTCCTTATACATTACCCAAGGGGCTAAGGAGGAAATTGTAATTTAAAAATTAATTCAAAAGCCACACATAGGATAAAATAAGTATGTACTTAGAGAAACAGTGAAAATTATTTATTTAGACTTTGAAAAAAATATTTGAACTGTTAGGCACGGTGGCTCACACCTGTAATCTTAGCACTTAGCAAGGCAGATGAATCCCTTGAGCTCAGGAGTTCAAGACCAGACTGAGCAAGAGTGAGGCACTGTCTCTACTAAATATAGAAAAACTAGCTGGGCATTGCGGTGGTGCGTGTAATCCCAGCTACTCGGGAGGCTGAGGCAAGGGGATCACTTGAACCCAGGAGTTAGAGGTTGCTGTGAGCTAGGCTGACACCATGGCACTCTAGCAAGGCAACAGAATGAGACTCTATCTCAAAAAAAAAAAATTTTTTTTTAACAAAAGTTGACAATATTTCACAAAACAGGGGATTCTGTTTCAAATCCTCACCAAGTTTCAGAACACAGGGCCAAATGCTCTTTGCAAATCTCTTCACTATTTCAGTTTCAATGTCTCTAAGTTTAGTGGAGACAGTGATGAGAGGTGTTTTAAGTAACTATTACACTATTAATCTGTCTGGAAATGGCTAACCTGCACAATGACATGGGGTAAAACCTCACTCAATTATCCAGCCATGTTTCTGCAAGATGCCAGACCTTCTGCATGTTTCCAAACATTGGATGTCACTTTAATGCTCATAAAACATCTGAGTGTCAGAATTTTTAGACCTATATATTACTATATTAATATTTTTTACTACATTTGTATCCCATCTTAGTTATTGTTTCACAGGCAAGTAGTTCTACAAATTGAAGGTAAAGCACACCTGTAAAACCGGAGAGCTACTTCTGGCTGGTCAGAGTAAAAGTGGTTGCTTCCAATGCATGCGATGGCTTCCACATGAGTATTGTCTTGTTTCAGAACTTCTTTGTAGTATTCAGTTGCAGATGGAATATTGTTCATTTCCTATTCTCCATCAAGACAGAAAAGCAATACTTCATTAATATTGGAGAACAAATTTTTTTTTCTGACTTTAGCTAAATCCATTCATTCAACACCTATTTATTAAAAGCCTGACTCAATATGTCAGACTCTATTCTGGAGAGACAAGATGAATAAAAAGGTTACTGTCCTCAAGGAGGTCGTATCTGGGGGGCAAGACAAACAAATGAGCAAACAGGTAATACAATGTTAGCCAAGCATAAGGGATGTAAAGAAAAACAAAGCAGGCTCGGCGCCTGTGGCTCAAGCAGCTAAGGCACCAGCCACATACACCTAAGGTGGCGGGTTCGTATCCTCAGCCTGGGCCCACCAAACAACAATGACGGCTGCAACCAAAAAAAAAATGGCCAGGCGTTGTGGCAGGCGCCTGTAGTCCCAGCTACTTGGGAGGCTGAGGCAGGAGACTCGCTTGAGCCCAGGAGTTGGAGGTTGCTGTGAGCTGTGATGCCATGGCACTCTACCCACGGGGATAGCTTGAGGCTCTGTCCAAAAAAAAAAAAGAAGAAAAACAAAGCAGGGTAAAGTGGAGGGAGTGCTGCTTCAGAAGGGGTGGTCGAAGGGACGCTTTGGAAGAGGTGCTATTTGAAGAGAGACCTGAATAAAATAAGCGATCAAGACCTGGGCATATGTGGGGGACACTCACTTTGGGCAGAGGGAAGAGCGAATGTATGAGACGGGAATGAGAACCCACAAGTCCCATATAAAGAACCACACCAAAACAAGTGAGGCATAAAAGGAGATCAGAGAGGCAGCCAGGGCCTTTGTTGGCCATGGTGACACATGAGAGACCACCATTACAGGATTAAGACCAGAGGAGTAACATAATGATATTTGCATTTTTAAAGACTAACTTGCTGCCACACGCAGGACATACCAAACTAAGGAAGAATGGTAGCAACAAGATCAAGAGCCCAGAAAAGAAATGATGGTAACCCAGAATGTGTTCAGAAATACACACAATTTTAAAAACTAAAGAAACTTTCTACATTTATTAGAAGGTTTAATAGTTAAAATAGTTTACTATTTTAAATTGCATATGAACTTTATGGACACCCTGTATATTCTTTATAAAATACTGATAATCATAAGTAAATGCATCTCATTTATTAAGGAATGTATTTCTTTTTTTTAATAACTTAGGTTTGTTTTATCTTTTACAGAGAAAGGTGGCTAACAATAGGTGATACTTTTTCTTTTTTATTTCAGGTCAATGTGAGGGTACAAACAACCAGGTCACAATTTGTTAGGCAGAATCCATTGTGTAGTTGTGTCCTGCACCCAAAAGATGCGCCATGTATCTCTACATTATGCCCATTAAGTGGGATCACACCAATTCCCTCCTCTTCCCTTGCTCCTCCTCCCCTACTTGAACTGAATTGAGTTTTACTCTTATGTGGGCGTGAATTAGAACATTACTGGATTCATATTAATATTGAGTACATTGGATATTTGCTTTTCCATTCTTGTGTTACATTACTAATAAGAATGTGTTTCAACTCCAACCAAGTTAATACAAAAGATGTAAAGTTGTCATCTTTTTATGGCTGAATAGTATTCCATGGTATACATATACCACAGCTTGTTAATCCATTCCTGAGTTGATGGGCATTTAAGTTGTTTCCATGGATTGGCAATTGTAAATTGAGCTGAAATAATCTAGTGCAAATGTCTTTTTTTCTTCTGGGTAGATGCCTAGTAGTGGAATTATAGGGTCAAATGGGAGGTCTAATTTGAATTCTTTAAGGATTCTCCATATTTCTTTCCAAAGAGGCTGTTTAGTTTTCAGTCCCACCAACAGTGCAAAAGTGCTCCCCTCTCTCCATGCCAGCCATCTGCAACTTTGGGACTTTGTGATGCGGGCTAATCTTACTGGGGTAAGGTGGTATCTCAGGGTGGTCTTAATTTGCATTCCTCCAATGATTAGGGATGATGAGCATTTTTTCATATGTTTGTTAGCCATTCATCTATCTTCCTCAGAGAAGGTTCTTCTGTTCATGTCTTCTGCCCAGTGATAGATGAGATTGTTTGCCCTTTTTTGTTGAGTTCTCTGTAGATCCTAGTTATCAAGTCTTTGTTAGATGTAACATGCAAATATCTTTTCCCATTCTGAAAGTTGTCTATTTGCTTTGATTGCTGTATCCTTAGCTGTGCAGAAGCATTACAGTTTAAGTCCTATTTGTTTATTTTTGTTGTTGTTGCAATTGCCATGGAAGTCTTCTTCATAAAATCTCTCCCCAGGCCAACATTCTCTGGAGTTTTTCCCACACTTTCTTCTAGGATATTTATCATTTCACATCTTAAATATAAATCTTTTATCCATTCTGAGTCAATTTTTGTAAGTGGTGGAAGATGGGGGTCCAGTTTTAGTCTTTTACATGTGATTATCCAGTTCTCCCAGCACCATTTCTTGAATGGGGATTCTTTGCCCCACTGTATGCTTGGATAAAACAAACCAAGCTTTTGTTTGGTTTATCAAAGATCAGATGACTAGGCTCGGCGCCTATGGCTCAACCGGCTAAGGCGCCAGCCACGTACACCTAAGGTGGCGGGTTCGAATCCCCAGCCCGGACCCGCCAAACAACAATGACGGC
>NW_003852415.1:15020783-15025137 GCF_000181295.1 Otolemur garnettii | reverse complement strand
AAAAAAAAAAAAAAAAAGATCAGATGACTATAAGAGACTGGTTTCATCTCTTGGTTTTCTATTCAATTCCATATGTCTATGTCTCTGTTTTTATGAAAATACCATGCTGTTTTGATCACTGTGGACTTGTAATATTGCTGAAAGTATGGTAGAGTGAGGTCTCCAGCTTTGTTTTTATTACTTGAAATTGCCTTGGCTATACAGTATTTTTTCTCGTTCCATACGAAAATGAAGATCTATTTTTTTTCCAGTTCTTCAAAGTATTATGTTGGTATTTTAATGGGGATTGCATTGAATCTGTAGATTGCTTTGGGTAGTATAGACATTTTAATTATGTTGATTCTTCCCAGCCATGAGCACAGTATATTCTTCCATTTGTTGATATCTTATTTCTTTTCTTAGGGTTTCATAATTCTCTTTGTTGAGGTTCTTCACCTCTTTTGTTAAGTATATTCATATGTATTTCATTTTCTTTGAAGTTACTGTGAAGTGAATTGTGTTTCTGATTAGCTGCTTGACTTGGCTATTATAGGCATATACAAAGGGTCCTGATTTGTATACACTGATTTTGTTCTTTGATATATTACTGTATTTCTTGATCACTTCCAGGAGTTTTGTGGTTGAGTCTTTGGGGTTCTTTAAGTATAAGATCATATTATTGGCAAAGAGCGAGAGTTTGACTTCCTCTGCCCCCATCTGGATGCCCTTTAGATCCTTCTCGTGCCTGAAGGCATTGGCTAGAACTTATAGCACCACGTTGAATAGTAGTTGGTGATAGTGAACACCCTTGTCTAGTTCCAGTTCTAAGTGGAAAAATTTTCAGTTTTACTCCACTTAGTATGGTATTAACTATGAGTTTGTAGTAGATGGCTTCAATTGGTTTTAGAAAAGTGCCACCTATACCTTAAGTATTCTTGTTAGATAAGGATGCTGAATTTTTTTTGTTTGTTTTTGAGACAGAGCCTCAAGCTGTCCCCCTGGGTAGTGCTGTGGCATTGCAGCTCACAGCAACCTCCAACGCCTGGGCTCAAGCGAGTCTCCTGCCTCTGCTTCCCAAGTAGCTGGGACCACAGGCGCCTGCCACAACGCCTGGCCATTTTTTGGTTGCAGCCATCACTGTTGCTTGGCAGGCCCGGGCTGGATTCGAACCCGCCACCTTAAGTGTATGTGGCTGGCACCTTAGCCACTTGAGCCACAGGTGCCGAGCCAGGATACTGAATTTTATCAAATGCTTTTTCTGCATCTATTGAGAGGATCATATGATCTTTAGTTTTGCTTCTATTGATATGGAAATTACATTTATGGATTTACATATGTTAAACCAGCCTTGCATCCTTGGGATGCAACCTAGTTGATTATGATGTATAATTTTTTTAATGTGTAGCTGCAATCTATTGACTAGAATTTTATTCAGTATATTCATTAGTAAAATTCTATAGTTCTCCTTTTTGGGTCCTTTCCTGGTTTTGGTATTAGGGTGATGTTTACTTCATAGAACATGTTGGGGAAGTTTCCTTCCTTCTCAATGTTTTGGCATAGTTTCTGCAGCATAGGTACAAGCTCTTCTTTGAAGGTTTGATAAAATTCTTGTGTGAAGCCATCTGGTCCAGGGCTTTTTTGGTGTTGTTGTTAGAAGATTTGTTATTGTTTCTTGATCGAAGTGCTTGATATTGATCTGTTCAAGAGTTCTATTTCTTCTTAAGTCTAGGGAGAGGGTGTGATTTCAGGTATTGGTCCATTTCCTCCACATTATTAAATTTCTGGGCATAGAGTTTCTTGTAGTAGTCAGACATAATCTCTTGTATCTCTGCAGTATCTATTGTTATTTCCCCTATCCCCCCCCTTTTTTGAGACAGAGTCTCACTTTGTCACCCCCAGTTGCGTGCTGTGGTGTAATAGCTCACAGCAACCTCAGACTCTTGGGCTCAAGCAATTCTCTTGCCTCAGCCTCCTGAGTAGCTGGGGCTGCAGGCACCTGCCACAACACCTGGCTATCTTTAGAGACAGGGTCTCACTCTAGCTCAGGTTGGTCTCAAACTTGTGAGTTTAGGCAATCTGCCCAGCTCAGCCTCCCAGAGTGCTGGGATTACTTGTGTGGGCCACTGCACAGGCCTATTCCTGTTTTTCATTTCTGATTGAGGTTATTAGAGATTTTTTTTGTTTCTAGTTAATATGGTCAAAGGTTTATCAATTTTATTTATCTTTTTAAAGAACCAACTTTTTTGTTTCATTAGTTTTCTGAATGATTCTTTTGTTTCAACTGCATTTATTTCTGATTTAATCTCAGTTATTCCTTTTCTTCTGCTTGGTTTGGGATTAGATTGTTCTTCCTTTTCCATTCATTACGATGATTCATTAGGTTGTTGATGTGCTCTCTTTCTATTTTTCAGAGGTAGGCATCTAATGCAATAAATTTCCCTCTTAGGACTGGTACCCACAGGTTTTGGTAACTTACAGCTTCATTGTTGTTATGTTTGAGGAATTTAACAATTTCCTCCTTTATCTCTTCCTTGACTCAACTTTAATTCAGCAGAAGGTTGTTTAATTTCCATGTCTTTGTGTGGGGATGAAACTTTTTGTTGGAGTTTCACCTTTATTGCCTTGTAGTCTGAAAAAATACAAGGTATAATTTCAATTCTTTTAATTTTGTGGAGGTTTGATTTGTATCCTAGGATATGATCTATTTTGGAGTATGTTCCATAGGCTGATGAGAAGAACGTATATTCCTTAGCTTTGGCATGGTGAGTTCTGTATGTGAATATTAAGCACAGTTGTAGGGTAATGTTTAAGTCCCTTGTATTTTTGTTTAGTTTCTGTTTAGAGGATTTGTCCAATACTGCCAGAGGGGTGTTGAAGTCCCCACATATTATGGTGTTATGGGATACCATATTGCTCAGACCAATCAAGGTCTGTTTCATAAATCTGGGAGCATTTAAGTAGATATATATTTAGAACTGAAATGTCCTCTTGTATTGTTCCCTTGACCAGAATACAGTGACCTATTACATCTCTTAAGTCCACCTTCAAGGTCCAGTTCAGGCTCCACATCCTTCTTAGAGATTTCCTTAATGCCCTCACTTCACATAGCTTTCTTCTTTCTCTTGACTTAAATGTCACTTATTATATAAACCACTCACTTGTTCTTACCATATGAGGACTCAAATTTTTTGTTAGATTTCCATCATATTTTATCAAATATAAGAGACCCCACTGATTGTAATATATACCACACAATTTAAACATATAATTTTATTCAATTCTTACAAAAAGACTTATTTAGATGTATTCAGACACAGATCACTTTTTTGTATACTTTATATAAAGTATATGTACATAAGTGAAATAAATATAATATTCCTTCACACACAGTCAAATTCTTCTTAATCTCTTTTTGACTTAGTCATCCATGTCTAGGTGTTTCCACAAAGTATTATTCCATGCACTGGTGATACAGTATTTTTTAAGTGACAAATAATAATTATATATATTAAAGGGGTACAATGTGATGCCTTGATATATGTATATACATTACGGATATATTAGAATGAACAAAGCAGCTTAACTAATATATCCATCACCTCACATATTTATCATTTCTTTGTGGTGAGAACATTAAAATCCACTCTCATCATTTCTTAAAAGTGTGCTCCAGTATTGTCTCCAGAACTTTCTTTCAAGCTATTGACAGTCATTCTGCTAAGGTGATGCCTGTGCTTTCTTAATCTCACCAGTAGGTGTCAACAAACGCTTTCAGGCAACATTCGGGAATAATTACCAAGTTCTCTATGCTGCCAGGAATAATAATCAAGTTTCCACATAAGCAGACTTTGACAACTATGTTACATATGATACTTGGCCAGAAGGATCAAAAGATGCTATCCATTGTAAGACACACCATAATTTCAGAGACATTAAATTGTGATGGAAAAAATGTTTTTAGAATCCATGAAACATGGTAAATTCCTTTAGAACAAGATTAAGTGATGTACCTTTCCTTAGCACCAAATTTAGTGCTTCTGATTACTAAAAAACTAATAAACAAGAATTAAACAACTTTCAGAATTTTTCTTAATTTCTCTTACGTTTCTATTGTAAAAAGGTTTTCAAACTTTTTGATCTCAAGATACTCTTAAACTTTTAAAAAATGCTGAGAACTCCGAAGAAGTTTTGTTTATATAGGTTATATAGATTGATATTAGAAACTGAAACTCAGATATTTAAAAACATTAACTTATTCTAAATAAAAAATTTTTTTTTTGAAATAGGAGCCTCAAGCTGTCCCCCTGGGTAGAGTGCCGTGGCATCTCAGCTCACAGCAACCTCCCACTCCTAGGCTCAAGCGAGTCTCCTGCCT
>NW_003852415.1:15005832-15020763 GCF_000181295.1 Otolemur garnettii | reverse complement strand
AGCCTCCCAAGTAGCTGGGACCACAGGCGCCCGCCACAACGCCCGGCTATTTTTCAGTTGCAGCCGTCATTGTTGTTTGGCGGGCCCGGGCTCGATTCGAACCTGCCACCTTAGGTGTATGTGACTAGCGCCTTAGCCACTTGAGCCACAGGCGCCGAGCCAATAAAATTTAATGAACTTATAACATGTTAGCATAAATAGCATATTTTTATGGAAAGAACAGGTTCTCCCTGAGTAGAAAAAGTCTGTAAGTCACACATCCATGTCCATGACAGAGTGGATTAGTCTGTCTAACTTAGAGATTTAAGGCTGTTAACACTTTTGCTCATATATCTAAAGCCACATGCTCCAATTCTGCTTTTACCAGTAATATGATTAAATGGTTTGGGCTTCATTTGTCTAAATCTTGTATCTCTCTCAACTGGTTCTCAACCTGGAGGAATAAGGGTGTTACTTCTAAGTCCCATAAATCCTAATAAAAAATTCACCAGTTGATCCAAACCCATGCTTTATAATGTTTTTTTCATGTGCTTTATAAGTGAAATTCTTATTCAATAACAAAACATCTTATATTGCAAGGCTTCGGTGTTATAGCCTACAAAGGTGGTAATGGACAATAAAGAAGACTCTGGCCTCAACAGCCAATTGATTCAAGGCTTTGACTTTCCTAAAACTAACTTAGAATATTTATATACCTGACTAATGGGTACGGAAATTAATTTATGCAATCTTGAGGAATTTTAGACTCATTTATTTTAGAGATAGCCTTATACAATATATAGTTTTAATTAAGTTTTATGAACCTATAAAATACATGTTTATGCTAAATAAACTTTAAACATTACAAAAGGGTACAAAATTAACAGCAAAAGCCCCCTCTCCAAGTCCCTCTGGGCAGAGGCTCTGTTAGTAGTTTCCCAAGTATTTTTTAAGAAATTTTGTTCATGGCTTGGCACCTGTAGCTCAGCGGCTAGGGGGCAAGCCACATACATAGGAGCTGGCAAGTTTGAACCTAGCCAAGGTCTGCCAAACAATGACAACTACGACAAAAAAATAGCCGGGGGTTGTGGCGGGCACCTGTAGTCCTAGCTACTTGGGAGGCTGAGGCAAGAGAATCGCTTAAGCCCAAGAGTTTCAGGTTGTTGTGAGCTGTGATGACACAGCACTCTACCGAGGGCAATGTAATGACACTCTGTCTCAAAAAAAAAAAAAAAGAAAAGATATTTTGTTCATATATAAACACATACATGAGTAACATGCTTTAACCATAAACAGAATCATTCTATACTTTGTAACATACAAGATTTCTTTTTTTTTTTTTTTTTTTTTGCTTTCAGTGTCTTGACTATCTTTCCATATAGAAACAGAAAGCTCTACTTCATTTTTTTTACTTCCACACAGTGTTCCATTGATAATTTAATCAGTCCCTTTTTGATGAAACATTACTTTACCTTTTTTATGACAAAATAGAGTACAAGCCATCTTTGTATGTATCTTTTAGTACCTATATGAAAACAATCTTAAAAAATATTTCTGTAAGTAAAATTCCCAGGTCAAAGAGTATTTATGTTTAAAAATATCATCAATAACTGCAAACAGTTTCCAAATGGGTTGCACCAATGTGCACTCCCACCAACAGTGTTCATACTGGAGTTTGGAGTCTACATCCTTGACAGCCCTAGATATAATGAAACTTTATCTTCACCAATCTCATTAAGTGAAAAATGGTATATCACTATTGTTTTAGTTGTTAGTTTCTTTAATTATGACAGAAGTGAGGCATTTCACACATCAGATATTTATATTTCTATTCATGTCCTTTGTTTTCATTTTTCTTCTCTACCCTGTCTTTTGTCCTTTTATCATTGGTTTGTGTATGAGGAGACTGGGGAGGAAAAACTCTCTTGGACACAGGAGAACTAGAGGCAGAGACATGGCTCAAGGTTCCCTGGGCACTGACTCTATTTTCTCATCTCAGATGAAATGACCTTATGCTGATATGGACTTTAGTTCAAAACTCAGGAAGGCTCAGTGTTTATAAACACTCTTTTCAGAGGAAAAGTATAGATGGCTCCATTGAGTTCTTCTAGATATCCTGAGTACAAAGGGTGGTGTATAGACAAAATACAGCTGGAACTTGGCTGTAATCTCACCTCTGGGATGGTTTTCAAGCATGGCAGGGGTCAATGGCCACTGTGAAGACTGATAGGAAAGCAGAGCCTATAGGAAAGCCAATGATATGTTGATCCACAACTGCTCTGAGAAACATCTCATTTCCATAAGTGTTTACATTCTTGACTAAATAAATGAGAATTTATAAGTGTGTGTATGCATGGGCATTTGTATGTTTGTGCGCGTACATGGGTGTAAATCTCCCATTTTTAGCGATTTTTCAGCAATGTGTAGATTAAGGAAATTAAAAGCAGTCTCTTGTCTGTCTTAGATATGGTGAGCGTTTTCCCTGTTTGATATTTTTACCTTTTGTTTGGTTTGGTTTGCATTTCTGTTTTTGCTACATAAGAAATTTAGCTTTTATACTCTCAAGTCTACCAATCGTTCCTAATAAGCCTATCTGTGACTTGTGCCATACTTAGAAAAATCTTCCCCATTCCAGTTTAAACAAATATATCTGAAAGGTACAACATAAAAACAAAAGATAAATAAAAAGAAGAGAACATAAAGGAAGAGAATCGATCCTTCAGAGACAAGCATGATGTGCATCAAAAAAAAGTCCCTAAAGGCAAACACAGTATAGGGTACAATGCTAAGAAACCAACTTTACTAATTATCTCCAAATCTTTTGTTACATAAAGAGAAAAAGAATACACTGGAAATCTGACTTTGGTGTGGTAGACTTTGACATAAAAGAAATTAACTGTGTATATCCAAGGGGGAAATATCCCAACCACAGTATTTCAAGTCTGTGCTTAATCCTTGATCACCTAACTTATGCATGAAATACTGTGCCTACAATTAGGATGCTTTCTTCTCTACTCCTTTCTTCTTCCAACTGAAAACTCAACTCAGACCAGGAAAAAAAAAGATAATTAAAGGATACCCTCATAGTCACTACCTACCAATGCCATAGCAACGGTAACTATACTAAAGGCTTGGAAAGAATTCATCTCACCAGCAACCTCACGTTAGAGATGCAATTATTCTTTTGCTCTTTCTACTAGAATTTCTTGCTTGAGAAGAGAAAGGGAAAGGGCTGAAAGGCGCTGAAGGTTGATCCTAAAGTTTAAAGAGCTCCAATTAGATCAGGATAGTCACCACTGGAACTAGCATGAACTCCACTGGTTTCAAAAATCAACTCCGCTTTTTTCCTTCATAAATTTCTTAGTCAAAGTTTAGTTCATATTCAATTTAAGGTTACAATTAGTAAAGACAGAGAGATACTGATCAAGTATTTTTATTGACTGATCAAAGTGCTCTGCCCCCATTACTCAAACACCCTATCTCCAACACTGGAGATCAAATTTCAACATGAGATTTAGATGAGACAAATATCCAAACTGTATTACCACAAGTAATCAAATAGAAAATATGAGAGGAAAATAATATTCTATTCATAATTATACCTAGTAATACATCTGTGCAAAAAAATGTAAACATAGCAGCCTTATACCACTATTCTTAGAAAGGCTTACATTTGGGAACTTCGGTAGTTCCCTATATTGATATAAAACTTTCCTCAAACGATAACAGAGGTGCACTACACCTAAACTTTTTTACAGTGTGGTTTGGTACATGACAGGCAGAGCATGTCTATATGACTAGGTCCAGTAATAACCTTGGTTACCAAGTCTCTAATGAACATCTTTGGTGGACATCAATTCTCCCAAGTTGTTACAACTTGTTGCTGGAATGATTATGTCCTGTGTGAGTGATTCCATTGGGTGAGGACTCTAGGAAGCTTCCTTTAAATTTTATTTCCTCTAAATGTTGCCCCGTAAGTGTTTTCCCTTCACCACTAAGATTTCCCTTCCCAGTAAGATTTTGCTTCTGCCCTAATAAATCTTAACTGTAAGTACAAATGCATGCTAAGTACTGAGAATCCTAGCAAATCACTGACTCTCAGGGTGATTTGGGGGACGTCCCCTCCCTACAACATCTTTGTGGAGATAATTACAAAATATACACTGGGGGACAAAAAAGAAGACCTAAGTAAATGGGAGAGTTACATTATGATTAAGAATGGGAAGAAAGGCAGCCCACCCACACACTTTACATTATTCATATATTCAATGTAATTTCGATCAATATACCTGCAGGGGTTTTTTTTTATGGTTCTTGGTAGGTCAATCCTAAAACCAATATGGAAGAGCAAAGGACCAAGAATAACCAACTATGAAGAAATAGGTGGTAGAATTTCCCCGACCTAGTATCAGGAATTATTGTCAAGCTACAATAATTAGGCAGCAGGAACTATATTTCAAAGGGACTACTGATAGAATTTGACTCTAAATTTTAGAGTCACTTAATAAAAGTCGAAAATAGCTAAGACACTACTGAGAAAGATGAACTCTACCACACAGTTTTATAAAGCTACAGAAATTAAGGTGATATCATATTGATACAAGGATGGTGGAAGAGAATAGAAAGCCTCAAAACATATCCACCATATATGGGAAAAATCGATACTTGACACTACAAACATTGGGAAAGAATCAATAAATGTGCTAGAACAAGAAGTTATCCGATGGGGAAATTAATTTAAATATCTATTTTACACCATTCTGTATGTGTCCGAAATACTTCCTAATAAAAATTTAGTTTGACTAAATGTATAAAGTCTCTTGTTTTACTGGTAAATCTCAGGCCAAAAAACCATAATTTAATAAATTATTCTCCTTACCAGGACCTCAAGGGACTATGCACTTACTTAAGTGGCATATAACCTCAATTTTATATCAACTTTTTAAAAAACATGGCAATCCCTATCAAAATACCAATGGAATTCTTCAAAGAAACAGAAAAAAAATCCTAATATTTATGTGTACCCCCCAAAGACCCAGAATAGCTAAAAGAATCCTGAGCATAAAGAACCAAACTGGAGGCATCAAACTACCTGACTTCAAAATATGCTAGGATACTCAACAGCAGCAATCAAACCAACATGGTACTGGCATAAATAGAGACACATAGCCCAGTGAGACGGAATAGAGATGCATGTAAATCCACGCATTTACAACTGACTCATTTCTGACAAAGACACCAAGAACACACAACAGGGAGAGGACCATTTTTAATAGATGGTGCTGAGAAAACTGAACAAACCCCTATTTCTCACCTTATGCAAAATCAAATCCAATCAACATGGATTCAAGGCTTAAATCTGAGACCTGAAACTATGAAACTGCTAGAAGAAAACACTCCAGGACATTGATCTGGGCAGAGATTTTTTTGTGTAAGACCTCAAAAGCACAGGCCATCAAAGCAAAAATAGACCTGTGGGATTATATCAAGCTATTAATAAAAATCTTCTATATAGCAGAGGAAATAGTGAACAAAGCGAAGGTACAACCCACAGAATGAGAGAAAATATTTGCAAATTCATCTGACAAGGGATTAATAACCAGAATATATAAGGAGTGCAAACAAATCAATAGCAAAAAGCAAATAATCCAATTTTTAAAATGGGACAAAAAAGGAAGACATACAAATGGCAAACAGATATATGAAAAATGCTCAGTATCACCAATCATCAGGAAAATGCACATCAAAACCACAATAATATATCATTTCATACCAGTTAGAATGGCTATTATCAAAAAGACAAAAAATAACAAATTCTGGCAAGGATGCAGAGCAAGGGGCCCACACATACACTGTTGATGGGACTGTGAAGTAGTACAGCCTTTATGGAGAACAGTATGGGGGCTCCTCAAACAACTAAAAATAGAACTACTATCTGAGCCACCAATCTCCCTGTTGGGTATATATGCAAGAGAATGAAAAGCAGCATATCAAAGAAACATCTGCACTCCTGTATTTACGGCAGCACTATTCACAATAGCCAAGATATGGACTCAGCGTAAGAGTCCATTGACAGATGAACAGATGAAGAAAATGTGGCACATATACACAATGGAACATTATGCAGCCATGAAGAAAAATGAAATCCTGCATTTATAGCAACTTGAATAAAACAAGAGATCATATGTTAAATAAAATAAAGCAGGCACATAATGGCAAATATCACATATTCTCACTCATATGTGGAAGCTAAAAAAAAGTGAATCTCATGGAGGTAGAGAATAGAATTGTGGTTACCAGAGGCTGGGTGGGAAAGAGGAAGGATAAAAAGAAGTTGGTTAAGGGATACAAAGATACATTACATAGGATTAAATTCTAGAGCATTCAGTGGTATAATAGGGAAATTATAGTTAGCAAGAATTTATATTTTAAAATAGTTTGAAGAGAATCATAATGTTCCCAACACAAAGAAAAGATAAATGTTTGTGGTGATAAATATCACCTGACTTGATCATTACATACTGTACCCAGGCATTAATATATTACATATACCCCCAAAATATGTACCATCACTATGTATCAATAAAAAACAATAACAATAATATGAATTTTACCTCGTAGATTCTGGCAATTCCGCAGAGTAGGGTTACTTCTCCTGGAAACTTATCTAAACCTTGTTTGTAGAGAGTTAAAGCAGTTACAGGTTGATCCAAAGAGATGTAAACCTAAAAGCAAGACACAGTTCAATAAAAGTTTCAATTCTTGAAACAATAGTATTTGTTGTTACCAAGTTTATAATTATTGATTAATAACAAATTATCTTTTAGATATTACAGTAAAAAGTTTTCAGAAATGTGCAGGATTAATTTCTAATAATGATGTTATAGACTTATCTCTACTTGTTGTTATATGATCCATTCATTCATTTATTCCACCAACAAATGCTTATTTGTGGGTTTACTATTGTCAAAGAGACTGGGCAGGAACTAGACAAGGATCAAGGGAAAATCTTTTTAAGATAGAACACACATGAGTTTGTCTATAGCAGTGTTTTTCAACCTTTTTATCTCATGGCACATTTGAACCATAGTCAGACTTCCACAGCACACTTAGATTATGTTAATCAAAAAAAAGTAAAAAAAAAAAAAAAAAAAAGAACATACCATTTTTCATTTATTTATTAACACAGACAAAATGTACTATCACGGCCAAAAAATAAAACAAATCAATATATTACAATTTGTAATAAAAAGGTAACAAAATTCTTTTAAAAACTTATTTCTATTTATTTTTCTGTTTATTATAATTTAACATGTAATGAGATATCTGAGCTCGACTCTAGCCATGATCAATTTTTGTTTTTAATATTATTCTTGGCAGAAAAGTTCACTTTACACAAATATGACATTGAGAACAGAAGAAGTATTTCTACTGCTTTTTTCTGTAATATTTAGAAATTCACCCTTGAGAGATAACCAAAAGGTTGTTGAATATTTTAACTGCAATCCTCTGTCATTATTTCTGTTAACTTTTCCTCTTCTATAACATTTAAATTCGCTGATATAATGCACTTAAAGGATTTCACAACCAATCCAGAGACATCATGTCAAGTGTAGATGTAGGAAAATATTTTTCAAAATTTGTATACAATGAATCTAAAGTTTGTAAAATTTGTTCAATAAGATTTTTACCCAGTTTACACTTTTCATCAATTCCAACATTTCTATTGCATTTTCTCTTTTAATCCTTTTCTTCCAGAGCAGTAATTTTTCTCTGAAAGCATTAATATTACATGTAGATATGAGAATACTTTCATGATTTCTCTTCGTATTCTTTTTTATTTATTTATACATATCCATGTATTTACTAGGTTTCCACTTTTTGCCTTCACAAAATCAAAAAGGCTTAAAATTTAACAATAACAATGTTTAAGATAAGGACTAGAAACAAAAACCTTGTAAAGAATGAATGAAGATAAATACATTCATAAAAGAAATCAGATGATTGCTGCAATGAAGTATTAAGCAATAATAATAATAGTAATGCAAAGAAAATAACATTAGCATTGCCAAATAAGAGTATGTCTATTATAGAATGCTTTGACTCTGCCGATCAGTATAGAGTCATCAATTAACTTCTTATTATTTTTTTTCCCAGAGTCTCAAAAAATAGACAATATTGATAAATAAAAAGAAAAGATAATTTCAAAAAACGGATCATGTCAAATCTTATAGACAACAGAAAAAGAAGAAATACTTCAAAATCATTCTGTTTAATTTGGATACATCTGATATTAAAATTGGAAAAAATATATTATTATAAAGGGGAAATTACAAACATAATTCACTTCTAAATGAGGATGCAGTATCCTAGACAACATATTAACAAGTTCAGCTAAAAATTAATGTTTAAGTAATGTACTTTGGTCAAAATTGAATTCAATTTATGTGAGAATTAGTCACTATTTGTTTGATTAGTATTATTGAGTGCAAGTTGTATGAAATATTCCACTAGCTTTTTGGACAAGTGGGAATGTTTGGACTGTAAATGTCTCTTTAATTTGCTAGGAACCATAGCTTCATTTGCTAATGTTTCGCCACAAATTATACATGTGAGGCGTGGTGGATCTCCTTTACTACACATAAAACCAAATGATAAATAATTTTCATTATATTCATGATATAAATGACTAATTGTTTTTAATTTAGTTGCCATTGTACTGGGCGAAGCTGTATTTGACATACCAGCATCATCTTCTAATTTTTGTTTCTTTACTAAAAATGTGTCCATTTTAAATGAACACTATGTAATAAAAATTACCAAATCAAAAATAAGAAAAATAAACAACTCATAATTTTAAAAAAGAAATACAGGTATTAATTAGACACACTTGGAAAATTTTCAAAGCTGGGATTTGTAAGATAATTGTGTCCAACTACTTCACTATTTCAAATCTAGACAGAACCATATGACACGTTCAGTTTAGCTACACCTCCTTACTACTTAAGACACAACCAGGGATTGCTGAGTCATACGCTTCATTCACTTTGGATTATTTTACCAGTGTTCATCAGCCAATCCTTGTCAAATCACACCATCTTGAAACCTTATTTTTCAAGGCTACAACCCACCCACTTTAGAAATAAGCCAGTGTTTATTTATTGTAACAATAAAACATTTACCTACTACAACAATGACATACTCATATAATCAATTTTAAAAGGTTTTAATTTTCATTTGTACATTTACTGTGCATTAAACTTCTTTCAAAAATAATTTAATTAATGGTCTTTAAAATTTTTTTTGGCATACCAAAGATCCTCTCATGGCACACTAGTCTGTCAAGGCATAGCGGTTGAAAATCACTGGCCTATACACTGGCATTAAGGAACCAATTAGAGATTAAAGTTGAAGATGTTGGAGGAAGAGGGGATGACACAGGGAACAAGGTATGACAGACAGCAGCAGTGGAGAGGGTGTTGGGGAAGGGCCCCTTCAAAGTAGAGGGCAAACAGGTTTGCGAGGGATGAAGCAGGTTAGCGTTTGATGATTTCCACTTCATCAGCAATTAGAACATTAACATGGATAACGTAATGTTTAACAGGAATTTCTAAAACAGAATTATGATTTTGTGTATGGAAAGAAAAGATTATGACATTTTCCTTCAAGATCTTGGATCCACCTACTAAACAGTCAGATTATACTTTGAAAAGGCTCAAATGGATATAAGAGAAAACTGTTTATAGTATTTATCAGTAAAGTTTGAAATTAGAGAAGTACATATATTTTAAAAAGTTTTTCAATTTTTGCCTTATACCCTTCTATAATGCTTTTTAAAATATAATAAATAATACAATTGATATATAATAATGTATTTAATAATGTTTAAATTAATGATTAAAAATTTTAAGAAACAATGTTATTCCTGAAATCTGCATGATCTCTATTATATAGAAACTATTCCTTCAAATATTAAAGGAATCAGGTAAATTTTACCTCTACATAGTCATCTAGGCAATATGGATTTAAAAAATCAATTTATGGCTCAGCACCTGTGGCTCAAGTGGCTAAGGCGCCAGCCATATACAACTAAGGTGGCAGGTTAGAATCCAGATCGGGCCCACCAAAAAACAAAGACGGCTGTAACCAAAAAATAGCCGGGTGTTGTGGTGGGCACCTGTGGTCCTAGCTACTTGGGAGGCTGAGGCAGGAGACTCGCTTGAGCCCAGGAGTTGGAGGTTGCTGTGAGCTGCGACGCCATGGGACTCTACCCAGGGGGATAGCTTGAGGCTCTGTCTCAAAAAAAGAAAATCTATTTATGAAAAAATAGATGAAACTACATATTTAACAATAGTTAAAATACCAAGCACATTTTTTCCAACCACATGATAAGTGATAGTTAAGAAGATGGTCAAACAATGACTTGCACTTTAATTTCAAGCTATTTCTTTCTAAAAAGTTTACTATGCTTAGAAACTTTAAGAATTTAAGGTCAATATACAATGTGTGAAAGACAAACTTAGGCCAGGTGTGGTGGCTCACACCTGTAATCTCAGCACTCAGGGAGGTTGAGGTGGGTGGATCATTTGAGCTCAGGAGTTCAAGACCAGCCTCAGCAAGAGCAAGACCCCCCATCTACTAAAAACAGAAAAACTAGTTGGGCATTGGGATGGATGCCTATAGTCCCAGCTACTTGGGAGGGTGAGGCAAGAGAATCACTTGAGCCCAAGTGTTTGAGGTTGCTGTGAACTATGATGCCATGGCACTCTACCTAGGAGGACAGAGTGAGACTGTCTCAATAAACAAATAAACAAACAAACGATAAAGTTAGATTTCAGATAGTTTCAAACATTTTTGAAAATCACTATAAACATACTAAGATCAGCAAATGTAAATTATATAGTATAATTTTCATTTTGTTTCTTTTTAATATGTTTTTTATTACTATATTTAGGGATGAGGAGCACTTCCTTTTGTATGTTCTCTTCTTTTGAATCTCCTTTACCACATCTTTAAATTTAAAAAACTCTAAAAGGTACAGCAGATATACCTTATATATAGCTTTATAACCACCACTTCATCTTTTTCTTTCAAAGTAGCTGGTGTGAGTCAAGAAGTAATTTTACTCCAATACTGAAAATTCTAGGTGGCCTATCACTTTGGCTGTGGCTATGGTGGCACTATGCGGTCACAAATAGGGTCTGGAGCTAGGAAGACCTGGGTCTGAATGCTGGCTTTTAATAGCCAAATGACCCTAAAAACTTACTGTAAGTCAAATAATAAAACCAACCTTGCAGGGTTATTGTAAGGGTTAAATTGCATATATAAGGTACATGACAAAAAGCTTTACACTGAATAGGTGCTCAATAAAAGAGAAGTATTATGTTTATTATTATAGAGAAGCTGGGTAATTAAAGACTTACCTAACATGGCAGTACACATAGTAGACAAAAGTGTTGCAGAAAAGGCCTCTCTGGAGATTGTTATGTATGGGGATAGTGAGCCTGTGGTATTTTCTTCTGTCTTAAAGGACAATCTTTCAAAGGACTTTTCTTATTTTTTCATGGTAATCAATTTTTCCAAGACAGTTACCCTCTATATGAATTTAAACATTTATTCTGGGAAGACAGATTTCATTCAAATTTAAAAGATTTACTTACTTTTGCCAAGTAGAGAAAGGTATCTACCATTTCCTGCTGCTTCAGGGCTGATTTAAACTGTTTTTCTGCTTCACGATACATTCCTAATCTATGAACAGCAATTTTAAAAATTAAACATTAATAAAATAAATACTGTATCATACCCTGAGGATATGAATAGAGACAGATTACATCCATAAGAGTAAGCATGTACCAAAGAAGGTAAATGTTGTACACATACTACATTAACACATATGTTTATACAGTTTGGCATAACTTGCCTATGTCCATATTCACTAGCTTTTAGCCCCCAAACGGTGTATAAAGAGTCTGTCTAAAGCCTCCTCACAGCAGAACTAATAGCTGCCAGTAAGCGAGGTCACATCAGTTCACCACCCAAAGAGCTTACGATCAGCTGGACATATGGCAAGTGACCTGAATAAATGCCTAGTCTCCATTTTACTGGAAATACTAAAGGATGACATTTTTTTGAAAACATCTTCTCTGATACAACAGCCAATTTGAAAAATTATCCTTATTTTTACTTAATACTTGCCACTTGAGTAATATACAGTATAATTATACCATTTTATTATTCTAAGAAATCTTTTTTCTTTTCCTTTATTAGGTATCTGGTACTGATTGTCCTAGTCTGTGAATCTGAGATTTGCTCCTTGCTTAAATATGACTGTCCTGATGTCAGTGTCCCCGTCTTCTGCTCAGGAAACATTCTGTTATCACTAAATCTATCATTTGAGTACACACAGCTTTCATGCAGCCTGTCCTTATCAGACCTGCCAGGCTTTCTTGTTACTACTCATTTCTAGCCATCTAAGAGCTACTTCAATATGGTAACATTTTACTTTGTGTAACTACAATCGCAATGACATATAGTATGTTCCATTGTGCTACTTTCATTGAAAGGCTTGAAAGGATAGCTTTGATCATTTTTTATAACCTAAACCTCAAGTATTGGTGTGGCTGATACCCACAGAGCTATTTGAGGCTTTGGAATTAAGGTGATTAAAAGAGATCCCAAAAGACGAGCCTAAAGTTAGTGATGTGGCAGACACTCCACCTCTTCAAAAGTCCCACAGATTTCACAAGGAGTATTTATCAAATGTCATCAAAGTATCTCTAAAATCCTGAAAAACAACATATTTTTGTATATAACATCAATTGAACACAAGTCCTAAACTTGTGACTGAAACAGTCACCTACTTCCGTGAATTCAAATCACACACAAGTCTGTATATTTCTAATAACTTGCCTCTCTCCCAAAATGACACAGAAGAAATTACAATAAAAAGATACATAAAGAACAAGAATACAAAAATGGAAGTTTTTAAAATTAAGACAGAAGGATAAACAAATTAAAAAACAAATGAAAGTGCAACAAGAGATACTGAGCTATATGGAAGCCAAAAAAAGAAGGAAAATATTAACCATATGTTTTTTATTATTGCAGAGAAGAATTAAAGTGTACACCTCATCATAACTTAATATGAAGAGGTGTACACTTTAAAATGCCATCATAAATGGATGACAAAGGAATGAGAATTGTGCTTTCCTTTAATTTTTTAAGATTGCTAAAGGTTTTGCTTGGAAGCTCAAGATTTAAAAATTTGGGCCAGGTGCAGTGGCTCCTGCCTATAATCCTAGCACTCTCAGAGGATGAGGCAGGAGAATCCGTTGAATGTAGGAGTTCAAGACCAGCCTAAGCAAGAGCAAGACCCTATGTCTAGTAAAAATAGAAAAATTAGCCAGGTGTTATAGCAGGTGCCTCTAGTCTTAGCTATGTGGGAGGCTGAGGCAGGAGGATTGCTTGAACCCAGAAGTCTGAGGTTCCTATGAGAGAGGCTGACACCATGGTACTCTAGCTTATGGCAACAGAGTGAGACTCTATCTCAAAAAAAAACTTTTTTTTTCAAATTTGTCTCCAGCAATTATACTCATAAGAATTTAATATTATAATGGCTTAAAATTATCTCTTGGCAGAAAACACTTCCACCATCTAGCAGCAGGAAAAAAATGTTTTAGAGTTCTATGTGAAATATGTAAATAGAAAGTAGTCTTAATTTCAACAGCGGAACAATAAACATCCTTTTCATTCCATTTATATTCTTCATTTTTCTCTCAGTGGTTGAATGACAAAGTTCACAAATACTGAAGAATGCTCATAGTAACAAAAGTCTACCTTTCCTAGAGAAACAATTTAGAATTGTGGAAATTATAAGAGAACTGGCATCAGAATGCTGAGCTCAAAGTCTTGCTCTGCCGCTTACTAGCTATGTAAATGTGGACAAGGCACTGTATCTTTGTGAGGGTCAATTTTTCTCATCTGGGAAAAAGATGAAAAATAGCAATTACCCCTGAGGTGCTATAAGATTTAAGAGAAATGATGTAACATATGATCAAACTCTCTCTTAACTGTAAAGTGCTTTACAGTTGTGAGACATCAGTGTAAATAAAAAGACTTCATCACCAAGAGGACAGGACTAGACATCAGCAGACTTGGTTCTAGTCCCAGGTCTGTAACTAGCTCCTGATGCAAATCACAGCCACTCTCTGGTCTCAGCTTCCTCATTTGAAAAGGGGAATTGTGTCTGATGGTCTCAAAGCTTTCCCATCCCAGCTCTAAACTTGTATTATTCTGAAGGTTCTTATTGCCATCACATGATTGTTAAGTAAATGTTTTCTCAAGTAAGTCAAAGACACAGTTCTCCCTTCTCCATGAGGAAATCTTATCAATATACATATAGCTCTTTCCATCTCCAGCCACTGCTTCAAGGGAAGATGGCGCCATGTCCACACACCTGCCACAGATGATGGTATGAACTGCTTCACCTTCCTGATCAATAGGAATAAGCAGTTAGATGTACAGCACTGAGCCCCCAAAACCCACAACTTCTGCTACAATGTGTTGATTCTCTGCAAGACTGTGGGCATGGAGCCAGCAGCCGATGGGGGTTGTGGTGGTCATGAAGCAGAGATCCCACCAGTGTTAAGCCTGCCACCTCCCACGTGTAGACAACGAGCAAGCACGCCAGGGCCACCCTTAGTATCATCCGGCCCATGATCCGCTAGAACAAGCGCAGCCTGGATCTGCACATAGCCACCACCTGCAGGGCCAGAGTCATCCTGCACAGCCCAAAGTTGGTGATGGTAAAGGGCATACGCACATCCACACCAAGCGTCCTGAGCCCTGTCCCTCCAAGTAATAGTCAGCTGCTAAATATATATATATATATATATTTTAATATTATTTTATTTAAAAATATAAAATATATTTTTTCTTTAAAAAAAAATCCCC
>NW_003852415.1:15003776-15005745 GCF_000181295.1 Otolemur garnettii | reverse complement strand
GCATCACAGCTCACAGCAACCTCCAACTCCTGGGCTCAAGCGAGTCTCCTGCCTCCACCTCCCAAGTAGCTGGGACCACAAGCGCCCACCACAACACCTGGCTATATTTTTTGGTTGCAGCCATCATTGTTGTTTGGCAGGCCCAGGCTGGACTCAAACCTGCCACCTTAGGTGTATGTGGCTAGCGCCTTAGCCACTTGAGCCACAGGCACCGAGCCTGAAACTTTAAAATACACCGTCACTTCTAGGCCCTTCACAAATAATCAACATTTTACCTGTAGTAACATTTTCCAATCTGTACTTTCCACCACCAGTCCTTGTACTGAGAATGCTCTGTGGAAAGGGCAGCAAGATCCAAAGCCTTTGAAAACAATTCATTTTAGATTAGTATTTTCTTTCCTAACAGTAAATAGTAAGAAAAAAAATGAAATAAACCATATAATTAGCATCAATTAAAATGTATTCGAAATCAGACTGAAACTCAAGTTGCTCATGTTTCCAGATGGCCCCACTCATTTTCCCTAATCAGGTCTAGACCAGAGGGCTAACAGCAGATAAGATAGAAACGCAGATCAAAGAGAAGCAGATGTACAATATATCTGAATATAATTTTAATATACTAGATATAAAGTTGATATTAAAAATGAATAAATTTTAACCACACCACCACTTATCTACTGTCTGAGGATTCAAAATGCCTCCAAACTCAGTGGTAGTTAAGCCTTTTGGTATGCAAGCCAGGTCCCATTGCAGCCCTCACTTTAAAGACAGATACAGAGACACAGAGAAAGATCAAACAAGCAGATAGAGAAAACAAATAGAAACTGGGATCATGAAGCATAAAAGGAATTGTGGTACTTGGGTAACTGCTATCTTTAACAACCATCGTTCCATTTTTCTGACATCAACATAAATCCCAGTAATTCTAAGGGTCAGACTTCCCTTTGCCACAGCCTGAAAAAGATCTTCTCTTCAACTGCTGTCATATTTTACAGCTGTTTACCCCGTATCTTTAGTATCCTCTAGCTTGTTCCTTCTAGTGTTTATTCAAGACCAGACAAGACGTAACTAAACAGGAATTAGGATTTCATACAGAGAAATGGAAACCATTTTTGACAAAGGGGAAACCCAAGCAGTCATTATACAAATCTGAAGCTCATATAAAGATGTTAGTGTTAGTTAAATTGTTAGTTAAAAGAGAAGTCTGATGCTTTAGAATACTTATTACTTATCCTTCTTTCAAGGTTGAAAAATTTTTATTCTTTACTCAGTGTTAATATTCAACATGACAGCAGCTTAAAGTCCCTCTCAGATTTTCAGCCCTATTATCTCAAAATGGATCCCAGATTATTGTCCACTTCTTAATATTAACTCTTTTCTGAAATGAATACCAGAAGAATTTCTTGGATCTCCTGCTGCAAAATTAATTACTTTTCCTGTGTCCTCCATCTTCTCTTGCTCTAGGGGAGACCTCTAAATATGCAAACTACTTATAAAGGAATGGTGATTTCCTGCTGAGCCTCTAATGGACTTGAAAAATCAACATCTCTACTTGAAAGCTATGGAAATGAAAAACAAGCTATGCATACAACTACTTTCTTGTTTTAAAAAAATTATTTTTTTTTATTGTTGGGGAGTCATTGAGGGTACAAGAAACCAGGTTACACTGATGGCATTTGTAAAATAAAGTCCCTCTTACAATTGTGTCTTGCCCCCCAAAAATATATCACATACCAAGACCCCACCCCTTCCCTCCTTCCTTCTCTATTCTTCCTTTCCTCCACCCCTCCTTCCTCTTTTTTTCTCTGCTCTCCCCTTCCCCCACCCCCACCACAATTGTCCTCATATCAAAATTGAGTACATAGAATTCATGCTTCTCCATTCTTGTGATGCTTTACTAAGAATAATGTGTTCGGCTCGGCGCCTGTGGCTCAAGCGGCTAAGGCGCCAGCCACATACACCTAAGGTG
>NW_003852415.1:14991290-15003533 GCF_000181295.1 Otolemur garnettii | reverse complement strand
AATACAAAGGCTGTAAAGTCTCCATTTTTTTAATGGTTGAATAGTATTCCATGATATACATATACCACAGCTTGTTAATCCATTCCCGAGTTGGTGGGCATTTAGGTTGTTTCCACATTTTGGTGACTATAAATTGAGCTCCAATAAATAGTCTAGTGCAAATGTCTTTATTATAAAAGGATTTGGGGGGGGGGTGCCTGTGGCTCAAAAGAGTAGGGCGCTGGCCCCATATGCTGGAGGTGGTGGGTTCAAACCCAGCCCCAGCCAAAAGGAAAAAAAGGATTTTTTTTTCTTCTGGGTAGATGCCTAGTAATGGTATACATATACCACAGCTTGTTAATCCATTCCTGGGTTGGTGGACATTTAGACCACTTCCACATTTTGGCAAATGTAAACTGAGCTGCAATAAACAGTCTAGTGCAAGTGTCCTTGTCACAAAAGGATTTTTTTCCTTCTGGGTAGATGCCCAGTAATGGGATTGCAGGATCAAATGGGAGGTCTAGCTTAAGTTCTTTGAGGATTCTCCATACTTCCTTTCAAAAAGGTTATATTAGTTTGCAGTCCCACCAGCAGTGTAAAAGTGTTCCCTTCTCTCTACATTCACACAAGCATCTGCAGTTTTGAGATTTTGTGACGTGGGCCATTCTCACTGGGGTTAGATGGTATCTCAGGGTAGTTTTGATTTGCATTTCTCTAATAATTAGGGATGATGAGCATTTTTTCATATGTTTGTTAGCCATTTGTTTGTCTTCTTTAAAGAAGGTTCTAGTCATGTCTCTTGCCCATTGATATATGGGATTGCTAGCTTTTTTCATGTGGATTAACTTGAATTCTCTATAGATCCTAGTTATCAAGTTTTTGTCTGACTCAAAATATCCAAATATCCTTTCCCATTGTGTAGGCTGGCTATTTGCTTTGGTTATTGTCTCCTTGGCTGTACAAAAGCTTTTCAGTTTAATTCAGTCCCATTTATTTATTTTTGTTGTTGCAATTGCCACAGCAGTCTTCCTCATGAAGTCTTTCCCCAAGCCGATATCTTCCATATTTTTCCTATGCTTTCTTTGAGGATTTTTATTGTTTCATGCCTTAAATTTGAGCCCTTTATCCATCTTGAATCAATTTTTGTGAGTGGAGTTAAGGTGTGGGTCTAGTTTCAGTCTTTTACATGTGGATAACTAGTTCTCCCAGCACCATTTATTGAATAGGGAGTCTTTCCCCCAGTGTATGTTCTTATTTGGTTTATTGAAGATTAGGTGGTTGTAAGATGGTAGTTTTATTTCCTGGTTTACTATTGGATTCCAAATGTCTATGTCTCTATTTTTGTGCCAGTATCATGCTGTCTTCACCACTATGACTTTGTACTACTGCCTAATATCTGGTATGGTGATGCTCCCGGCTTTGTTTTTATTACTAAGAACTGCCTTACATATATGGGTTTTTTCTGGTTCCATACAAAACACAGAATCATTTTTTCCAAGTCTTAAAAGAACGATATTGGTATTTTAATAGAGATGGCATTGAATCGGTAAATTGCTTTGGGTAGTATAGACATTTTAACAATGTTAATTCTTCCCATCCATGAGCATAGTATGTTCTTCCATCTGTTAATATCCTCTGGTATTTCCTTTCTTAGGGTTTCAGAATTTTCTTTATAGAGGTCCTTCGCTTCTTTCCTTAGGTATATTCCTAGGTATTTCATTTTCTTTGAAGCTATGGTGAAGAGAGTTACACAAAACTACTTTCATATGCTTCTTTTTCTGAAGGTGGGAGGACAGAATCCAGGTCGAAATTTTAAAAAGAAAAAAATGAGGAAAAAAGTATAATTTCAAGTAGAATCATGTCTGGAAATACTAGGAAAATACATTTTTAATCATCATTTTGATTCAGGCATGCATGTGTTTGTGCTAATCCACTCAAGGATATTAATACAAATTTTTGACACAGAATAAATATGGCTTTAAAAATTACTTCTTTTTGTTTGTTTGTTTTGTTTGAGACAGAGTCTCACTCTGTTACCCTGGGTAGAGTGCCATGAGATCATCATAGCTCACAGCAACCTCAAACTCTTGGGCTCAAGTGATCCTCCCACCTCAGCCTCCTAAGTAGCTGGGACTATAGGTGCCTACCACAACTCCCAGGGTTTTTTTTGTTTGTTTTGTTTTTTCTATTTTTAGTAGAGGCAAGAGTCTGGCTCTTGCTCAGGCTGGTTTAGAACTCCTGAGCTCAAGCAATCCACCTGCCTTGGCCTCCCAGAGTGGTAGGATTACAGGCATGAGCTACCTTTAGGCCACACCCAGCCTAAAAAATTACATTTTAATGATCATTCTTCACATGAAGACTGAACTAGTGAAAAGCATTTGTAATAATTTCAAATGGCACCTAAGCTCCCTAAGCACAGATACCCTTCTTTTACATTTCTGCTATTATTCTGGGATGTTGCTATGGCCACTTAAGAATTATTTGTTGACTAAATTAATTGCATTCTTTGTTTCTGATCTCTGTTGAGAATTCCTTAAGAACCAAACTATCATAGTAATCAAATTCACAATCAAAAGCTCTTAACATTTTAAAATTTTAAAGTGGTGACAGACTATTTTTCTTTTAAAATCTTTTCCAATTTTTTTTTTTTTTTTGAGACAGAGTCTCACTCTGTCCCCCTCCCCTGGGTGGAGTGGCATCATAGCTCACAGCAACCTCAAACTCTTAGGCTCAAGAGTTCCTTTTGCCTCAGCCTCTCAAGTAGCTGGGATTATAGGCATAACTCTTGGCTAATTTTTTTCTTTTCCTTTTTTTTTTTTTAGTAAAGACAAGGTCTGACTATTGCTCAGGCTGGTCTCAAACTCCTTAGCCAAACAATCCACCTGCCTCAGCCTCCCAGAGTGTCAGAGTGTTAGGATTATAGGCATGAGCCACCGTGCCCAGCATTTTCCAATTTTTTTTTTTTTTTTTGAGACAGAGCCTCAAGTGATAGGGTAGAGTGCCATGGCATCACAGCTCACTGCAACCTCCAACTCCTGGGCTCAAGCGAGTCTCCTGCCTCAGCCTCCCAAGTAGCTGGGACCACAGGCGCCTGCCACAATGCCCGGCTATTTTGTAGTTGCAGCCGTCATTGTTGTTTTGGCGGCCGGGCTGGATTCGAACCCCCCACCTTAGGTGTATGTGGCTGGTGCCTTAGCCACTTGAGCCACAGGCACCAAGCCCCATTTTCCAATTTTTAAAAATAAATCACTGTACATTTAAATTTCATGATCTTTGAATAATTTAATAAAACCAATATATAGATATTAATAAAGGCCTAGAATGTCATTTTTGAAAACCATAAGTTTATAAAAGTCCAAAACAGAAGGAATCTTGGCATATCTAAGTTTTAAAAAATAGTCATCTTTCCACTATCGTTATGGTTGTGACAACTTCAGAACAATGAAATTAAAGAACATATAAAAATAAAGATTCCAGAATCACCAACCTACATGCCACTTTAGTTTTGTCAATCCTACCAATATCATCCAAAAAGGAAAGGGCAGGAAGAAGAAGTTATTAAAAACTCAAAGACGGAAATACAGTTTCCTGCAGATTAACTTTACTTTTTTATAACATTTAAATATCACTGCATAGTATTCTCTATAGTTAACTACAGTATTCTCTTTTCCTATTTGGCTACAGTAAGTATAGAATCATCAGTCTACATGCCACTCTAGGGTTGTCCATACTGCCCCTCTTGAAATGGGAAAAGAGTTAAGACCGTAAAGAAGGAAATACAGTTTTCCATGGAAGATTGATTCTACTTTCTCAACATTAAATACCACTTCACAGTAATTCTTTATATTTGTTTATAATACTATCTATATTTGTGTGACACACTTTATTTAAAAAGAAATTTGGAAGCCACCCAAGGTTTTTAATATAAAAGCACCACTGATTTCTTAAGCATGTTAAAAAAACAGAATTCCTTTTTTCCCTGGCCAAAGATCCAAAATATACACATGGTATAAAAATGTATGCCTACTGTTTGCTATCTAAATTCTTTTTCCATTTAAAAAATAACATTTGTGGTAAAAGCAAAAATGGCATTTTGATGGAACAATCTGATCAGCACTGTAATGTGGCCAGCTCAGGGCAGAATAAGAAAACAGACAGAGGGCATCCGTCCTACTCTTCATTCCCAGCACCCATGAAAGCACCAATGCATATGCACTCAATCATTATTGTTTAAATAATGTTTTAACCAAACATTGTTTAAACAAATAATTGTTTAAACCAATCAATTAATAACTCAATACGTGAACTAGTAAGATAAAATGGGAAATAGGAATGAACAATATGAGCTTTTTTACTACATAAAAAGAAAACAAATTGGAAAACAAATTGCTTCATTTTGTGTTCTATTAAAAAATGTCTGTTTGGGTTGAAGGTAAGTGAGCAGATGAAAATAATGAGCAAAGTACAATCATAGCATTTAATTTATTTATTTTATTGTTTGGGATTCATTGAAGGTACAAAGAGTTAGGTTACCCTAATTGCATTTAGTTTTTTTTGTTTGTTTGTTTGTTTGTTTGTTTGTTTTTGAGACAGAGCCTCAAGCTGTCCCCCTGGGTAGAGTGCCGTGGCATTACAGCTCACAGCAACCTCCAACTCCTGGGCTCAAGCGAGTCTCCTGCCTCCGCCTCCCAAGTAGCTGGGACCACAGGCGCCTGCCACAACGCCTGGCCATTTTTTGGTTGCAGCCATCATTGTTGTTTGGCAGGTCCGGGCTGGGGATTCGAACCCGCCACCTTAGGTGTACGTGGCTGGCGCCTTAGCCTGTTGAGCTATAAGCCCCGAGCCAATTGCATTTGTTAGGTAAAGTCCCTCTTATAATTGTGTCCCACCCCCAAGAGGTGTGCCATACATGTGACCTCCCATCCCTCTCCTTTCACCCCTTGTCTCACTCCCTCATTCCCCTACCTCCCACCTTATATTAAATCATGTACGGCCTGCATATTAGAATTGAGTACATTGGATTGATTCTCTATTATTGTGATGCTTTACTAAGAAGAATGTGTTCCACCCCAATCCAGGTTAATATAAAAGTTGTAGAGTCTCCATCTTTTTTAATGGCTGAATAGTATTCCATGGTATACATATACCACAGCTTGTTAATCCATTCCTGGGTTGGTGGGCATTTAGGTTGTTTCCACATTTTGGTGATTATAAATTTAGTTCCAATAAATAGTCTAGTGCAAATATCTTTATCATAACAGGATTTTTTTTGGGGGGGGGGGCAGTGCCTGTGGCTCAAAAGGGTCGGATGCTATATGCTGGAGGTGGTGGGTTCAACCAGCCCCAGCCAAAAAAAAAGGATTTTTTTTCTTCTGGGTAGATGCCTAGTAATGGGATTGTAGGATGGAATGGGACGTCTAATTTGAGTTCTTTGAGAATCCTCCATACATCCTTCCAAAAAGTTGTATTATTAGTTTGCAGTCCCACCAAAAGTGTAAAAGTGTTCCCTCCCATCCACATTTGGAGGTTCAAGACTTTGTGATGTGGGCCATTTTCACTGGGGTTAGGTGATATCTCACAGTAATTCTGATTTGCATTTCTCTGATGATTAGGGGCAATGAGCATTTTTTCATGTTTGTTAGCCATTCTTCAATCTTCTTTAGAGAAGGTTCTATTCATGTCTCTTGCCCAGTGATATATGGGGTTGCTGGGTCTTTTTTTATTGATTTATTTGAGTTCTCTGTAGATCCTTGTTATTATGCTTTTATCCAATTCATAATATGCAAATATCTTTTCCCATTCCGAAGGCTGTCTGTTTGCTTTGGTTATTGTTTCCTTAGCTGTACAGAAGCTTTTCAGTTTAATAAAGTCCTATTTGTTTATTTGTGTTGTTGCCACAGAAGTCTACTTCATGTTTCCCCAGGCTGATATCTTCAAGTGTTTTATCCACACTTTCTTTGAGGATTTTTTATTATTTCATGCCTTAGATTTATATCTTTTATCCATCTTGAATAAATTTTTATAAGTGCTAAGAGGTACGGGTCCAGTGTTAGTCTTTTACATGTGGTTATCCAGCTCTCCCAACACCATTTATTCAATAGGGATTCTTTTCCCCAGTTATGTTCTTGTTTGCTCTATCAAAGATTAAGTAGCTGTAAGAGGTTTCATCTCATGGTTTTCTATTCGGTTCCAAATGTCAATATCTCTATATTGTGCCAATACTATCCTGTTTTGATCACTATGGCCTTGTAGTATAGCCTAAAGTCTGGTAGGGAGATACCCCCTGGCTTTGTTTTTATTACTCAAAATTTACTTGGCTATACAGGGTTTTCTCTGCTTCCATACAAAACAAAGAATTAGGCTCGGCACCTGTGGCTCAAGCAGCTAAGGCACCAGCCACATACACCTGAGCTGGTGGGTCTGAATCCAGCCTGGGCCCGCCAAACAACAATGATGGCTGCAACCGAAAAATAGCTGGGCGCCTGTAGTCCCAGCTACTTGGGAGGCAGAGGCAGGAGACTCGTTTGAGTATAGGAGTTGGAGGTTGCTGTGAGCTGTGATGCCACAGCACTCTACCCAGGGTGACAGCTTGAGGCTCTGTCTCAAAACAAAAAACAAAAAACAAAGAATTATTTTTTCCAAACCTTGAAAGTATGATGTTGGTATTTTAATGGGGATTGCATTGAATCTGTAGATTGCTTTGGGAAGTATAGACATTTTAACAATGTTGATTCTTCCCAGCCAAGAGTAGGGAAGTTGATTCTTCCCATTCATGAGCCATTTGTTAGTATTGTCTCCTATTTCTTTTCTTAGGGTTCTGTAATTTTCTCTGCAGAGGTCCTTCACCACTTTTGTTAGGTATATTCCTAGATATTCATTGTTTTTAGAGCTACTATGAAGGGAATTGTGTCCTTGATTAGCTTCACATCTTGGCTGTTATTGGCATATACAAAGGCTACTGATTTGTGGACATTGATTTTACATCCTGAGACATTACTGTATTTTTGGATCACTTCCAAGAGTCTTAAGGTTGAGTCTTTGGGGTTCTCTTAAGTGTAAGATCATATCATCGGCAAAGAGCAAGAGTTTGATCTCCTCTGCCCCCATCGGGATGCCCTTTATTTCCTTCTCTTGCCTGACGGTGTTGGCTAGAACTTCCAGCAACATGTTGAATAGTAGTGGTGACAGAGGACAACCTTTTTGGTTCTCCTTCTAAGTGGAAAAGCTTTCAGTTTTACACCATTCAGTATAAGATTAGCTATAGGTTTGCTGGAGACGCTTCAATCGGTCTAAGAAAAAAATATGGAATGCTTCACAAATTTGTGTATTATTCTTGTGCAGGGGCCATGCTAATTTTCTCTGTATTGTTCCAATTTTAGTATATGTGCTGCCAAAGTGAGCACCAATCACAGCATTTTAATTTGTTATTGTCACTAATTTATAAATGTAAAGTCTTTATAACAATTTTATTGAGAAATTTGAAAATAAAGGTAAAAATAGACTTACTCTCCATAGTCCATAAGACAAACCTGTTTTATTTACTGTTGTAATCCAAGTTGCTGGCACAATGCAGGCATTCAGCATAATGTATTCATTATGGAATGAATACATCTTAACTTCAAAATCTTACCTTTTTCATTTTTAAGTAATACTTTCTAGTATTTCTCTTAAATATATATTTATATCCCATTTAATACATGAAATGATATATTTTTGGCTTAATTTTATAAAATAAATATTCTTCATGTTTTGCCTACTTTCTAAAAGTATGATTGTCAATAGTTGCATAAAATTACACCATGCAATTTATTATATTGATAATTTACAAAATTCATCCTGTATCATTGAACATTTGAATTGTTTTCCCAGTATTTTTGCTACTATATCTAATGCTACAATGAACACCACTGCAATTACTGTGTTTCACTTTTTCCTGAAATGTGCTGAGAAATGAAACAAACTGAATAAATATGCTTATTGCTACTTTCTCTATATTATATTATTTTCATCTATAACAGTTTACTGCACACTCCCACAGAATTTCTTGCTCTAATTTCAAAAAATATAAAATTGTAGGTCCAAAGCCTGTTTGGCTTACATTTTTGTTGTTAGTAAGGAATTACATCTCTAATGTGCTTGCTTACTGGCATTTTTCTCTAATGTAAATTTTCTGTTGTTGAGTCATTTCTATTTTATTTTTTATTTTTTGAGACAGAGACTAGCTTTGTCACCCTGGGTAAAGTTACTGTGGCATCATTATACCTCACAGCAACCTCAGACTCTTGGGCTCAAGCAATCTTCTACCTCAGCCTCCCGAGTAGCTGGGACTACAGCCGCATGCCACAATGCCCATCTAGAGTAGTTACTATTTTCATTAACATTTTTCAAAAATTAAGATAAACTTTTTTATACATGACAAACACTAATATCTTAAGTCATGCTTGATGTACATATTTCCCCCTTCTATATTGTTCTTTTACTTCTGGTTTTATTTCTGTTCACTCATGGTTATACATATAAATAAGTCAATAAGTCTTTTTCCTTTGTGATTATTTTGCAAATCCAACCAAATCAATGAAATAGTCTATTGGTTGCTAGTTCAAATTTTTTTTAATTCTTCACTAATTAAATGTCTAAAAGAAAGTCCCCAATTTTTCTCAACAGTGTCAGTTAACGAATTACAAAGATCTATTTCAAAAAGTCAAAAATGTTCTCAAAATTGTTTGTTTTTAGGGTATTAGAATCTTTTACTATTCCTAATAAAATATAAAATTTATAAATGAAGAGTCCAAGTCAATAGTATTTAATGTCACTTCCTTGTTTGTGAGACATATTGAATCATGTTTGTTGTCTCTTTTCTCTTCATCTGCTGATTTCATTCATTGAGTCAGGAAACATACCTCCTTTTGTTCATTAGTTTTTTATAGGAAGCTCTGGCCTTCAAGTCCTGCTAAAGTTCTTCAGTTCTATTTTTCTACATTAGAAGTGCTATCATCACAGCCTTCTATTAACCATTGGTTTAAAAACTACTATTTTCTACAGCAGTAGTTTGCAATCATGCCTGAATATTACCATTGCTTGTTAAGCTTTTAACAGAGTCACCAGATATACCCTTGGGGATTATGATTCAGTAGTTTAGCACTGACCCAGAAATTCTGTATTTTAACAATTCCCCAGGTAATTGAGAAATAGAGCTCAATTTAGGAACTACCCAACAGCCCTAAGTTTGAGGAACAGAAGCTCAGGTGGAAAGAGAAGCAAGGAGGATCCTGATGGTTATGTTCTAAGTTTGCTAGCCCTGCAATAATTCAAGCAGCTCTACTTTTGTCTACTTTATGTATCAGAGTCTGGATAAGATTTCATTTAATGGAAAAGATTTTGCTGCTAAAAAAAGTTTAGGCTGGGCACAGTGGCTGACACCTATAATCCCAGCATTCTGGGCAGCTGAAGCAGGGCAATCACTTGAGGCCATGAGTTCAAGATCAGCTTGAGCAAAAGTGGAACCCCCATCTCTACAAGAAAAATTAGCCAGGTGTAGTGGTACATGACAATAGTCCCAAGAGATTCAAGAGACTATAGGCAAGAGGATCACTTGAGCCCAGGAGTTTGAGGTTGCACAGAGCAATGGTGATGCCACCGCACTCTACCACTCTGTTTAAGATCAAATTTTTAAAAATCAATAAACATGAAGAACCATGAAAGCATTCTATTCTACTCACATAGTACATAAAGGTTAAAGTCTGCTAGTCCTTAGAATCTTGAAAATATTAAGTTTAGTAGTACAAAGAATAAATCCTATGAAAATATTAAGTTTAGTAGTACAAAGAATAAATCCTATAAAAAATGTGATTTTTATTCCTCAACAACCCTGTGTAAATCCCAAGATGTAGAATGACATCCTTAAGATGAATCTATTAATAGAATGATCTATTAAATGGCATACAATCTGTCTAGTTTCTGAACTCATCACCTACAACGCTACTCCTTTACAGGTCCAGCCATACTGGCCTTCTTCTCCCAGTTCCTTAAACAGTCAAGCATGCTTCTACTCAGGGCCCTTGAAATACTGTTCCTACATATATCTCTATGACTCCTGTCTCCCTTCATTCAGGAATCTATTTAAATGTTTTCTTTTCAGAGTAGACTTCACTGACCACCTGTCACTCCATCCAAAATAGCATCCACCTATTTTAAATATAAGACATATAATTAGTAATTTCCTTATCTGCTTTCTTGCTTTTTTGGTTGTTACAGTACTGATTATCTCATAACATTTTATACATTTTTTAATTTGTCCATTGCTTCTACTCATTGCTTACTCAGAATATAATCTCTAAAAGAGCAGAGATTCCATCTACCTGCTTCACTCTGTCATCTCAGGGTTTGAACAGTACCTGGAACACTATATTGGCTAAAAAAATAATTGGATGAAAGAGTAGATGCCTCTTTGATAAATGGATTCAACATCAAAAAATAAGAGTATATTATGATATTCAAGTAAATAGAGATTTACTCATTTACGAAATGGAATCATATTTGAATAGCATACAGTATAACTATATGACTTTATGTATCATCACACAGAAAGCCTCCGATAAGCTTTATTTTAAGTAAAAATGGCTGATTTTTACTTATAGAAATGTGCATGGTTTCTCAGTTGCCCGTCACAGGGAAGCTCCCAGCCCATTCCCCTGCCCCGCCCCCCCAGGGTCGAGTCCAAGAAAAGGCTTAAGAACAAAGAAGCACAGGAAGTCCCAAGTTTCACAGAAAAAAAAAAAAAAAAACACCCCAAGTTCCCAGTGAACGAACAATGGTGGAAACCTACCTAAGCTGTCTTACCCAAGTGGTAACCATTGTTACCTAAACTGTAAACATTCTTACCTAAGTTGTATCCATTGTCACCCAAGCTATAACCCCACCCCAAGCTAACCACAATATTCCACTTCTGTACTGGCCTGCTTGCTTGGCTATGCAAAAAAAGGTATAAAAAACAACCTACCCTCCACTTCGAGGCCGACTGCCTTTCAAGGCAGCGGTCCCCTGCGCAGGTGTAATAAATTACCAATTAATTACATCTAAGTGGGATCCCAGTCTATCATTTCAGGTCACAATGGGTACAACACCCCAACCTTAGTTTTTTCTTTTCCTTACAAGGCCACATCTACTAACACTTCATCACAGATAACTTCCATACACTATCGTATAATCTGACCCAGGCTCTCACCTACATTTTAATGCCATATCTCCTAATGCATACAACAGTTATTTCCACTGAGCCTTTTGTAATTTCAAACTCAAGATGCCTTCAAGTGAATTATTCAGCTTCTTTACAAACTGCCTACTTTCCCTAATTATCCTCCTATGTCTGTAAATCCATCATTCTTATCATACCATCCACAGGAGGCAGATTTGACCTGTGTCTTTCTTTTGTCCCCAGGATCAAATCTATCACCAAGTTCTGTCACTTCTTTTTTTAAGAAGTCTCTTTGGTGCTCCCATTTTTGAGCATAAAGCCTATTTATTTCTCATTCCATATCTTGCTTATGTTTTTGCCCTTTCTTTACATTTCTTTTTCCTTTCTATAACATTCCACATACTTTACGGATCTCTACTAACATCTGAATTATTTCCTTTGCTACAACTTCACTGTTGGACAGTTCTTAAATTGTTTCATGTATGTCAATTTTATTTCCTCACTAGATTACACAGCTGGTAGAGGCGAGAAAAATTATCATATTTTTACGAGCTCTCCTAATACATAAAAGAATAGCTGACAGACACATAGAAAACATAATTAAAGAAAACATTCTTATTTTCCTGAATGATATATGACTACAAAGCTTTTTTCCTAAACTAATAAAAAATGAGGATAAATACTATCAGATGCTGCAGAATTAACTACACTTAATTTGACAAAGTGTAAGGTTACTGCTCATTTGCATATAAGCATGCAAAACTCAAAACAAATTTGAGAATTCATATGCATACAGCCACAAAATTCTGTTAAGAGGCTACTAAGGTGATTGATTATTGTTGAATTTTGGTGACAGGTGATATGAGCTCATTATCCTATTCTCTCTACTTTTAGATGTTTAAAACCTTTGATCACGGCGCCTATAGCTCAACCGGCTAAGGCGCCAGCCACGTACACCTAAGGTGGCGGGTTCGAATCCCCAGCCCGGACCCACCAAACAACAATGACGGCTGCAACCAAAAAATAGCCGGGCGTTGTGGCGGGCGCCTGTGGTCCCAGCTACTTGGGAG
>NW_003852415.1:14990013-14991161 GCF_000181295.1 Otolemur garnettii | reverse complement strand
AGGGGAGAGGGCACACTGAAAAAAATCACATACACTTATTAATAAACCTATAATATCCTATATGAACTAAAGGAAAAAAGAGATCAATAATACTAACCACTCTTATAAAAACTAAACTTAGACATAAGCATGTTACTTAATATTCTCAATTATCCGTATCTTGCCCTTTTGTGATTGACATAGTCTATCAACCAGACATAGTTCTTATCAATCCTGTAAGTATACAAATTTTCCCACTGAAACTGAAAGTACTCTGATCTTTAACAATTTTATCTTTTCGTAAGGTAAGAAACAAGACATTTCAGAATCTAAACTCCCAAAGTCAGAAAAGTTACAATAAAAGGAAATAGCATGAATTCTAAACTTACAGTCTTAATATCATTTTCATGATGAAAGATATACTCAAACAAAGCCTATAAAGAAAAAAAAGCCAAAAATACATTAGATTTGTTCTTAGATTTTAACAAAAGCACTCTATTATCAAAAGTCAAAGCTAAATTGAATCAAAAGGGAAAAAAAATACTCAAATGTGCTTGGGATTTACCAGGGTCTACCCATCCCTGGTTACAATCGCTCATTTTTACTCATTTTTAAAATATTGCTATTTATTTATAACTGAGTCTGATTTTTACCAAATACATACTAGAAAGCTTAAAAACAGAACTTTATTTTCATTATAATACATACTATATTATTAAAAAGACACAAATGAAAAAATTATTTATTTATTAAAGACTAACTTTAGAATCATCATAAAACAGATTCAGCCAACCTTTTATGCTCTAAATGTACAAGGTGGCCACAAAGTCCATGTATTGTAAATTGCACATGAACTTTATGGCCACTCTGTATTATACAGTGATTATGATATTAATGAAATTTAGACATGAAAAATATGAACATTCCTTCTGAAACAAAGTCGAGGATAAGGGTAAAGTACGGTGTTTTTTTCTTAATTTTTAAAGCTAGTTCTCCTTACATGGCATTCATAGTAATTCTATGACTCAGAATATTCAAGTTTTTTTTAACAAGGTGCTACTCAGCCTAACTGCACATTGGAATCATCTGGAGGCACCAGACCAGACCAATTAAATCAAATCTCCAAGGTGAAGGAACGGTAAAGCCCTGGTTTGCTTTTTTTTCTTTTC
>NW_003852415.1:14942981-14989445 GCF_000181295.1 Otolemur garnettii | reverse complement strand
ACCCAGGGCAACAGAGACTCTGTCTCAAAAAAAAAAAAAAAAAAAGCCCTCAGGTGAGTCTAATGTATATCCAGGGCTAAGAACTATTATTTTTAATATTTCACCCAACCTGCCTGAATAATGACTTAGCAGATTACCTCTTGGTGGTACTACTTGTTTCCATAATACTATTACTTTACACTTGCAAGGAGGCTAATGCCTCTAGAAGATATCAAGGTTATTAACAGAGAAGACATGCAAGTGACCAATAGAAGAAAAAAAGAAATCAGGACAAGACCTTTCTTAAAACAACATAAAACAAAACAAAAAAACAAAAGAAACTATAACTACCCCTCCATTTGTTCTCTTATAAAGGAAAAAAAGTTAAGAATGCAGTTGGTGCTATCACTACCATGAAAAAAATGTTATAACACCCAATACAGTGACAGAGAATCATGATACATAGACACCCTGAGGAATATAGCAATATTAAAAATGAGCCCTGATGAGTCAAGGCAGGTTGAGGGCCAAAGATAGAAAAACCTGGCATGATTTCAACAACACACTAAAAAAGCACAAAATCTAGTTCAATCTAAATCTAGCAACAGACCAGGTCTGTCCTGGATGCATCTTAATTTAATTGAGAAAAATGCCTTCATTGACCGTTCTCTCTGGTTAAAAAATAGCATTGGTATCAACTAGCCATCCAGTGACTTCAAGTAAATGGCCTAAAAAGATAGGGAACCAGATATTATATACGAGGTGCTTTTATTTTTTTATTTTTATTTTTATTTTTTGAGACAGAGCCTCAAGCTGTTGCCCTGGGTAGAGTGCTGTGGCATCACAGCTCACAGCAACCTCCAACTCCTGGGCTCAAGCGAGTATCCTGCCTCTGCCTCCCAAGTAGCTGGGACTACAGGCACCCGCCATGCCTGGCTATTTTTTGGTTGCAGCCATTATTGTTGTTTGGCGGGCCCAGGCTGGATTCGAACCCACCAGCTCAGGTATATGTGGCTGGTGCCTTAGCCGCTTGAGCCACAGGCACCCAGCCATGAGGTGCTTTTAATACTCCACTCTCATAAAACAAAGGGAAATAAATAAGGCTTAACAGTTCTGCTAAATGAAGCTGACTGGATTGCTATCAAACAAGATTTTAAGAAAAAAGTCATTACTATTATTATAGTAGGCTGACTCCCTCTCTACTGAACAGCATTTCTTTCTTTTTTTTTTTTTTTGAGACAGAGTCTCAAGCTGTTGCCCTGGGTAGAGTGCTGTGGCGTTATAGCTCACAGCAACCTCCAACTCTTGGGCTTAAGCGATTCAATTCATTTGCCTCAGCCTCCCACATAGCTGGGACTACAGGCATCCGCCACAATGCCTGACTATTTTTAAGTTGTAGTTGTCATTGTTCTTTGGCAGGCTGCGCTGGATTCGAACCCACCAGCTCCAGTGTATGTGGCTGGCGCCCTAGCCACTTGAGCTACAGGTGCTGAGCCCAGAACAGCATTTTCTTTTTAGAATTTAAACTTCTGGAGAGCTAGTGTCCATTTTTATTTTCCCCAGAGTGTTGGATGTTTAGTAAATACACATGTTAAACACAATTAAAACTGAGATTTAGGAATGAGCTTAGCACTTAGACAGTGTTCATAAAGATTTCAGCTAAAAACATAGACTAGGCCTAAACTAGTTTCCAGAAGATAAGTGCTCCTTTCTCGGAATTATTCCAAGCTCATCGTCAAGTTTTTTTATACTGGAAAACTCTGGAGACCTTCCTTTTTTTCCCTCCTTATCCCCACTCCCTCTCCGTTTCTCTCCTCTGCCTCTCATTTTCTCGTGAATTTAAAAGAACATTGAATCTCTGAGTGGTTATAGTTACTAATGTAGCTGGCCTGCACAATCCGGCTTGAGTAATTCTTATTGAGATGTCTGATTAATTACTAACTAGGAACATATATTTTATATCATCCTTTTATTATAAAAAGGGTGATATATCATATTTTTATCTGATATAAAAATCATATAAAAATTTGATTTTATCAAATCCTACAAGGATAGCAAATTATTTTTCTGAGAATAGTCCAAGCTGAAAAAGAAGAAAGAGGTATACACACATACAGATGACCCACTCAAGCTTTATTCTACAAAGATGATACTATATAATGCTCTTTGTCAAGGGAAAAGAATCTCCTAAAATAATGGTTTATGTACTTCATTTCTGATTTATTTTCCTTAATTCAATTAATTAAAAACTAAGACATATAAAATTAGCACATGCATTACGTATTAAACATTTCTACTTAAATTAAGATATAGTCTTTTCTTCACACATTTTTATTAATTTTCTACAACGTTATTATCATCATACTTCCTGCAACATTACTTCAAAACTTAAAATAATTTTAAGTACATACCTTTGCCAATTTAGGTTTCTGGGAATATTTTGTTAAATTCAGTCTAGATAAATTTATAAATGGTCCATCAGGACTTGTAAGCATGGAAGCCTATGGGGGAAACACAATAGAATAAGAAAGCTGAAACTTTCTGCTGAAACATAAATTAAGTTTAATGTACATAAAAATCATAAAAGTGGGGCAGTGCCTGTGGCTCAGTGAGTAGGGAGCCAGCCCCATATACTGAGGGTGCTGGGTTTGAACCCTGCCCTGGCCAAACTGCACCAACAACAACAAAAAAAATAGGTGGGCACTGTGGGGGGCGCCTGTAGTCCCAGCTACTCAGGAGGCTGAGGCAAGAAAATCACCTAAGCCCAAGAGCTGGAGGTTGCTGTGAGCTGTGACACCACAGCACTCTACCAAGGGCAACAAAATAAGACTCCTGTCTCTAAAAACAAAAACAAAAACAAAACATAAAGGCAACAAATTAAAAGAATCACCTTCAAAAATCTTCTATATAATTCTACAATGATATAACATAACACAGTTACCTTGGTAATACAAGGCTATTGGAAAGCTGACAGAATTTACCGTTCCCATCCTGACAAATCTTCCAGATGAGGTAATAGGGCGGGCTGTGTAGGCAGTTCTGGGTGTCCTGATAGCCTGTTCCATAGTGCCTGGCCTTCCACTCTGTGTGCTGGGCCTAAGGAAACCTGTAATGGGTCTTCCAGCTTGAGTGATTGGCCTATGAAGATTACAAATTGTTATAATACAAAGAAGATCAATTAAGGAAAAATCTTATACAGTCTTGTCAATACTTAATGGCAGAGAATATGAAATAAAAGTATGGTACACACCTAATAGCTTGACTAGGCCCTCCTGTTTGATTAGTTACAGGGAGTTTCAAAGATGTTCCAGGGCCTAGGAGATAAAATGGCAAATTCAAATTACATGTTATTCATTAATCTATAAAAACTGTCAGCTAATACAGGTTTTGGAATTATGTTAGTCTAGTGAAAAAGACATTAATAACAAGAAATGCATTTTAGGGAAATGTGTTTGAGACTAGTATTTAATGAGCCCCTATCATTTACTTATGTTCTTACATTTACTCTTCAAACTAAGTCTGCAAGGTAGGTGGTAGTAATCCATTTAACAAAGGTTTACAGAATTAAGTTATCAGGGCAATCTATTAGTAAAGCTGGGATTCAAACTCAAGCCTAAGAGGCTCCAAAGTTCAAAATAATGGTTGTATACTGCTTTAATTATTTTTCATACAAACTTCTCCCAGTAAAAGATCATTTACATCATATCTAGAATTTAGATATTTTAAATCTCAAAGAGCAAAATAATGAGCAAGAAAGATATTTAATATAAAACACATTAATTTTTTTCTCAATTTCCATTTGAAGTTTTAAAACAGTTATTATCTTCCAAAACATATAAACAACAGAGAATTTTAACAACTAACAAATTACTAAGACCACCATATATAATAGTTCTTATCCAATACCATTTGCACCACCTATATCTGCAAGATAGGGACTGGGCCTCTTTGACAATCCCAGTTGATAATCACAGCCCAGCATATCACCGCATCACCTCACATCATGAGTAAATCATGTCTAATTATTGGCTTATGGCTAGAGTGCTGCAGCATCACCCTCGCCCAGAGCAATCTCAATTTCCTGGGCTCAAGTGAACATCCTGCCTTAGTCTTCCAAGTAGCTGGGACTAAAGGTATCTGTCACCATGCCTGGCTAATTTTCCTATTTTTAGTAGAGATGGGGTCTCACTCTTGCTCAGGCTGGTCTCAAACTCCTGAGCTCAAAATCCTTCAACCTCACCACCATACCTGATCCGATTTTAACAATTAAGTGATGTATCTGAATGATCTCTTTTTGGTAAATCCTTTTAGAATACTTCAGATGCTTGGATGTATCCCAGATAAACAAGCTTCTGATACAGCAGATAACCAGTTCAAATACAATGCATTTTTATAAATTATTTTCACAAATAATTTTGCATAATATAGCTTTCAATGAAAAATTGTTATACATCAATCTCACACCTTAAGTTGAAGATAACTGAGTTTTGGGAAAGAAGCCTTTGTACTGTGAGGGAGAACAGAAACTATTTTTTTGGGATAGTGTTTTTGTTTCATGTATATAATGTTTTACATTATGTCTATAGTACAGAAATATATCTAAATACCTAGCTACATATTCTAATATATATATATATATTATTCCTCCTCCTAATGGCATTCCATTAACTTAACTGAAAAACCAATACTTACGTGGAACTTGAGCAATAGCATTTTCATCCAGAATCATTTCTGCAATTCCTTCCTGATCTACATCAATTTCATCTATGTAAACCATTTCAGTTAGTGCTCGTGCTTTTAGAATCCAAGCTGCCTAAAAACCATAGATGAACAAAACAAATATTAAAATAGCATGAAAAATGCTACATAGCTTAAAGAAGACAGGTATCCTTTATTGTTATTTTGTTTCTATTAAACATGTTTACCACTACTGCATTATTCTAATTTAAAAGGCCATGTCAAAAACTGTAGTAATACAAGACAAGGTCATTTATTCATCAAGAAACAAAATATTGATTACCTAGTATATAAAAGTATGATAATTATCTGATTTTTTCTAACATTCCTTTTTATAAGTGAAAGAAGATCTTTTTTTTTTTTTTTTTTTTTGAGACAGAGCCTCAAGCTGTCCCCCTGGGCAGAGTGCCGTGGCCTTACAGCTCACAGCAACCTCCAACTCCTGGGCTCAAGCGAGTCTCCTGCCTCCGCCTCCCAAGTAGCTGGGACCACAGGCGCCCGAAACAACGCCCGGCTATTTTTTGGTTGCAGCCGCCATTGTTGTTTGGCGGGTCCGGGCTGGGGATCCGAACCCGCCACCTTAGGTGTACGTGGCTGGCGCCTTAGCCGGTTGAGCTATAGGCGCGGAGCCGTGAAAGAAGATCTTTAGAAAATATTTCTAGAATAGTAATTTTAAAATACATGCATGAAGTTACAGTGCTCTTTCTGCCCAAGTCCTTCATGAAGCTTTCCTGACTCTCAAATTCTATACCTACAACTCTCTTGTCTTTCTCACAGAGAATTCTCTTTACCCCTCTATTATTTTGTACTTACAAATACCTATTTGTATTTGACAAATATTATAATCATTTGGGCATCTGTTAGCCCAGTCTTCCCCACAATGTAAACTTTTACACTCTTGAATTTTTCATACCTATGGATTTTGTATATAATAGGTATTTAAGAAGTGTTGATTGAATTACACTAAGATCAATTTCTCCTGATTTCTAAGAACTAAACAACACTAATTGCTTTATGATCTACTCATTAGAAAACCTGCTGGATGGTATGGGGGGGGTAAATTAAAGAATTTGCCTTGTGTTGAAAAATTCAGTGTAAAGGTGTGCACAATTTCAATTTTTGTATGTTAAACACACAAAACTGCTTTATCAGAAATTTTTACCTCTCTGCTTCACTACAGAACAGAAGCAGAGAACAACAAAGCCTCGTGTCCTGTGGAGGATTTGGGAAGAAGGTAACTCTTCAAGCAGCAGCACAGAACTAACTCTAGAGCATGGAGGAAGCAGCAGTAAGGAAAATGGGAAGAGTGGCTCAGCTCAGGCTACGAGGGATCTGGCTGTGAAGCAGGCTGAATGAAAGCCAAAGGACTGGGAGAGAAACTGATGAGAACTACAGGAGTCTGGAAAGCCCTCAAGTAAAGCACCCAAGATCCATTCATTCAGTCATTCCATATTCATTAAGCACCCCTTAATCATATAGCACTGGACTAGGTTCTGAGCAGGAAATATGAAAAGATTAAAACATAGATCCTAATTTCCCTGAATGCATCACCTTTTGGATTAAGTGACAAGGCAAAGTGGTACATGATAGGTGACAAGAGAGAGGTGGAGAAATAAATTGGAAATTGGAGATTCTTTTGTGAGCTAAAGTACTTGGAATACATCAGTGAAAATATTTTTAAAAAGAAAAACATCATGCTTTCATTTTTTTTTTTTTTTTTGAGACAGAGTCTCACTATGTCACCCTTGGTAGAGTGCTGTGGCCTCACAGCTCACAGCAATCTCAAACTCTTGGGGTTAAGTGATTCTCTTGCCTCAGGCTCCCAAGTGGCTGGGACTACAGGCACCTGCCACAACGCCCAGCTACGCTTTCATTTTAATGGGAATAAAGAAGACTGCCTCCACAATATATGTATTTAGTTTCCTAAAGTAAAATTATATTTGGTTAAATGATTCACTTTTGGGCTTGACTTTTCTGGTTGAAGTTTTCTGGACTCTTACTAGGTAACTTTTAATAAAATGTCTCCAATGTTATGTGTGAATTTAACACAACTGAATGTACACAATATGGACTCAATGAAATAATTCATTTGTAAAAATAAATCAGTTCTAATTGGAACTGCATCTAACGGTGGGAGCCACCAAAGTATAGAAACAATCTGATGTTTTCACTTAGTTAAAGGTCAGGAAAGATGCCAGATCTATACAGCTATTCCTCACTGGGAAGTCTTCACTGGCTTAAAGTTAAACAGTCTAACTTAATTTCAAAGATGGACATAAGGAATCCTGTTTATTTTAAATCTCCACAGAGATTTGTAATGACTTGCAAGTATCTGATGGCTGTAATTTTTCAAAAGGACATTCTTAGTTCAGTGCTCTCTGATGAACAGAAAGGTCTGTAGCTAGCACTTTCTGCTGAAACAGTAAAGTAAGAGGTGGGCTGTCCTGGTTCATTCCTGTATTATTAGGGAGCACCTACATGTACCTAGAAATACAAAGATGAGTAAATCACGTCCTAGTTCTAACTTGGAAGAATTTCCATGTAATAGGGAAAATGTAATAACAAAAACAAAAAATAAAAAAAAGTGAGCTTCAGGAGGACAGAAAAGAAAAAAAGGCAGTGAGCTTCTGCCTGGGTGTGGAAGGAAGGATAAAAGAGAAGAGTTGGGCCCAGTGACCAGGCAAAGTGTAGAGTGCGTAGAACAAAGGGGAGGCTAGCTAGAGGGCTTATGGCAAGTTTGGAAACTCCAGAAGAGTTGACAATGGTTAAAGAATCAGGTTCAGCAAAGGGAGCAGTCAGAGAAGAAGCTGGAGAGAAAGGCAGGGACCAGATGACCAATCAAGTATGCCACAGAGAGATATGTGGACATCTATTCTGATAATGAGGCGGCAAGAAAACTTAAGAACTATTATTTGGAATCCTAGATAAATCAACTGTTTAAACACCAAGTTTTCATAATTTTGTAATCTATCAGTATTATATAGTTGATTATTGATAGTGATGTACATATTTTAACTGTTTTCATGTTCATACTGTTTTCATCATCCAATCCATCATGCTTCTTAACATCAATCTCCCTACTAACCTCTTCAATATTAAAGAGGTACGAATGTTTTATATTTTATATGAAGCAAAGCACAACATAGAAAAGGAAAACTGCAATTCTTCCCAGCCGAATGAATAAATGCTACTTTGAAAGTTAAATAGCAACATCTTTTTAAAATTTTATTCTATCAGAATTTACTTTTTCAAGATAAGTAGATTTACCTTTGTTTCAGCTTTTAAAATATAATTCTAATGGTATGAATTTCTTAAAGATCTGTATTAAATCTACTTAAACTATTATTCAATTTTAAATTTTATCATTGTTTGAAAAAATTACTCTTCCTAACTCTTCCTTTGTCCTAACAAAAAATGACCTTGTAAATCACATATCGCTGCTTGATTAAACATCAGACTGTTTTCAAAGAACTGCTCCTGGCAATGTGAACAATTCTTGAGATTTTAATGAAAACAGCAGATGGGGCTTTGGCTTTAAAAAATATTAAAATATTTTTATTCTGGAAGCAAGTCAAGAACATTTTATAACCCTAAAATCTTTTTTTTTTTAAAAAAAAAAACCCAAATTCAAAATTCATCAGTGATTAAAATAAAATGCATAGCAAAGCACACACAGTAATCCTAAACTTCCCTTTGAATCTGAATAAAATATAAATTTGTTTTATCAGGTATGTTAATTGTACTAATAAATGGCAGGGTCTGGCAGTTTAAAAGAATAGTTAATGCTAATTTATTTGAACATTTTATGTGTTAGAAGTACTGTAATAGCAATAAAAATAAATGCTTAGGAATTTTCTTGAGGGAAAAACATAGATTCTTTGAATCTAAATGAATAACCACCATGTTAATTATTTCTCTTTGTATCTGTGAAACATAATCCCTTCTCATTCACATACTGAGTGAGTCTATAGGACATCACTCTTGAGACAAACACCTGCCAGCTAACATGAGAAAGACACTGACTTATTTGTTCTAATGTCTGTGATGTTAATCCAGTTTTATTTATGGAAATACACAAAGGAAGAGATAAAAACTCTACTAACTAAGCAAAACATTTGGGTCCTCTTAATACAGAATGCACAATCAGTAGTTTCAGGCAACCAAGAAACAATTTTCCCAGGTTGTTATTAGAATAAGGCTACCAAAGGAACAGTCTGTCTGACCTGATATAGACGTCCTAAGAATCAGTAACAACTGACACTCTGCTACTCTATGAAAACAAAAACTTAGGCACAAAATATTGAACTGTTATTGTAAAGCCTCATTTCTTTTGAAGTTGTGAAAATGTGCAAGGCCAAGAAACCCAGAAAGTGGGAATAGTGAGGTGAACAGTAAGGTCAGAAAAATCTAATTAGCTTTGTTCCATTTTAGATCATTCTCCAGTAGATAATTAAGTCTACAGTAAGAACAGGAAAGTAATGCTAAATAAAGGTACATGAAGCCCCTGCACTAGTTTGAAATTTTTTATTTAAATGTAATTTACAGCAGTTTTAAAAACGATTCGTATCCCCAGGGATGGTGGCTGCTGCCTAGCACTTTGGAAGGCCAAGGCTGGAGTATCTATCACTTGAGGCCTGCAGTATCACTTGAGACCAGCCTAGACAAGATCAATATCCTGTCTCTACAAATAATGGAAAAAATTAGCCATGTGTGGTGGCACACACCTATAATCCCAGTTACTTGGGAGGCTGAAGCAGGAGAGGAAGATTACCCCAGTCCACGAGTTTGAGGTTGCAGTGAGCTATGATGCTGCCATTGCACTCTAGAGAGACAGAAACCTTGTGTCAAAAAAAAAAAATTTGCTACAATGAAAATTTTTGCTGTTTTAATTTTAATTAAAATCTCCCAAATTTCTTGAGAACAAAAACCATATTCCTTTATTTATAATTTAAATTCTTCTTTATTTTTTGAGACAGAGTCTTAGTCATCCAGGCAGGAGTCTGGTGGCATGATCATAGCTTACTGCAGCCTCAAACTCCTAGTCAGGTGATCCTCCTGCTTTAGCCTCCTTAGTAATTGGGATTATAGTCGCCCACCACCACACTTGGCTGATATTTAAAATATTTTCTGTAAGGCTGGGTGTAATGGCTAATGCCTATAATCCTAGCATGCTGGGAGGCTAAGGTGGTGGACTGCCTGAGCTCAGGAGTTTGAGACCAGCCTAAGCAAGAGCAAGACCTTGTCTCAACTAAAAATAGAAAAACTAGTGGGGCACTGTAGCTGGCGCCTGTAGTCCCTGCTACTTGGAAGGTTGAGGCAAGGGGACTGCTTGAGCTGAAGAGTTTGATGTTGCTGTGAGTTATGATGCCACAGCACTCTATGCAGGGTAACACAGTGAGACTCTGTCTATAAATTAATTAATTAATTAAAATTTTGTAGAGACAGGGTATTACCGTTGCCCAGGCTGATCTCAAAATAATTCCATCTCACATGATCCTACAGCCTTGGCCTCCCAAAGTGTCAGGATTATAGGCATCAGCTACCACTCAGCCTAGATCCTTCTTGAATGACTTGTACATATATTACAAATAAAAACAGTTTTCCCATCTATCACATAAATCAAGATTATGAACATTCAAGAGACAAATGTCATCCTTTCAAAGAACAGAGCACCACATTTTAGACTAGGTACAGTGTTTGTTTACTATTATATAGGCTTCCATAAGAGTGCTTTGTCAAATGCTTTCTATTCTAAAAGGTTTGATGATTACTCATACGAACCCCGTATGAGGTTCAAATAACTTATTTACCTAAAAAACACTGTTAACATTCCATCTCACATGGCAGGGTAAATACCTGGCAACATTTAAGCTCTCGGATTTATAGGTCTCTATATCCTTTCTTATTCCCAGACTCACTCAAAGTTCTCCTGGGCTAATAGCTTCACTGACCAGGTATCTCCCTCACCAGACCTCCTCTCTCCCAGGCATTCCTTCTGATTAATTCCCTGGTCTCTTAGCTCATTAGTAGGTCTCTGTGGCTGCCTCCCATCCTTAATCAAGTTGATCTTGTAGATGTGGTTGTCTGGCCAGTGTCCCTTCCCTCCTCCTCACTCACTACAGCAGGCATTTCCCTCTTAGAGCTCACAGGTTAGTGAAGACCAACCTTTCCAAGCAGAGTTGGCCCACTCTTTGCTCAAAACATACTGTCCTATCCTCTATGGCAGTGTTTTCCAACCTTTTTTATCTCATGGCATACTTGAACCTATATTTAAACTTCCACAGCACACTTAAGATTATGTTGATCAAAACAAAGGATTAAAAAAAAGAATATACTTACTGTGCTTTAAACTTCTTTTGAAAATAATGTGATTAATGATCTTTATAATTTTTTATTTTTATAAAAATTTTTATACACCTAAGATCCTCTCACGGCACACCATTGTGCCTTGAAACTCACTGCTGTACTCTTTTCAGACACTTGCGGTTCTACTGCCTCCCTTATTGTTTGTTGCTGCTGCTGTTGTTGTTTTTCTGTACTCCAGCACAAACCAGTCGACCTCCCTTTCTAAGGGAGCTTTCTAAGTGTAGAGTTCCCCTTGGCTCCTCTTATTTTTCTCATCCTCTGGCCAATCCTGGTCCTTACCATTTAGGCTCCAAGACTTAATGAACATAGTAGATTAGTTCTACGAGCCTATCCATATACACGAAAGTATTATAAATATAAGTTTATTTATGTAATAGGTACAGGATACCAAGTAGATATGGCTAATTTTAGAACATCAAAAGTAGATATGTAGCACATTTTCTAATCTATAGCAGCAGCTAAGCAATAGCAATTATTCTCTAAACTACAGTTTGCAGCTAATCCTTTCTTTACCTGAGACACTGGCAATTCAGAATCTGGTTCCTGGAAAGCATTAAGAAAGTGTTAAACTTTTTAAGAAGCAATTTATAAAATAAAAAGACTTAATGACTAACCAAGCATTTGTAGGTAAACTCTCATTCAATAAAGATCTAAATATTGTCTTTAATCTTTGTCTACAAATGCTGTCAAGAGTTCTATAAAACTAACATACACTGAAGAATGCTAAATTTTCTTTGGTGAGAAAATTCGAATTAATTTAACATCATTCAGAGCACAAAGAAAGATATAGTAACTGCTTACATAATTAAGAGACTATATTAGGAATTAAGAATAATTTTATAATATACCAAAGAAGTATTTCCTCATATTGAGGAATAATTGAGAATAAGCTCATGGTGGTTAAAACACTCAGACTTGACACCAAATAATATAAACTCTTCTTTTCCACATAAACATAATGGGATTTATGGCTAACAATAACAAATTAATTCTGACTGTAACGTCCTTAAGAGATTTTTATAAATAAAGTACATAGTGTACACTAGTGCCAGATGCTGATAGCTCAGCATCTGAGGTTTTTTTCTACACAAATTAAATAGAAATCCATCAGTAAAAAATACCAGATTTAAACCAAATTTATTTATAAAACATCTACACTTACATATCTGTCTAGTCAGCAGTTATCTGTTGCGCACTTAACCTATAACATATTTTATTGGGGAAATTACTAAGAAACAGAAAAAGGAGAGGAAAAAAAGAAAAAGATCCTTCTTTTCTATAGCTCTAAATCCAAAAAGAATCTCCCAAATATATTTTTAAGAATGTATGAATATATTATCAGGCCAGGTGCAGTGACTCACAGAACACAGGAGGATCGCTTATAATCAAGAGTTCAAGACCAGCCTGAGCAAGAGTGACACCCCCCCATCTCTACCAAAAGTAGAAAAAATCAGCCAGGTGTGGTGGCATGGGCCTGCAGTCTCTACTACTCAGGATGCTAAGACAGGAGGATGGCTTGAGCTCAGAACTTTGAGGTAGCAGTGAGCTATAATGATACCACTAAAGTATACCTGGGGTGACAGACAAGACTCTGTCTCAAAAAAAAAGAACATATTATCAGGGCAACTAATGAGCAAACCCTATAGGCCCCATGCAAAGATAGGCATTTATTTAGCATGACACATAGTCAGAACATGAAAGGAAAAGGCTGATATAGACTAGAAAGTAAAGGCCCTAGAAGGTGGGATTTAGAGCAGATTAAATGATCAACTGAACACAAAACAGCAACTAAAGAATATAATAGCAGGTGGAGGGTTTCAACTCCAGTGTGCAGGAGAAGGCTCTGAAAAAAGTACAGATTTCCTAAATACAACTGATACTTCAGGAAATACACTGATAACAGGGAACAAGATGGCAAATGGAAGAAGTAGCCTTTTTTGTACTTCCTTCTATTTATTTGTATACATACTTGTATGGCCCATTATCTCATTTGACTCTCCTAATAACCAGCTGAGGGAAGCAGGTAGGAATTATTATCTATTTTATAATTAAAGAAACATATTGAGAGATGTTAAGTAATTTGTTCTAATTCACACAAATGTTTGAGAGAAGCAAGTGCTCTTTCTCGTTAGTGCCTCAAAAAAAAAAAAGAGAGTAGGAAATAATCAGGAAGGACTGAAGGGTAAAGTTTAGGAGACGTACAATGAGTCCAGTATAGAGATGGGAGGAGGGTAGTTTACCAGAGGTGATTGCAGACAATGCCTGAAAAGGAAAACAACTGAAGGAGATAGAAGTGACTGATACTACTTAAAAGCTAGAGGCTTGTTATTCTGACCAGGGCAAGTAGATTCCTCCAGTGGCCCAAACTAGTAGCTCAGCCTCCCAGGATTCTATTCTCTGATGAAGGTTTGTGATCTCGGTTTTTGTGCATCTGCCCTTCAGAAACATGTTTATGACTGACTGTGCAGGTGAAGAGCAAGTTGGGAAATGATGTGAAGCCATCATGTGAATGTGAAGGTCAAAGAAGAAAAGAAGAGGCCTAGAGAGCAGGGAAGCGTAGAGATGGGCAAGAGACTATATGGTTAGAAAGTGGAGACCAGCCCTAAGAGGGTAGGGGGTAGAGAACACATTAATTCCAAAACATGCTCCTGGCACCCGGAAATCAGGTAGGTACTGAAAACATTCTATGAGGGAAGGCACCTAATTAAATATATCCAATATATTGATACAATGTGTCAAATGCTATACTCAGCTTAGGGACAAATTACAGACAACTAAGGTAAAAAGAAGAAAAACAGAAGACACAAGACATAAGAAGGGAGTCGATAAAAGGGAAATTATTCTGGAAATTATTGAGTGCCAATGATTTATGAACTATATTTCCTTGTCCATTTCACTGGACGTTTTCCTCACAAATGCTTACCAGATTACCAAAAATCCTTTCAGAAGAATACAAACAAGGGAATCCTACATGCAAATATCTCTAGCTTTGTAGAGACAATAGCAGGTACCATTTTTGATCTCTTACTATGCATTAATGAAAACTCATACCATCACCCTTTGAGGTATAAGTACACTATCATCTCTATCCAGGGGTGGGGAACCTGTGGCCTTTTGGATTCAAGATCGTTCTTTGTTAAGCACCAAAGGAGTCAAGAAAAGCTTCATCTTTCTCTGCTGTACCCATTTCTATACAATTTAGGTTCAGTTAAAAGGTTGTACTTAAGGATCCAGAAGGCTACATGTGGCCCCAAAGCAGTAGGCTCCCCACTCCTGCGTGGGAAGACTAAGGACAGACACAACTCTCTGGAGATCTATCAGGAACAAAACTATGAAAGAAAAGAATCAGGATATTTTAATTTGGATATGGGGCAGACATTTTTTAATAAATTACTGAGGCTTTCATCTTCGAGCTCTCTCAATAACAGTTTATTATTAAGTAGTTGTGATTTAAATTAATCCACCTATATAGAGAACCACAAGCTAGGTTCACTTGGTCTAGCAAACTATTTCTACAGGTATCAGTGCAGGTGAGTAAAAAGTACCGGGCCTTACCTTAGAGTCAGAAGACCTGGGTTCCTTAGGGAGCCACTTAACTACATGACCTTGAACAAGTCATACAACCTTCATTACCCTCTCAAATTGGAACAATATTACCTACCTCACAGGAAAAGCTTTAAGGACTAATAATAAAACCTTGCCTTTTTGAGAACACTTCACAATTTCCAGATTATTCTTTCACATACACTATCATGCCTATTCGAGTTAACGGATAAGCACTAAACCATCTATTACCCCCTTTTCAGAACTCATAACTGGCTCCCACTTGTGACTGATCAAATTAAAGCTTCCCTCAGAATCCCCTTCAAAGTAAGAGGCCACAGAAAGTAGAATGCTGCTGTCTAGAACAGAAAATACTTATTACTATCAATTTCAAGTCATATCCGTTTGCTTCTTTCCTCCCTCCCTCCCTAGAGCACAGCTTTCTCTCTTAGGTTGTTGCTATTACTTCAGGGAATTAAATCTCAAGATAATTCTGAATGCAACTTCCTAATTGCTGCCTAGTACTTACACTGGCTAATGAGTCTATCCAGCCTGCTCTTAAATTGCTGAGTTGTTATTCAGAAATTAGTAATAAAAAGAAGGGAAAAGGAATACCTACAGAGAAATGGGCCAGGCATGGTGGTTCACACCTATAATCTTCTAGCACTCTGGGAGGCCAAGGCAAGAGAATAGCTTGATGTCAAGAGTTTGAGACCAGCCTGAGCAAAGCAAGATACCATCTCTACTAAAAACAGAAAAATTAGCTGGGCATGGCAATACAGGCCTGTAGTCCCAGCTACTCAGGGGACTGACATAGGAAGACTGCTTGAGCCTAGAAGTCTGAGGTTGCTGTCAGCAAGGCTGAGGACTCTAGCTTGTCTCAAAAATCGAAGAAAGAACAGAGAAATAGATGGGTTTCAGAAGAGTGGGGAGATCTAGTACCCAAGCAGCGAAATGGAAATGTAATCTGTATAGTTTAACAGAAATACAAATTTATAAAGTGAACTGCCCCAGTGTACAGAATCAAAGGATTATGTCTGGCTAAGTCTCTATGGCCCCAAAGAGGAAACTAATTAGATAATCATATAGAAAGATACACTTTTTGGCTTGGATCACCAGGCCATGGTCTCAACCGACAACTTAACCTTTAGCTCCCTGGGAGCACTGGTTTCACATCTTCCATCTAATAAGCCAATGGTGTTCAGCGACTTTACCACCTTCAAATCATGTACAATAATAACATCCTCCTCTTTCACTAGAAGCAGCAGTTAGGGGCAAAGGAGGAGAATGGAACTAGAAAATGTTCTTTCCCCCATTCTGATATATGCCTAAGGGTCCCACCTTCAGAATCACTTTAATAATCAGATTTTAATAATCTGAAAATCTATCAGAAACCTACCCCATTAATGAAAGCACATTGTCTTTTAAAAACCCCACTGCCTGAAAAATCTGTTTTATGAGCTGTTTAATTATAATTGAACTAAAAAAAAAAAAATCAGGACTGGTTTTAAAGCCATGAATCTGACATATGGAACACAGAGAACAGTAATCAGATTAAGCAACTAATCAGGATGATCAGCATGAGCGGTAGAAGCCAGCATTCCCTCTAGGTCATATGGTTGTATGGAGGACTGTTCTGTACTTCCTCCTTTTATGTCATTACTATTAATCACTATTTCAGTCACAATTTAAAGAATATTTTGAAAAGGACAATGCATCTCCATGAATTGGTATTCTTACTATATTTTATCAAAAAGGAGGGAATATAATAAATTATCCAGCTGTCCCTCTTTTTTTATTCTTAACAGATCTGAACTTTAACATCTTTCATTCTTGTAGACCCCACCCTGTGTTCCCCCACCATTCTGGGTCTAGAAAAAGTAGCTCAGAATCCATTATTCTTCTAGAACCCTTTTCAATGCCCAAATGTTGTATTATTATTGTATTACTATTCAATCTACTCTTCAAATGTTTTGTAGCAAAACAAAAATGTATTACTCTAAGGAAACTTGCTATCCCATAGTACTTCATGTCTCTCTAGCTAGCCTGATACCCTGATTTTGACAAGAACCAAAATAAAATCTAGATGTCCTCACAGAACATATAAGGCACCAATAAAAGATTTTTGATATTATACCAAAATGGTATCCTTTCAAGGAGAAATAAATGTAGATGAGTCTTACAGGGGGGCCTCATCCCAATAGGCTCAAATATTGGGGCCAAAATGTTATCTCTTTGAAGCTCCCTGGACCAGCTTATAAGAGGATTAACAAATACCAAATCACTTTAGAGAGGTTCTCCTCTTGGAGAAAAACAAGCAGAACCAAAAGTGAAAAGTAACATTTTTTAAAAAAACATAAGCTATCTTTTCTTTTGGACAGAAAAAAAAAAAAAAAAGACAAGAGCAAAAATCAGTTCCTTTGGCACTCAGAAGAAATATTTTCATTTCATTGTGCCTCTATGTGTCCAAGTTAAGTCTTACTGCTTGTAAGTCACTCACTCATACTACAATCAGTTTGGTGGTACAGGAATAATAATTCAAATAGCTGTAGAGGAAAAGTACTCTAAAATGTGGAAGCCTCAATAAATGCCCCTGAAGCCAAAGGAGCATATGAAGGTGAACCTAACTGTAGAGCTGAGGACCATCTGCTCCTGCTCTGATCACATTTCTGTTAGCTTTTCATAGATTGCAAATCTCTCTATCATTTAACTTCTTCCACTGAACCAATGAAAGCACCATAAGAAACACCAATGATGATAATTACTATCAGAAACAGCCTCCAGGAGGAGTCCAGGAAGAATTTTAAAACTTGATTTTTAAAAGTGACCCTCAGTCCCAGCTATGGGCTTAATCAAAATCACATAGGGTTTGGTTTTTTTTTCCTTCAGGACTTCTTGGAGTCTTTAATCTAAGTACACAGATATATTAAAATTATTTAACACTTAGCTAAAACCTTGAAAAAGGCACAGCAGATGGAAAAATGCACTGAGTAAAGGTCAGAATCACAGTTTTGAAAAATTAGACTAAATAAGAGCCCAAGTGGCAGCACAATATAGATAAAGGGAATAGGTTTACTAGCTTTGTAACTCTGGAAAGTTTACATCATTTTGTGTTTCGGTGTACCCAATCTAAAATGGGTAAAATACTACCAGCTTCCTAAAATAGCTGAGGATTAAATGAGATAACGCACAAAGCCCTGTAAACCAAGCCTAACACATAGTAAATACTCCATAAATGTTAGCTATCCTTTTTGTTACTTACTTTGTAAGGTTATTCTAATTATTAGAAATGTATAGTATAATGTTTATAGAATAAAACATCCAAAAATCTAAAATCCCAAATGATCCAAAACCCAAAACTTGTTCAACATTGACATGTAACTCAAAGAAAATGCTCATTTCAAATTTCGGATTTTTGGATTAGAGATGTTCAATTGATAAATATATTATAAATATTCCAAAATCCTAATCACTTCTTGTCCCAAACATGTGGGATGCGGGATACTCAATCTACAGTAAACACTTAATAAAAGGTCATTGAAATGAACAGATAAAAAATCTTTATTGCAGTGCCTAGAGCAACCTAAACTTAATTGATAGGAGTAATATTCACATTTTGGACTCAGATTATGGGGTTTTAATCACTAATAAAAGCACTGCTATTTTGCCTACAACATTTCCCAATGTGACATCTTGAAAAGACTCGTCTTTGGCCAAAGAAAGGAATCAGTGGTCAAATAAATTTCAGAATTATTATGATTAATAAAAATTGGCAAAATTAAGTTTCTTCAAAACTACTCAGAGTCTTTAGTATGCATCTTGAATCTCCAAGAAGAAATACACATTTTCCAAATGAATTTAATGAGGAAATTTTCTTTTACTGAGCAACTCTTGGGGTTAGGATTGTGTGGAACACAAAATGGGAATGACCCTAACTCAGTGGAAAAAATGGAAACAGCACATGAATTCTGCAAACCATTGTGCCTAGAACAATATTTTGCCCAATTCCCAAACATATTTAATTGTGGGATCCTGTCTGTTTGTTTTTGAGTAGCATCTATAAGATTGCAATGCACAAAAACACACTTGGGAAAATGCTTGTCTACAGAAATGCAGCTCCGTTAACTAATGTGAACTACCATGAACAGAACCTACCTAGGCATTACCACAAAGAAGGTTGTTTTAAAGGAGATGTGCTATGTGAAGGACAAAAATGTTCACCTCAACATCCATCTGCTCGGAACTAAGGCAAAGCCTAGTAACAGTGTTCACACTCTGGCCTCCGCTTTTATAACTCCCTTCAATTTTCCATTTTTTCTAACATCTCCAAGGCAACATCACTAGAGGAAAAGCTGGGGAACTCAAACTATATAGATATATTCTGCATTTACTAGAAGCAAATGTGACAAAATGCCACAGCTCTCTACCCTTTTTCTCCTTTTTTGCTTCTTCCAGGAGCTATCTGCCTACCAGAGTTGTACCTCTCACACACATAGTATATTACCTTTTTCATTTGTCATGTATTATATTAGTGTAGGTTAACCAAGTTCTCTTATAATAAAATGCCAGCATCCCTTCTTTCAAGACTTTCTTTCCCATGACTTCTTCCTACAATTATCGCTTTCTTTGCTTAGGTAATTTTTTTTAATAAATCTTTTCCCCTCCTAGATTTTCATTCCTCTAACTTATGTATTTTCTTTACGCTCAACTCATGGTCTCCTAATCAAAAGCTCCTTCGCTCCTGGACAACTGTCTAAAGATGAGGTGGGAGGATCACACGTCTGACTCAAAAAAAAAAAAAAAAAAAAAGGCAGCAATGTTAGCATGGGCTGGGGAATCACAGATCTTTGTTTCTACATACTTCTTTTAGAGAATAATTCACAGGAAGACAGCTTTAGAACCCATCCATATGCAAGTATAAATGAACTACCAAAGTTCCTTAACAAAGTGAAATTCAGGGCTCTCTTTCTAGGGCACTCCAAGGAAAAGGGAGGCTGAAGTTTGAAGAGGGGATGGGCATGGCACAGAACTCGTGATCCCCAGGGATGGCGCGAGCAGGGAATCCGCTAGCCACGGCTCCGTAAGGTCTCGCTTCGGGTGTCTCTGCGGGCTGTACGGTCACCTCGCCTGGGCCTTCCTCCCCGGCCTCCCCACCCGGGGGTCGGAGGATCGATTGCCCCAGAGCCCTCCGCCTCGGCGCCGGGATCCACAGGCTGACAGGGGCCGGCCGGTACCTGGTCATAAGGGGACTTCTCCAGCATCTGCGTGCACAAATCGGCGCAGAGCTGGAACTTCCTGCGCCTAAAATAGCTCCAGGCCAGGAGCAACGGCTCCATGTCTGGGCCCATGGCGGCACCGCTGCGAGCGAAGGACTAGGGCCCAGCTCTGGGAGGGCGGTGGGCGGGGAGCTGGGAGCAGGCGGCGTCCAACTCTGCCGGGCAACGCGCGGCGGCTGGGGCCTTGACGGAGAGGTGCCCGCATCGCGCCTGAAAACAGGGAAGAGAAAAACCACTCTGAGCAGAACTCAGCTTTAGGGTTTACCAAAACGTGGCTGCAAAAATACCTGTACTTTTAAACGCTACAGATTTCATTAATTTTGAGACGGCACCACAGCTAACCAAAAAGGTAGTGACTTAGACACCTCCTACTGGGGTCCTCCACCCCCAGGAGGCGCGGTTGCCTAGCAGCCGAACGCTCTGCTAGCTGCGCAGATCCGGACAAGTCCCGGGAGTGACCTTCAGGCGGATCACTGTGCCAGTTCTCCTGTTGGCTCAATTCTACCCCTCTCGCTTACCTTTGGACTCTAGAAACAAACGTGTGAACAGTTTCTACGATATCAACCCCCCGATCAGGACCCAGAGGCCTAAAACTCTAAAGTCTGTTTCTCCAAGTCCCTCTCACCAAATCTCAAATGTAGAAATAGCAAGAGGCTTGCTTAATCCAATCTACTCTCCTTACAGATGGGAAACAGGCTCACAGAGGAGAAATTATTTTTCCTTAAATCGCCTGGAGTTTGGGAGCTGGGACTGTAATCTTGTTGACTACATGTTGTTAATACTTTTGTTAATCCGAAGCGTTTAGGGATTTTGGATTATAAATCAGTAACATTTTTCCTAACTAGATAATGTATGCAAAAAAATTTTAAAGGAGCTTTGCAAAACACCACCTCCAGGCAGATATTGTTTTGTCAAAAGTTTGCTGTGCAGAGTGATTTCTTCAGCTACATTTCTGACTTTGCTCTAGAGATTCACACAGATGCTATTAAAGACAAATATCTTTAATAGCAATGGTTTTGAAAAGAGAAATTGACAAAGGATCTTTTTTCCTTGCCCCCACAGTGGGAAGGGTAGGAAAAAAATTTAACTCAATACTGCTGAACTTTCTGATGACATCTAAGTTCCCTCTATCTCTGTTAGATAAAGAGACAAGCTCTTAGCCAAGATAAGTCTCCACAGCAATTTTCTCAAAGCAGTAGAGTACCAAAATGCAGACATTATAGTTAATCTACATACTGTGGGGGTTTTTTTTATTTTTTTAGAGACAGAGTTTCACTTTATCGCCCTCGGTAGAGTACTGTGGTGTCACAGCTCGCAGCAACCTCCAACTCCTGGGCTTAGGCGATTCTCTTGCCTCAGCCTCCCGAGTAGCTGGGACTACAGGCATCTGCCACAATGCCTGACTATTTTTTTGTTGCAGTTTGGCCAGGGCTGGGTTTGAACTCATCACCTTCAGTATATGGGGCTGGCGCCCTACTCACTGAGCCATATTGTGTTTTTTAATAGTTATTAAAATTAAACTAAGAAATTGTATCTTTACTAAGCAATCTTTCTCTAATTGTATCCTGGAAGTAAATAATTATCAGGATTATGATTGTTACAGTTATGTTTATTGTCATTAGTTCATTTGTGTTTCCCTGGAACTGCCTCTAGAGATATAATCTCTCTAAGGGTATTAATGGAACATACCATGGTTGGGGGAGGGGGAGAGGTCAGGGTAAGAAAGCAAGTCCTGACAATTGACAACTGGGCTCAATATTTCATACGGTCTCTTTGTTTACAGTGTAAGCAGATTCCCTATATTGAGTGATTCTTGTCCCTGGCTCCATATTAGACAGATGTTTTAAGTAAACGTTTTATTCTCATGACCCTATTATAACTAAGGGACCTTGGTACCTTAATATTAACTGAACTCCTCAGTGTATTTGAATTTCAGTAGTTTTCCCCTAATAGCATTTTCCTATTTCAGCATCCTACTTAGGATACCACTTAACGTTTAGAAATCATGTCTCCTTTGCCTTCCCTGGTCTGTGACACTTTTATAGATTTTCCTTGCTTATGGTGACCTTGACAGTTTTGAAGAGTTCTAGTCAGGTATTTTGTAGAATATCTGGGAAGTTCTTAAAAATACAGTTTTTAAAAATAGAGATGCTGACTAAAAAATGGCTTGAAGTCAGGCTGGGTCTCAGAAGATTGTAATGGATAGCCAGGACTAACCAAGCATTATGTTGAGTTCTAAATTGTCTTGTATATATTGAGGTTATTGTCAACTTCCTAGAGAAAAACAATATTTTTGTAAGCAAGAAATAAACATGCAAATAAATACATAATGTAGAATAAAAAGAGGCATTAATATTTTAGTAGCATATAATTTATATTTTTAATAGCGTCTTTCAAAAGGCTGTTTTTTTTTTCTTTCACAAAAAATGAAATGAATGAGAAAAATTGTGGGATATTTAGCAAATTGCAGGATGTTAAGCATGTTCCAAATGTAACATAAAATGTGTCTTTAAAAGAATATAAACATTATTTTATATCATGTAAATGTGTTTACAGTTAATTGATTTCATGAATTTATACATAGACTTTGTTACATTTTTTATAATATCTAACCAATAATGCAGAAACAACTATTAAAAAAAAACAACAACAAAGGATATGATAGTACAAGGAAGTAATTATTCTAGTGATAGTAGTGGGAAAACTACAGGATGTAACAATCCCTGGTGAAGGGAGTTAGATAAGAATTACTAGGGCCAATTTCCTACTAGAGAGAATGAGCCATAGAGAAACAGCTTAAGCCCTTTAAAAGAGTTGGTTTGACAATCAGAGGGAGATCTCAGTTCATAGATCCTTATCTTTTGCTCTCTAGCAACTAGATATCTCATTAGGCTAATCAGTTTAAAATTAAATACCAAAGGTTACCTTTTCTAGATGTTAAATTGGAATTTATTTGTCCAGACCCTATGCTTGATGATAAGAATGCAGAGATGAACAAAACCAATCTCCTGCCCAAAGGGTACTTATACACCAAAAGTACCGAGTGGAAAGAGCACTTACTAGCTGTGTTTTCTCAGGCAAATTAGGAATCAGTATAAAATGATGATTAAAAAGTAGGCTCCCACTTGAACTTTATCTTAGAAACACAAACAATGTACCCTAATCATTTGTTCCCTCATATTAATCTGGGAGAAAAAAGGTAAGTTCTGGAACCAGATTTCCTATATTTGAACCATGACTCCGCTATGCCCTATCTAGCTGTAGGGAGTTTGGAGAAATGACTTAATTGTCCTGTGCCTCAGATTCTTTATCCATAATGTAAACTGCATTACTGTATTTAAGAATTTTCAATTTTGCCTTTTTTTTTTTTTTTGAGACAGTCTCACTCTCTTGCCCTAGGCTAGAGTGTCATGGTCTCAGCCTAGCTCACAGCAACCTCAAACTCCTAGGTTCAAGTGATCCTCCTGCCTCAGCCTCCCAAAGTAGCTGAGACTACAGGTGCTGGCCACAGCACCCAGCTAATTTTTCTACTTTTAGCAGAGGTGTGGTCTCATTCTTGCTCAGGCAGATCTCAACTCCTGACCTCAAGTGATCTTCCTGCCTCCACCCTCCAGAGTGCTAGGATTACAAGCATGAACCACTACATCTGGCCCTCAATTCTGCCTTTTCTTTTTTTCAATTCTGCCTTTAAAAGGACAAGAAAAAAAATGGGATATGTGCAACTAATGAGAAATGTTAAACGTAGGAAATAAGTGCATCATTAACCTATGAGACACATTAAACATAATAGAATAAATAGATATTGATGTCCCAAACATATATTGAAAGGACAAAACAAACAAATGAGATTGTTACTTATAGATAGCAATGGGAAGCAAAATAAACCCCAATATTCGTAAAACATGGATCAGCTTCACGTACCTCAAATTGACCACCCACTCTAACCCAAATGTCCTGTTTTTAAAACATTTACTGCTACTTATCAAGTCATCCTTGAATTATAGCTGTGGTCATATATTCTCACCTCTTTCTAATAGAGCAAGTGAACTTCTGCTTCTGAACTTTCTTGCTTCCCCTCAAATCTGTTCCTTATAGCTATGCCATCTTCAGAGAAGGCAGATGAGACCAAGAGAGAGTCATGTGAATTTTGGCTGATTCACAAGTAAAGTGGTCCTTCTACCTGCTTGTCTTAAATATGTTAATCCACCCAATCTCTTTCCCCTTGCTTCTCACTGCACATTTTAAATTGATTTAACTGATTCGAGCATCTTAATCTAGACTATGCACCTTTTAGTTCCAGGACCTCTGGAATAGCCTGCCTCTTTGTATACTTGGAGGCTACCGCAGCATTTTCCAGACTACACATACTAAATGGAGATGATGATGATAATGGTAATGTAACAATGATAGTGATTATTTCATGAGATGATTATGGAGATCAAATCAACTTAATAAAAATAAGGCACAATTACATCATCTTTTCAAAAAACATTGAAACTGGGAACCAGCAATGTATGCAACCAGTCATATATTGATAGATATGTACATTCATAGACTGAATCTATTCTCAATCAGGCAATATTTTTTATATGCTGGAGATACAACAATTTGAGGCACTACTAAAAAAGAAAAACGGAGGTTGTTTCTGTTTTCCTACTTCCTTGAGGAAGTGCTAGCTTGATAAATATCTATTGATAATGATATTCATGCAAAAATACTTTTAAATACTACAAGGTGCCAGAGAAACAGGGTGAATGATGCATATAAACAAGTAAGTTCAATAAAGGATGATGGGAGCCATGATTCAAACCATAGATTGGAGCTGGCATGGTGGCTCATGCCTGTAACCCTAGCACTCTGGGAGGTGGAGATGGAGGTGGATGACTTGCCTGAGTTCAGGAGTTTGAGACCAGCCTGAGCAAGGGCGAGACCCATCTAAAATAAGAAAAAACTAGCTAAAAAGAGAAAAAAGTAGCTGAACATTATGGCATGCACCTATAGTCCCAACTACTTGGGAGGCTGAGGCAAGAGGGTCGCTCGAGCCTAAGAGTTTGAGGTTGCTGTGAGCTATGATGATGCCATGGCACTCTGTCTCAAAAACAGAAAAAAAAAAAACCATAGATGGGTACTAATGAAGGCACAGGACTGAGTGAATCTACCCTTGCACAGGGGATTATAAAAGTCTCTGCAGCCTGCAGATGAGGAAAAGCTTCACAACATGAAATTATGTGACCAGGAAAGAAAGTATGGAAAGAAAGAAGACACAAAGATGGCTAAAGCCAGATCATTAGGAGTAGGACCACTCAGTAAGGTTTGGATTTTAGCACATATTCTATGAAAAGCCAGCAGAGAAGTTCTATCAACTTAACTAAGAATGAAGGCGGGGAGACCAGTTAGGATACTATTGTGATAGTCAAGGTGTGCGTTGCTGGGAGTAAGAAGGATGGACAGAAAAGATCAAAAAATGTTAAAGACATAGACTCAATAAGACTTGGACACTGGTTGGAAGTTTGGAGGGCATTTGGCCAAGAACAGAGAGGAAGCTAAGATAGGTTGCAAATTGTGGATAGAGGAGTCAGTCCCCAAGATCGGAATGAATTGAGGAAAAAAAGAGATTAAGTTTGAGGCATAATGGCATTAAGTGTCTCTGAGGTGGCCAGATGGAGATATTCTATTGGTAACCTGGAGGTAGGTAGACATCAGCAACAATGAACAGAGGTCAGAGAAGGAGATAAAATTTGAGACTCATCTTATTACATATCTGCTCATGAAGAGGATGAGCTCAGCCCAGGCAAAGTGAGCCAAAGACAGAAGCCTGCAGATTCCCAACATTAAGGGGCAGATAATGAAAAGAAGACAAAATATACTGAGAAGATACAGTCAGAGATGTAAGAAGACCATCAGGTGAGTGTAGCATCATTGGGTGAAAGGGAAAATTTCAACAAGTACAGGCAAGTCAACCATGTTAAATTCTGAGAAGTGACAGAAACTACTAATTTAAAAAATCACTAGATTTGGCCATGGGCCATTATTTACAATATTTGTCAGAGCAATTTTAGGATGTGAAGAGTAAATAGGCACAGAAACTTCAGTGGAACAGATGGAGACAAGGAACAGATCTAAAGAAAGAGACATGCGAATGCAGCTTATTCTTTTGAGGGACAGTTATTCAGGTAAATGCTTTCAAATACTTGCGAAGTCACATGAATATGTTTGAATTAATGGAAGGTTTTCTACTTTATAGCCACTTTGCCATATAGTAGATGTTCCATAAGACTTTTTAAAATAATTATATCAAATTCTATAACTAGCAGTTGCATAAGCCACTGATTCTGGGGTAGAAATTTTTCCCTGAAATGGGTATGGTCTGAGAGTACGTGTTTACCATTGTTTTGCTCAGAAAGAAGTGATACCTTTGTTTTTAGACAGAGTCTCACTTTGTCACCCTTGGTAGAGTTCAGTGGCATCATACAGCAACCTCAAATTCTTGGGCTTAAGTGATCCTCTTGCCTCAGTTTTTCATTTTTTTAGTAGAGATGGGGTCTCACTCTTGCTCAGGCTGGTCTCAAACTCATGAGCACAAGTGATCCACCTGCCTTGGCTTCCCAAAGTGCTAGGATTACAGGCATGAGCCACTGTGTCTGGCCAGAAGTGATACTTTTATATTCTTGGACTCTGTATGAAAAGGTAAATTCATTATTATGGGAAAATTGTCAGAATCAAAATGGAGTCTCTTGTGTTAAAAAACAAACAAACAAACAAACAAACAAAACATCCAGACAGGCTCGGCGCCTATAGCTTAACTGGCTAAGGCGCCAGCCTCGTACACCTAAGGTGGCGGGTTCGAATCCCCAGCCCAGACCCGCCAAAAAACAACAATGACGGCTGCAACCAAAAAATAACCGGGCGTTGTGGCAGGCGCCTGTGGTCCCAGCTACTTGGGAGGCGGAGGCAGGAGACTCACTTGAGCCCAGGAGTTGGAGGTTGCTGTGAGTTGTGATGCCACAGCACTCTACCCAGGGGGACAGCTTGAGGCTCTGTCTCAAAAAAAAAAACAAAACAAAAAAAAAACATCCAGACAAATTGATCCAGGGAAAGTTGTGAAAAGAGGGTTCTCATGCATAAATGCCTGACAATAAAAACTATCACAAAAGACTACAAATACCACAGCCTTGCACAAAAACCATCTCAGCTTCACACAAAAAATACCTCTGTCCTGGAACTGCCAGTCCACACTTGCCTCTGATTCTTGTAGTCAAGGATAATCATTTCCAAACAATTATGTAATCCTCTTCATTATCCTTTAAAAACTATTGTCTTCCTTTTGTATTCCCATGCAAAACCATATCATTTTCTTTTCGAGAGCCTCTGTTATCTAGGTTGGCAGTTAGCATTAGCTTGGGATTTTAAAAGCTGTTGAATTCCCAAGTTTAGTGGGCAGCACATGCTTGTAGTCCCAGCTATTCAGGGGGTTGAGACTGGATAACTGCTTGAGCCCAGGAGTTTAAGGCCAGCCTCAACAACATCATGAGTCCTTTGTCTCCAAAAAGAAAAGTTTCTTATTAAAAATTAAAATAAAAAAAGTCACAAAATGAAAATTTCTCAGAAAGATATGGCAAATGCTATTCAATATTACTTAAATGGAGTAGTCACTAACAGATATATTTACATAACAAAATATAAAGGGCTACCACTTACTGAGCTCTTACTCTATGTAGGTTAGAGGTAATACTCGATTCCATGCATGATCTTAAATCTTCCTACTAACCTTGCAAGCTATTATGATCACCATTTTACAGACAAAATGACTGAGATTTAGGTTTAGTTCTTGCTCAGAGTCATCCAACTTGTCAGCGGCAGAATCAGAATTAGAACTCAGGTCAAAGGCCAAGAGCAATGGCCTGTAATCTTAGCACTCTGGGAACCAAGCTAGGTGCATCACTTGAGCTCAGGAGTTCAAGACCAGCCTAAGCAAGAGCAAGACCCCCATCTCTAAAAACAGCCAGGCGTCGAAAACAGCCAGGCATCATGGTGGGAGCCTGTAGTCCCAGCTACCAGGGAGACTGATGCAAGAGGATTGCTTGAGCCCAAAGAATTTGAGGTTTCTGTGAGCTGTGATGCCACAGCACTCTACCAAGGGCAATTGAGTGAAACTCGGTCTTAAAAAAAAAAAAAAAGAACTCAGGTCGAGTCAAAATCCTGCACCCTCAACCAATGTACAACTTGTATTTTTCAAATGTACGAGATAACTCTAACCGCAGTTAATTTCTCTCTATTCCCACTACACTTCACATACTTTCAGAACTCAGTGCCTTTCCATATGCTATCTAGTACTGGCTATGTCCTTTATTCCTTCCCCCAGGCCTTTTTTCTGACAGTCCTGACAGTTTTCTGATGTAGTTGCAGATTTGAACTCTACTGTGAACCTTGCTCCAAGGGTCTGTCTGCAAGGTACTATTAATACTCCTATTATAAAACTTACAGGCTGCATTGTAATATCTGTATCCTTCTAGAACATGGTACATGGCAATAAACATTTCATGGATATTTGCTGAATAAATAGCTGAATGAAGTTCAATAAATACTATAATTTTATAGTAAATGCAAAATAAATAGTTATATGTTTAAAAGATCATATAATAAGTAAATATGCCCATTGACGTCTACTTAAATGATTAGGAAACTAATTTTTAACCATTTGAAAACATGGTACTGCATAATATTTTTCATTAAAATGCAAAAGCCTTTGTATACTAGTCTTTGTAAGCTTGGTTTACCTAAAATAACTTGAAATTCTTTTTTATTTAAAAGGGGTAGAAATCAGTTGACTGGTTTGGGAGTTTTATAATAAAAGGAGACCTTTGTACATTTTAAAATGTGATTTAAATATTATACAAATTATTAGAAATTCCATTTATTTTAAGCTAGTAGATATATGTTTTTCTAATATAATTTTTTCTATATATATAATTCCAATATTGCTGGATAATTTTTCTTAAGATCCCCAATAAACTTTATAGATAATTTCTTTAATACTTCACATCTCCTTGATACAGTCCTCTTAATTTACTGTTCATTCAACAAGCATTTATGACTGCCTACCTCTGTCCAGCAACTTCTGGAGACTAGGGATATAGTAATGAGCAGAGCATACAAAGTCTCTCTCTTCTTATGGATGGGAGAGGAAATTACACCCATTGATAAACTAGGTATGTAGGAATATTTCTTTACCGAGTGGAGATATACCTATCTTAGACCATAGTCAACATCATCCTCAACAATGCACCCTTAGAAGATATCTGGAAGAGGACATGCTGGCACTACTATTACTTAATATTGTTTGGAACATTCTAGTCAGTACAGTATGATGGACAGAATAAGAGCTTTTGGCTATTGGAAAAGCAGAGCCAAAATTATGATTTTCCACTTACAGATGATCATCTATCCAGAGAACTTTGTTATGTAGGAAATCTTTTTAAAAATATTTATTTTCTATCCTTTAGTTTATTGGACACTTTGATTCAGTAATTTGAAATGCTACCTCATACGCTAATTCTAGAACATACTGGATATTATTTCTGCCTGTCTGTTCAGGGCCAATTTTTTTGTCATATAATATAGTCTTAATTTATGTAACTCTGTTTATAAATCTTCACATTTTTCTCAAGTCTTAAACATAGGTAAGTCTTCAGTAATAGAAAACCTGGTTTATGCTGTAGTCATAATCCAATATTACTGGTATTTCAAATACACAAAAATTTAAAATTTTATTTTTTATTTTAAGACTCTGAAAAGCTGTAAAAATTTTTTCTTTATCTGGTGAGAAATACTCTCTTAAAACTCTATTACGTCTATAATAATCTCCTAATCAAAAAGCCCTGTAAAACTAGTGACTTCTCTGAAAATAAATAAAATACTTCTCAATTTTTGTTCATAAGCTACATTACATTAATCTCAAATTACTGGCCAATTGCCAAGATCCATTTTTCTCTTATGGCTCTCCAGTGAATTTATCAACCACTATTTTGGCAAAAGTCTTAAGAAAATGAAAATTCAATTATTAAACATGCCCTTTGATTCTAAATTTGGCTATTTCAGTCTGAATTTCAGAGGCAATTACACGTTCACTAAGGTGATCTATCCAGGTTTTGTCAGGAATGTTTATCAAGTTCTTCTGATTCATATCATATACAACAGACTAGTTCTAAACTAAGTACATAAAGAGAGCTGATTACACTCAAGTGCTTTTTCAATCAAGCTTCCTGTACTCTGAAAATCAGATTCTGAAGACCGAAAATAAATTAATTTTCAACAATTTAAGTAAGCTTAGAACTCTGTGGGTATAAGCTCTATTGATGTGACAGCCACTGTGGGGAACAGGCTGTGGGCAGCAGGGCCCCACAGTCTGGGAAATGCTCAGGGACCCCCAACCACTTCTCCTTTAACAACATTCTTTCCACCTGCCAGGAGTCACGTAGCCCATGCACACTTCCCTTATTATCAGCAAGCACAGTTTTTCCTCTTTTTTTTTTTTTTGCAGTTTTTGGCCAGGGCTGGGTTTCAACCGGCCACCTCCAGTATATGGGGCTGGTGCCCTACTCCTTTGAGCCACAAGTGCCACCCAAGTTTTTCTTCTTTAAGGTTGATCTCTACCTCATGTGCTAAGATTTATGTAACCTTGTTAAGATACTGTATAAATAAAGCTGTTTGTACAATTCAAGGGCTGGCTGCCGTTATCACCTGGGTCAGTCCTCCCCAGGCCATCCTATCTTTTGTCTCCTGTCTTTCACGGTTTTATTGTCTTCCTTTCCCACCATTTCCACTCAGGTCAACTCTGCCTCCTCACCTCCAGTTGCGAGCAGGGACTTTGATTACAGAAAAGTGAGTCCAACCAGGTGAGGGAATCTTTTTCCCTATCATTCCCCTTCTGGTTCCATGGGAAAGTGGAACTAAGTGGGTGAGAAAGCCCCCATGAGAAGAAAAAAAGTGAAACTGTACAGTTAGTAAGTTTTTTTTGGCCGGGGCGGGGGTGGGGGGGGAGTAATCATAGTCAGGAGTAAGTCTATCTGTATGTCAATGTGTTATGTGCCTGTGATTTCACTGGAAATTGTTAGGTTAAAACTGGAAGCTGTAAGGTTAGGGGCAAAAACTGGAAACACTTTGTTCAGGTGGTCTCCCGAGGAGGGCACAGAAGCAAGGGATTAAAGTTAAAATCTTCATTACAAAAGACCCTTGCACAAGCTCCTGACCGAGGAGAATATCTGGATGGTTCTTATTTCCCAGTGCTAGAGGCTGCAGATCAGCAAGGCAGCTGTTTTAAAAAGCATCCGTCTCTTTCTTTGAGGCCCTTAGGGAGTTGGGACAGGCATATATATGCTCAGTGTGGTCCTGCAGCTCCTTCTGCTTTGGTTTTGGTAGATGCTTTGAGTGGTGAGGCTCTCTCTCCTGAGGACTGGATGTCAGTTGCTAAGTTGTCATCAGCGACATCAGTCCTCCCAATGCCATCCTATCTTTCCTCTCTTGTCTTTCTTTGCCTCCCCCAGTCTGTATTTCTTCATTTCTCTCCATTTCCACTCAAGTCAACTCTCCCTCCTTGTCTGCCAGTTCACAAGAAGCCACCTCTAGCTCTATATTATCCTGATATGACTGAAGGTATGAAAGAATGCCTTATTTCTATTCAGTGGCAAGGAACTAAGACAGATTCTTTTAAAATATTTTTTAAAAAGAAAGCCTACTGCGTTTTTTGTTTTTGTTTTTGTTTTTTAGCTGAAACAATGACATTTCGGTCAAACACAAATCTACCTATCATATGGCATTTGTATAGAGGGAATCCTGGTATAAATGTTTAAAATGTAATATAAAACTACCAATTTTAAAAACACAATATACAATATATTTTTACATCCCTGCCTTCTATTCTGATCTGCTACAATGACTCGAATGAGAGAAGGGCAACGTGTGAGAAAATGCCTTTGATTTGGCTAGAGTATCACTCTTAACAAAATTTAAGCTCCAGAATGTTTTACCATCACCATCAAACTCCCTACCAAGACCTAAAGGTCCTACAGTTTTAGCTACAGGCTACTTCTCTGAACATTCCTCACTCTTTCAAACTTGCTCATTCCACTGAAGTGCCACTGGCTTGCTTGCTGGATCTTGATAGGACTTAGCAGGGCATTTTATAATTGCTCTTTGCTGGCAGCCATACTCTTTCCCCAGGTATCCACCTGCCTCACTTTATCACTTCACAAAGATCTTCACTGAAATGTCACTTCTGCAAAGATGTCTTCCCTCCAAACCATCCCCATCTTGTTTCAAACCTACTTTTTTTCATCAAATGACCTACTATCCCTCACTGTCAAGGATGCTGTCCTTGACTGAGCTTTAATCAGGCACCTCTGAGCCCCTTTCTGGACTTGACCTCAACCTTGGGCTTCTCTGTCCATTCTTGTAGAGTCTAGTTTCAACAAGAATCCTAAGTCAGAGAGAATCCCTCATGGCCCATCACTCCCAGGTGATGTCTGATCACCCTGGCCTGTTAACTCAGTTTGATGTCTCTTCTCTGAAGGATTTTCTATCCACTCACCAGCCCCTGAGCCCCTGAAATATGTTCTTTGACTGGAAATTCCCATTTGTTCTTACCATATTTGGAGTTGAGCTCAGTTCTATACTGAGGTCTCTTTTCCCCTCTTGAACAGTTTCTGAATGAAAATCTCATTTGCTCCTTTACTGTCAGGCTCTGGCTTTATGAAGAGCCAACATACTTTAGAAGTATGATTGTACAGATGGCCCTCTGTATCTGATTTCTGCACCCATGGATTAGACCAACCTTGGATCAAAAATAGCTGAAAAAACCTTGGATGACTGCGTCTGTACTGAACGTGTACAGACTTTTTCTTGTCATTGTTCCCCCAAAGTATAACTATATAACCTGAATTAGGTATTACTATATATAGTTAATCCAGAGATGATTTAAAATATACAGGAGTTGGGCGGCGCCTGTGGCTTAAAGGAGTAGGGCCCCATATGCCAGAGGTACAGGGTTCAAATCCAGGCCCCGCCAAAAAAAAAAAAAAAAAAAAAACTGTAAAATATACCGGAGTATGGCTCTAGTTTATATGCAAATATCACATTGTTTTATATAAGTGTCTTGAGCATTCATGGAGTTTGGTGGGAGTTTGGGAGTTGGAAGCAATCCCTCACAGATACCAAGGGATGACTGTCTATGTTATTGTCCATTTCTCCCCCCAACTTCCTCTTCTCCAGAATGTAAGGACAAAGAATAGAGACTTTGATGAATCTCCAGTGCCTTGAATGTTGTTTGGTGCCTAATATGTGCTCAAAAAAATATTAGTTGAATAAATGGCTTTCTTTCTAATAATATACTTAATACAGGTTATGGATCACTTGATGTTTAAAGATCCAACTATTAAGCATTCTGATAAATATTAACACTCAGAAGTATAGAATATTTAACGTCTATACTTCCTGATAAAACCAAACAGAAAACTGTTATCTCAAGTACTTCTGCGTCTTTATCCCTTTTCTTCCATAACCCCTGGCTTTGGCCCTCTCTTTGCTAGTAGAGTGCTACCTGTGTGAATTTAGTAGAGATTCGTCTAGCAATGAATACACAGCCACCAGCACGTAACGTGAAGAGGAAAGAAATGTTGGCTGTTGTAAGCAACTGAGATGTTTAGAGCATTTACTATAGCAAAGCTGACAAGTGCTAATATCTTCATACTCATTTTTTTCTCCATCACTAGCATCCTAATATTCCTTATCTTTTATTTTTCTTTACTGATACATACGTTTATATGTTATGTTTTCCCCCATTGGAATGTAAGCTCCGTAAAATCAGGGACTTGACTTTGTTTTGTTTACCGAAGGTGCCCAGCACTTAAGCAGAGCCTGATACATGGTATCAATTACATGTATTGTTGAATGAATGACTATTCAGTCATAATACATGGTTTATAGGGTTGAGAAGGCATATACATTCATATTTAGGGGAAAAAATAAGATTAGACATATGAGTTCTTGCCTTTAAGAATGGAAGCTTAGTAGGGAGAGGGAGGGGAGGGGGAGGGGAGGGAGAGGGAGAAGGATTGGTGGGATCACGCCTATGGTTCATCCTATAAGGGTACATGTGAATCTCTCTAAATGTAGAATATAAATGTCTTAACACAATCACTAAGAAAAAAACACGAAGGCTATGTTAACCAGTTGGATGAAAGTATTTCAAATTGTATACAGAAACAGTACACTGTACTCCATGATAGTATTAATGTACACTGCTATGATTTAATAAGAAGGAAAGAAAGAAAGAAAGAAAGGAAGGAAGGAAGGAAGGAAGGAAGCAAGCAAGCTTAGGCCAGGGATGGTGGCTCACACCTATAATCCTAGCACTCTGGGAGGCCAGGGTAGATGGATTGCTTGAGTCCAAGAATTCAAGACCAGTATGAGTCATAGCGAGACCCTGTTTCTACTAGAACTAGCCAGGCATCATGGAAAAACTAGCTGGGCCTAGTCGTAGGTTCCTTTAGACTCAGCTACTCAGGAGGCTGAGGCAGGAGCATTGCTTAAGCCCAAGAGTTTGAGGTTGCTGTGAGCTTCAGTGATACTACAGCACTCTACCCAGGACAACAGAAAAAAAAAAAAAAAAAAAAAATGAAGCTTCTAGTTAGTAAATTGCTTGCTTTCTAAGAAAAGACTCAAAGCAAACTCACTTTTTTTCCATGACATGGTAAGTTAACCCACTAGCACACAAAGAAAAAGACTAATTTTCCTAATATTAATGTTTTATGGTCCTATTAAGTACGTTAAGGTCTTCTCTATTATATGTTATTTTAACTTCTTTATTATTGATATAAACACTATCTCATAAGACATGAGGCCATAAGTGTTGGAAAAATTAATGGTTGTTCAAAAATCTTATCAGACAATACCAATTATTCAGTGATATACTTTCTAAGCTTTTCTTTTTTTTTTTCTTTTTTTATTGTTGGGGATTCATTGAGGGTACAAGAAACCAGTTTCTAAGCTTTTCTTAAAGGTACATTGTGTTCAAAAGCTGCAAACCTCTCAATTTATGGCTGTATGATTGAGAACGGTGACATATTCTCTTTATACAGTGGCAAAAAAATCTGAAGTTAACCCAGAGCTTTTTTGATTTATCATTTGTGTTTCAGAAGCCTCATCTAATGATTATAGTCAATCCTGACTTTTAATGATGTGGCACAGATGTATGTTTATTACCAGTTCCTATGTGTGATGTTTTTTGAAAATAAAAAAAATCTTTAGCCTGAACAAGAGTGAGACCCCGTCTCTAATTAAAAAATAGCCAGGCATTTGTGGCAGGCACTTGTAGTCTCAGCTACTCAGGAGGCTGAGGCAAAAGGATTGCTTGAGTCCAAGAGGTTGCTGTGAGCTATGACAACACCGAACTCTACAGAGGGTGACAAAGTGAAACTGTTTAAAAAAAACTTTACTATTCACCTGATAACAATAAACACAATTATTATATAATTCCTTTTATGAGGCCCATTCGTTGGAACTAAATTCAAGTTCACTTAATGTCTAACAGACTGGAAGCAATAAATGTCCTTAAAATGTTGTAATTCAATCCTTTGTTCTCTTTAACTCCTGTTTTGGTAATGATTGTTAATTAGCCAAATCACTGTTTCTTTTTGAAATAGTCCATAACTTTTTGAAATAATTCTATTGCATATTTGCTTTCTTAAATTACTACTTAATTTGTATAGGAATGTTGTAATATAACTACTTTACTTACATACAAACTTTATAACCTAATTCCTTTTCTTTCTTCTTCTTCTTCTTCTTCTTCTTTTTTTTTTTTTTGTTGAGTTGGAGTCTCACTGTTGCCCTGGGTGGAGTGCCATGGCATCATCATAAGTTCATAGCAACCTTGAACTCCTGGGCAGAGATCCTCCTGCCTCAGTTTTTCTATTTTCAGTAGAGATGAGTTACACTCTTGCTCAGGCTGGTCTCCAACTTCTGAGCTCAAGTAATCTGTTCACCTGGGCCTGCCATAGTGCTAGGATTACAGGCTTAAGCCACCTTGCCTGGCCTAGAAGGGTTTTCCCCTTCCTTCCACTTATTCACTCTAAACTCTGCCCATTTCTCTGCCTCTAGGCGAATGTGCTAAACAACTGTTCACATTTATTAGAAGTTTAATTTTAATTCTTTTCACAGACTTGCTGAGGAAACAAATGGACCTATTTCACTTGCAATCTTCTAAGAATCCAATGGATCCAATGTTACTGTGTGAACCTTTTTGGAATATTGATCAATAGAAATTAGAAGTCATTGATATTTTCTGTAATCAAATTTTTGTTTCCAGGCCTGGGTATTATCAGATCTTTAAAAATTAATAGAAAAGAACAAAAAGATTCAGCAGTAAAATTCAATTTGAAGGTAAGAATGTGTTTTAAGAAATCTCAATATTCAAAAATGCTTCATCATAAAATAATTTTAACATATAGTAGACAAGTTGATTTGTACATTGAACACATTAATTACTGTTAGTGAAATTTATATTCTGAGCATTCATAAAAATTCTTTTTTTTTTTTTTGAGACAGAGCCTCAAGCTATCCCATTGGGTAGAGTGCTGTGGCTTCACAGCTCACAGCAACCTCCAAGTCCTGGGCTCAAGCGAGTCTCCTGCCTCAGCCTCCCAAGTAGCTGGGACCACAGGTGCCCGCCACATCATCTGGCTTTTTTTTGTTTGTAGGCCATATTGTTGTTTTTTCTTGGGTTCAGGCTGGATTCGAACCCACCACCTTAGGTGTATGTGGCTGGCGCCTTAGCCACTTGAGCCACAGGCGCCAAGCCCATAAAAATTCTTAATAGAGTTTAATGAACATCATGATCAGACTAAAAACACTATCACATGCATTTCTGTCATTCAACTAAAGATCAAAATGATATTCTTTCTTTTTTTTTTTAAGACAGAGTTTCACTACATCACCCTCTGTAGAGTGCCCTGGCATCACAGCAGCCTCAAACTCTTGGGCTTTAGCGATTCTCTTGCCTCAGCCTCCCAAGTAGCTGGGACTACAAGCATGTGCCACAACGCCTGCCTGGCTTTTTTTTTTTTTATTGTAGTTGTCATTGCTTGGCACTCCTGGGCTGAATTTGAACCACCCGCCAGCTCCAGTGTATGTGGCTGGTGCCCTAGCCACTGAACTACAGGCGGCAAGCCCAAAGTGCTATTCTAAATCAGTCATATATAACCTTTTTATTATACCCTAAACACTTCTCATGAATATCTTGCCTTAAAAGATGATCAAACTGAAATATTATCAATTTGTTTTCTAATTCTAATAAATAAAAATCCTGTATTAAATAGTTAATTAATTATCCACAAGATACTAATTAATTGATTTTAATTTTATAGTGGAGAAACCTGGCAGGCACCACCTTAACCAAGTGATCAAAGTTAATATAACCAACCGTGGAACAAATAACATTTGCCTCCAGATCTGGGTGAATCCAGAAGGATACAAATTGCTTCATGTATTACTGTCAAAAATGTATACCCTGAATCTAGTCATGGGACATCAGACACTCCCAAATGAGGAACATTTTACAAAATAAATTATTTGCATTCTTGAAAATGTCAAGGTGGTGGAAGATAAAGAATTTGAAACTTTTCCATATTAAAAAGACACAGATTGTGTATTCATTCTTCTTGAATACTCCCCCATAGTTCTAAGCCCAATGATTCACACGTGAGAACTCAAATTATGTTTAGGAATGATTATGGTGGTGTTTCTTCACCTCTTTCTTTCTGTAACATGCTTTCAAGTAGTATAGTATTTGGGGATGTACTTGCAGGAATTAGAACTGTGAAAAGCACTTGAAACAAATCAGTAATTACAGAATACTCACTATTGTAATACTTAGTGTCTTTTAGTATCTTTGCAAACATCTATAGTTACATCTGTATTATGTCACTGTTTGAGCAGAATTGTTTATGTCCCTGAAGTTCTGTTAATTCATTGAGCAAAGATTTCTCATGTTTTCGTTTATGAGAGTAATGTCAATATATACTTCTTACTGGTAGCTAGTTGTACTATTGTAGACTATGTTCCATTACCTGCCTAAGACAATATTCTCAGTTGCTGCAAAAATAAATTTTGCATGTTGATCACAATTTAGAAATATTTAGTCAGGAAATAAACATCTGCAGCACACGGGAGCTATGTTAGGAGACAATACTCTATAAATCTCATATTTCTACACATCTGGCTGTCTTGGTTCCAGAGTGTCTTCCAAGGATGACTGTGTAGTGAACAACCTTGAAAGATAAAGATAATTTCTTCGTCTGCTGCAGGGGATAGGTTTGTTTATTGTCCATATAATTAAAATGGCAACTCCCTGCACAGCAAAGGTCAGACAAATTTACAGCCCATCTTAAAAGTTTAAGGTTCCCTAACCTTGGTTGGGATTTCTCTCCTGTAGTGCAACTCACCATGTGTATGGGTGTCACCTGGCCCTCTTTGCATGTTACCCTGTGGGAACTGCGCTCAGGGAAGCAGTGGTCCAGGGTCTGCAGAAGAAGCTACATGATGACTCTGGAAGCAATTTCCCAATGAGAGAGAAGGGACAAGAGGGAGCTGGACAAATTCCCCTCCTTCCTCTTTCCCAAGACTAACTCCGAAGCATATCTGTCTTTAAAGCCCATGGAGGACATTTGGCCCTGTGTGCCAAGCAGACATACCCGCCTGGTGATCTGCTCTGTCTCTTCTGGCTTGGTACAAGGTGGTAGCTGGGCAGTAACATCACTTCCTATCACTTCCAGTGGCTTCACAGCTTTTCTTGCCTCACTTCCTTTACCTCAGACTTAATGCTCTGAGTTTGTCCTTCCCAATTAAAACATCACTGCCTCAGGTCCTATTTTTTTTTTTTTTTTGAGACAGTCTTACCATGTCGCCCTCGGTAGAGTTCTGTGATGTCACAGCTCACAGCAACCTCAAACTCTTGGGCCCAAGCGATTCTCTTGCCTCAGCCTCATGAGCAGCTGGGACTACAGGCGCCTGCCACAATGCCCAGCTATGTTTTTTTTTTTTTTTGGTTGCAGTTGCCATAGTTGTTCTGTAGGCCCAGGCCGGGCTCAAACCCACCAGCTTCAGTGTATGTGGCTGGCGCCCTACTCACTGAGCTACGGGTGCTAAGCCAGGCTCAGTTTTCTTGAGAATATAGGATAAGGTAATGGCTAAGTAAACAAGCTATGAATTTTTTTTTTTTTTCTGAGACAGAGTATCCCTCTGTCACCCTCGGTAGTATACCATGGTGTCACAGCTCACAGCAACCTCCAACTCCTAGGCCTAAGTGATTCTCTTGCCTCAGCCTCCCAAGTAGCAGGGACTATAGGCGCCTGCCACAATGCCCAGCTATTTTTGTTTTAGCTGGCCGGGGCTGGGTTTGAACCCACCACCCTGGGTATATGGGGCTGTCACCCTACCCACTGAGCCACAGGTGCCACCCTTAGAACTATAGATTCTAAATGAATAATCAGGTGAACAGATGCTCTTGAGAACACACTTTGTAGAACAGTGGTTCTCAACTTTCCTAATGCCGCAGCCCTTTAATACAGATCCTGTGAGTCGCGACCCTCAGTTCTAGAAGCATAGTTTCCTAAACTTCAACATGATAAGTGCTACTATAAGGGTATGTATGATTTTATAAAATGTGTGAGGGACTTCAATGCGAGTTAATTAATTCTGGACAGGGTGGACGTGAATGTCACAGCAAATTTCAGGAAAGAGGAGTGTATTTGTATCCTTAGGGCTGCTTAAACAACAGAAGATCATTGTCTCACAGTTGTGGAGGTGAAATCTGAGGTTGAGGTATTGGCAGGGTTTGTACCTTCTGAGGGGGATGAATTAATAATCTGCTCAAGGCCTTTCTCCTAACTCCTGGTGGTTGTGTCCATCCTTGGCATTCCTTGGCTTGTAGGTCTCTGCCTTCATCTTCATGTGGCAGTCTTCTTATGTTGGCATCTGTGTCCAAATCTCTCCTTTATATATGGATACTAGTCACATCAAATTAAGGTCCTATCCTACTTCAGTATGAACTTCATCTTAATTTAGCTAATTGTACCTGCAATAAAATGTTTTCCAGTCACATTCTAAAGGGGGTAAGAATTTTAACATGAATTTATGAATTCTGGGAGACATAATTCAACTCGTAAAAGATGGTACGTTTGGGTTTGGCCTCAACAATTCACTAGGAGTTTACTAGGCTAACAGTGGATAGTTGAGACTATGTCACAGCATGGATGCTGTGAGTGGGTATGGAATTCTGGAAAGGCCTTTCAGGAATGACCTAGAAACCTAGAACAGCTGAACAGCAGGCCTTGTCGGGAGGAACTGCCTGGAGAGGGGTCTGTTAAAACAGGTTGGAGGCTTTGTGTGTCACAATGAGAAGGTAGTCCTTCACACGCTAGTCAACTAGAAGCTACCCAATATTTGTTTAAAATTACTTTTGTTATTTTTTCTTAATTGTAGATGCAATAGGTGTGTGCAATTGAGATGTCAGTTGGGACTTCCCTTACCACTTGGAGAGTTTAATGTGGCTTGAATGCCAAGTTCACTACCTTTTAGAATCCCAGACTTCCCCTGCTGCCTCCCAAACAACTCTAGGATTCTCTTCAAAACAAACGTAACAAAATAAACACTCTGCCTAACATTTCATGTGTTTAGAAGCTTTATGTAAGATTTGAAAGGTTTTGGAGAGAGTTTACATAGCAGAACTTACAATTCTGCCATCTTTCTTTGTTCCCCCTTCGTCTTCTTGGAGCAACAATTTCTTCCTCCTTTACTTTCTTGGAGCAACAATTATTTTCTCAGAAAAACAGAAAAGTTTTGCGTACATTTGGCTTTTTTAGGATTTTCTATGCCAAGCACCCATTAAATTCCACCCCCTTCCCAGAGAAACATAACTGTCTTCCTATGAGGATTTCTGAACAACAAAATTCTCTTATTATATTTATTTTTAAGAGACAAGGTCTCTTTCTGTTGCCTGGGCAGGAGCGTACTGGTGCAACCATAGCATATTGTAACTTTAAACTCCTGAGCTCAAAGGATCTTTCTTTATCAGCATCCCAAGGAGCTAAAACTACAGGTGTGTGCCACCATGCTCAGCTAATTTATTATTATTATTTTTTAGAGATAGGGTCCTGCTATGTATGTTGCCCAGGCTAGTCTTGAACTCCTGGCATCAAGCAGTCCTCTCACCTTGGCCTCTCAATGTGCTGGAATTACAGGTGTCAGCCACAGCACCTGACCTACATGTATATTTTTAAGGTATTTGAAAACATACAAAGACATTTTTAAAATTACCTATCATATTATAAAACTATTAAAATTTATGTGTTTTTCGTTCCAGTCTTCATTATATATATATATATATATTTTTTTTTTTTTTTTTTGAGACAGAGCCTCAAGCTGTCCCCCTGGGTAGTGTGCTGTGGCATTATAGCTCACAGCAACCTCCAACTCCAGGGCTCAAGCGAGTCTCCTGCCTCCACCTCCCAAGTAGCTGGGACCACAGGTGCCCACCACAACGCCTGGCTTTTTTGGTTGCAGCCGTCATTGTTGTTTGGCGCGTCTGGGCTGGATTCGAACTCGCCACCTTTGGTGTACGTGGCTGGTGCCCTAGCCAGTTGAGCCACAGGCGCTGAGCCCAGTCTTCATTATATTATACTATATATATATATATTTTTTTTTTTTTTTTTTTTGGAGATAAAGTCTAACTCTGTCACCCTTGGTAGAATGCCATAGCATCACAAGCAACCTCTAACTTATGGGCTTAAGCCTCAGCCTCCCAAGTAGCTGGGACTATAGGCACCTGCCACAATGCCTGGCTATTTTTTGTGGTAGTTGTCATTGTTGCTTAGCAGGCCTAAGCCGGGTTCAAACCCGCCAGCTCCAGTGTATGTGATGCCATAACCACTGAGCTATGGGTGTGGAGCCACATATATATTTTTTTGTATCCTGATTTTTTAAAATTAAATCATAGCTGTGTACATTAATACAATCATGGGTTGTATCCTGATTTAAAAAAATTTTTAGATTCTATTATGGGAAATTTCCGGTGCTGCCAAACTTTATCTGAAAACCTAATTTTTAATGGTTTTATGATATTTTGTCACATTGGCTGAATGGGCTTGCTTACAGCTTTCCCTATAGTTGGACACTTAGGTTACCATACTTTTATTATCCCAAATTATGCTGTGACAAATATTTTGATACATGAATCTTGATCTTCATTTTTTGATATTACATTGTGACAGGTAGCTAGAAGAGAAATTAGTGCATGAAAGAATAAGAACATTTCAAAGTCAAGATGCCTATTCATAAATTGCTTATAGAAAACATTCACAAACCAGGGGAAGTGGTATAATCAGATACATAATTTTTTTTTTTTTTACAGCTAACTCAGGTGGCAGAATCTATAGAGAAGGTAATTAGAACTTGAAATGAACTGTGGGAATTGGGAGGTTGTGGATGTAAAGAGGTGTAGGCGCTATTTCTAAAATACAGTCAAAAGGACTTGGTAACTAGATAGATACGGGAGGTGAAAAACATGGAGCCAAAGACAACTGTGCATCTTTCCAATCTGCCTAACTGGTGTAATACTGATGTTGTTGCACAAAAGGAGAAGGTGGCAAGATGCGCAGATGTGTAGGAGAAGATAAATTTGATTTGGGGCTTTTTTATTTGAATTATATACTATACTAGTTTTTAAAGACTTTAGGTGGACTCTAACAGGCATTTGGAACTATGGTTAATGATAGGGAACATCTGTTGTTTTTGCCTGCCTGGCATCTGGTGCTAGCGTCAGGATTTTATTTTTCAGAGGAGGATCTTTGGGTGGCAATCTGGTTAGAAGGGGTCTTGTCTTAAAGCTGCATTTACTTACTAGACATTTCTTATTTAGATTGTGGGTGTGTTTGGTTTGGTAAATGGAGATTGGGGGATGCTATAACTTCCAAGTTAGCCCTGGGCAGCTCTCCAATCCTTCTCTTCTAGTACCACTTGAATCCCTAGGAGAGTCACTATCCACTTCACTTCCACTTTTTCTTCCTGTGCTTTTAGGGTATCTGGCACTACTGTCTGGACCCAAGGGTGGTATGTGAGTCAGTCAATCAGAGCCGATGTAGCTGAAACCTAGTAGTTTCCAGGGGAACCCCTGAGAAAAGCTCCTTCGACAGGGATTACTGAGAAGATGGGGGGTAGAACTGGAGTGGTCAGCAGCTATTTTGTTTGGCAATGGAATCTACCCAGACTAGAACTGAGTTAATTCTGATGACCTGGTTCTGATGACATCACTTGAGCCCTAGAGGCCAAGCACACTGATGGCAGTTTTAGAACTTTTGAGTTTTATGAGACACTAAAATTCCCTTATAATCTTAAGACATTTGTGGGGATTTCTGTCACAGCCAAAGAAGTCCTGACTAATACAGTACTGGATATCAGAAGATTTAAGTTTCAAAGGTTTCAAGTATTCAAGATAAAGCCAGGATGAATACTATTGTGACTGCGCAATCTTCTCTTTTCTATTTAATGGATGATAAATAAGTATGGTGCGTGTAGTGCCAGGCGTTGTGCTAAGTACCTAAAGCAGGCAGATTAAGGGTATAGTTATAGAGATATTTTAATGGTTTGCTTACTAAGATTCATTATTATTCATAAACTAGCTGAATTAACTAGCTAGAATTAATAGTGTAAATTTTGGCTTTTATGTTTTATATGCTTTTCCTTATATTTCCTTTATAAACCTAATAGTACCTAGCATGCTCCCAGCACATGATCTATAGCCAACAAATAACTTATTATTTGCTTCAATTTTTAGAAATACTTCTAATGTATCCATACTAGGTACTCAGATTTCAGGAAGTAGATTACCAGAGGGGGATTGTAGCTTATATTTTAAAAGGCCTAACAAATGTCCACTTGTTAATGTGTAGAATTTGGGGGGGGTCTTTTCCTCAGAACCTTATTCAAAGGATTCAGATGATGGAATTCCATCTAGCAATTAAAGCTTGATTAAGTTTTCTGAGGTGATATTAATAATAACAGAGTACATAAAGTTGTAAGGATCAAAACTGATGAGGTTTGTTTTTTCTTCCCTTATGAATGGTTTACATTCTAGCCACCTTTGTTCCTCTGGTCTGTCTTTTGGTCTTGAGTTGTCAGTTGAGGACAGTTTAATTAAGAATGTTTTTGTTTCACGTTCTACCCTTGGGTCATTAAAATCAAAACGGAAAATAAGATAATGGAAAATAAATTATTTGTATTTGTTATTTGAGTATTTAAATGTATGTCATGGGATCCATAATACATTGTGCAGAAAAATTCATAACATAGAACAAAAAAAAAAGATTTCTTATTCTTCTACAGCCTACGTATCCTAAAACTTACATGTTACTGGTAATTAATGTATCACAAATGTATAGCAACAAAATTTTCCATCTTTTCTAATTCATTGCTTAAATCTGAATGATTAACAGCTTTTTACTTTTTTTCACCAAGGGATTTCAAGGAACTCACTGGTGAATGAGACTCTATCCTTATTAACAAACAAAGCCCTACAGGTGACAAAGAGAAATTGTATGTGCCTTTGTTCAGGGACAAGAGCCTCAGAGCCACTTCTCAAGCCTAAATTCCCTTTTTCTTTGCTTCCCAAGACTAAATTTCCTTTGCTCTTTGAAAGAGAAATCCCTTTTCTCTTTCAGATTCTGTCCAGAACTGAACTTGTTCAGATTTTACCCTTCATGACATTTATGTAAATTCTTTCTTGCAGATTCTTCTCTGCATGGAGATTGTAAGATTGTAATTCATAACCCAAGTCAAAAAGTTATCCCATCTCAAATTGGTAATTTGGGGTTTTTTTTTTTTTTTTTTTTTTTGAGACAGAGTCTCACTCTTTTGCCCAGACTACAGTGCTTTGGCATCAGCCTCGCTCATAGCAACCTCAAAATCTTGGGCTCAAGCAATTTTCCTGCCTTAGCCTCCAAAGTAGCTGAACTACAAACCCCTCCATTAGGCCTGGCATGTTTTCCTATTTTTAGTAGAGATGGTGTCTTGTTCTTGCTCAGGCTCAAACTCAGCTCAGGGGATCCTCCAGCCTTGGTCTCCCTGAGTGTTAGGATTACAGGTGTGAGCCACCTGACTGACCCTCAAGTTGGTAATTCGTACATTTGAAGAAGTAGACACTGGGTAACATCCAGTCCAACATTATCTGTACCGCATGGAATCATCTTCTTTGGGAAAGGAAGAAGATGAAGTTTATTTTAGCTTTTGTCAGATTCCAAAGTCTTATTTCCTACAAAAACCAAATTTTTAAGACAATAAAGGTCAAATTAGTATTTCTTTTTGTAAGCCTGTAGCTAGCTATTACTCTTGCTAACCCCCTCCCCCCTTTCTAATCCTGAGGAAATGCCTTTTTAATTGTAGATTTCAAATTACATTTGCCGGTATTGATAATCCTTGCTCTTATTTTTGTGAGAAAGGGTACTTCAGGAACCACCTTGCAGGGGAAAATGACACCGTCGGAACTGATTGCTCCCAAGACTTGTTATAATAGTATTCTGCAGGCTCACAATACTTAAGCCATGTGATTTCACAGTCACCACAATGTAAGACATCTTCTGCAAGAACTCATTTAATTAAGAAACTACAGGTGATGTCCAAAACAGTAGTTGAAAAGAAAAAATCCAGCTACCGTTGCTATTTATTAAGAAATCAGCTCACCTGTCATTTTGATACCGGAATTTCTTTCTCAGTAGGTCCTTGGTTTTGGGGATTGGAAGAATGAACCCAGGGAGCATAGGTCAATGGTAAGATAGGATTTTTATTAGACAAAGGAATACAAAAGTAAAAAGCACTAGAGCTTCGGGAAGGGGGAAAGAACTAACTGGGGAGTCTCTACGTGGGCTCTGTATCTAGGGGTATTAGGTCTTGGGAATTACATTTGGACAAGACTTGGCAACTAGAAACACCGGTTTCCACCTTAATAAGTGTTATTGACAAAGGAATGAATGCAGTCCCTCCAGCTCAGGGCAAAAGGTCAGGGTGTTCCCTTCGTGAACTTGGCCAAGCCTAGGGAAACTGGGGTCCCCTGTCCAGCTTTGAACGGGGGGTGGGGGAGAACCCTGTATCAATTTTACGATCTAAATTCTAATTCAGCTTTAAGGTCATCTACACAAATAAGAAAATGTACCCTTAGGAAGTCGAGTTTTATTCCAACCCAATGCCTGGGCCAGCGAGCCCTCTGAGGCAGGAAGAAAAATACGCGCTCGGTGTTGGGGGGTGGAGAGAACGAGGTTAGTGACATCCTGGCGTGGATTCGCCCAGACACAACCGCATTCCCGGCTGGGTGGACGGCGGGCGAACCTACGGCGCTGCCCTGCAGCAGCGGGAGGCAGGTTGCCGAAGGGCCGCGGGGCGTGGGCGGCTTCGCAGCCGGGCGGTGACCCGGGAGGACCCCACCGAACCGGCCCGGGGAGGGAGGGCGGAGCGCCGGGCTGGG
>NW_003852415.1:14920098-14942510 GCF_000181295.1 Otolemur garnettii | reverse complement strand
CATGGCGGCCCGGAGCGCCCCGAGCTGCCACCTGCGGCTCGAGTGGGTGTACGGCTACCGGGGCCACCAGTGCCGCAACAACCTCTACTACACCGCGGCCAAGGAGATCGTGTACTTCGTGGCGGGGGTCGGCGTGGTGTACAGCCCGCGGGAGCACCGGCAGAAGTTCTACCGCGGCCACAGCGACGACATCATCAGGTACGGGAGCGGGGCCCGCCGCCGCCAGCCCCGCAGTTGGCGCCTCCGCGTCCTCCCGGGCGCCGTGACAGCCCTGCGGGGAGCACCGCCGGGGTGGGGGGTCCGCCGCGGTCTAGTCCCGAGTCCGCGGGTCACCGCCCCGCCACCCCTCCCGGCCGGCCTGGGAACTGTCTCGGGTCTGTGCGGCATCCTCGAGTCCGCGGATCCACCGCGGTTTGACAGCTTCGTACACTTTCCCCCTCCATCCGAATTATAAAAACTGCGGAAAGGTTATTTTGGTATCACTTTATACCTTTACATCCCGCCACAGATTTCTTAATAAACGAATTCTTAAAGCGCCAGGGGAAAATCCTTTACCTAGTAAACAACTGGCCGAAGCATCCTGGAGGGCGCTGACCTTTTGGCCCTAACTACTAGTTCGGGATTCCCTGCCTGCTGCTATTAGATAGAAAAGGAACCGCTCAGCAGTGCGTTGGACTTAGTTAAGATTCACACACCCAAAGGCAGTTTTAGGCAGGTCTTATCCGAAGAAGGTGCTAAAAATAACTCCACTGATTTCCAATTCTCTTGTTCCACCTTCTTTAAAGTACTCCTAAGTAAGTTACTTTTGCATTTTTTCATTAAGTCACCATTTTGGGGGGGGGTATTTTTATTCTTTGTTGGAAGTTGTGCTTGTTTACGTTTCGTAAGTGAGCCATGTATTGGAAGTGTTATTTTCAATCAGTGTCTCAATGGAACTTTTGTGGTAAAGTTAAGAGCTCTAGAAATTATTCTGGGCCGCTGATTATTGCCTCAAGCACAGCATTTTTGTCCTTTACAGAGGAGAATATATTAAAAAACACTTTGAGAATGTGTGTGTGTGCTGCTTCTGGTTTTTTGTTTTTGAGACACAGTCTCCTTCTGTTGCCCAGGCTAGAATGCAGTGGCCAGACTGTCTAGCTCACTGTAACTTTGAACTTCTGGGTTCAGACTATTCTGTCTCAGTCTTCCAGTAGTGGGTACTACAGGTGCTTGCCATCACACCTAGCTGATTAAAAAATCAAACAAACAACATTTTAGGGAGGGAAGTGGGTCTTTGCTTGTCTTACACACCTGGCCTCAAATAGTCCTCCCACCTTGGCCTTTCAAAGTGCTGGAGTTGTAGGCATGAGCTCCCAGACCTAGCCACTCTGGTGTTTTAACAGAGATTCTATGATTGGTTTGGTTACTCAGTTTTATTCTGTCCTGTATGTTGCACAAGATTTAAATTGGGCATTTCAAATCCAATGTCTTCGTTTGACGTCTTGTAGGCAAGAAGTCCTGGTACTTTAATTCCCCAAATAGATTGTTCTTCTGTTTTGCATCTCTGTGCATCTATAATGTTATAATGTGTAACAGGGAAGAGGAGGCCTAGGACGAAGGTAAGAAAGGATGGAGTAAAGATAAGGATGGCAAAAATTGAGATTTTAGAATAGGAATGAGGCAGTGTTTATTTTTTAGACACTGAAGCAGGGGTTTTTTTTTAGACTGTACATATGTATCTGGTTGGAAAGGAAACTGACAAGTCATTTTCATTTTTCTCAAGTTAGGATTCTTTATGTAGTGGTGACTAGGGTTATAGACCTATTATAATCCAAATCACTGATGATAAAAACAAAGCAAACAAAATCTGTAGTAATTTTTTATCTTGTTATTAGTCATCCTACAGAGTTTACTCCAGTTTCTTGTCTTTTTCTAATCCTTTCAAGTCTCTCTCTTTTTCCACATTTTAGGAACCAGGCAGAGTAATTGCTTTATCTAGAAGCAGCAGCCTTGATTGAAGCCTTCCTCCAGACATTCAGTATGTTAGGTAGAATTCTGTTGAATTCAGGAAGGAAGGAGAGGGTAGGTGTGAAGGATTTTGAGGACTTCTTATGGTGTACTTGTACTGTTTTTACTCCTTGGTCCTTGTGGGAGCAGTATGGTACTAAGGCCTTCTGAAACTAGATGCAGTTTATTTGTTGGGGTGAATTATGTCTTTTATTTTTCTAGGAGTAACTAGAAGATATATTACATGTCACACTGCTTGAATCTTTATAGATGTAGTTCATTAAACTATATAGAAGATAATGCTTTTGCCTTTTTTAGTATAGTTACACATTTATCTCAAAATATTTCAAAATTATAAATATACTCTAATTTTGCCATAATTGCATGCCTATGATCCTGCAAATTACACACCTTAAAAGAACATGTAACAATGAAAGTGGTTTACTGAAAAATTACAATGAGGTAGTAAAATCTGAATCATACAGCATCTTGAAATTGGTGGCACAAATTTAATATGACTTAGCCGTCAAAGGTCTCTGGACATTTTATTTCAAGTAGTAACAACAGATCTTTCTGGTTTGTGAAATAGATCAAGCAAATATTAAAACCTCTAATTTTTTTTAGTTCGGTGTTTTACCTGTAAGTGTAGAAGCATTTCCAGTAATTTTTCAATTATGTCACAGCAAAAGATATAATATTCCTAAATGTGGTTCATGATGAAAAACAATGTGTTATAATTTTAGCCTTAGTAGTAAAAAGTCAGCGCTGTTATCATCATCTGTTTCCATGTTTGCTTGAAACTTACATAAAAACTTACTGGTCAAATACAACTTAGCTTGGGGTTAAGACTGTTACAGAATGAGAAGATCATTGTCCTTAGATTTTGAAAATGTAAGTATTAGATTGGTTGTAAAGACTGAATCACAACCAGTCTTTAATTTGCCTACTAGCTCTAGTACATTCTTATTGTCATCTAGGATTGCCAGTGGTGATGCCATGTGACATCATTTTCTCTGTGTTTCTTGTAGTTGTTTGTCTCCTTTTTGCCATACACCTGTGTATACTTCTCTGGTCATTTATCCTTTAGTTATATTTAGTCCAGTAACTGATTTATATAGAAATTAGCTTCAATGTCAGAAATAACACAGGACTTTTTTGGATCACTTTATTCTTTTTTCCCCCTGTGTCTCAAATTATATTGATTAAATTCTCTAGTGAGGGCGCAGTGCCCATAGCACAGTGGTTATGGCACTGGCCAAATACACCAAGGTAGGTGGGTGGGTTGGAACTTGGCCCAGGCCAGCTAACCAATGACAATTGCAACAAAAAAATGGCCGGGCATTGTGGTGGGCACCTGTAGTCACAGTTACTTGGGAGGCTGAGGCAAGAGAATCGCTTAAGCCCAAGAGTTTGAGGTTGCTGTGAGCTGTGATGCCATGGCACTCTACCAAGGGTGACATAGTGAGACTCTTGTCTCCAAAAAAAAAAAGAAGAAAAGAAAAGAAAATCTCTAGCAAGTAGGTATTTATGACAGGTTTGAGATTAAGTTATAAAATAGACTATTAGTTTTAGCATAAGATGCACATCTATAGCTTAGTCTACATTTTGAAACTTTTTCCAGTTTTCAAAAGAATATGATAGTTTTTAAACATTTGTTTTTCTTGTTACTGCCCATCAGCAATTTTTTGCAACTTATTCTTAAAGTATTGGATATTATTGACAGTTTTCAAATCATTTATGCCAGTCAAGACCATTGATGGATTGTAATTAACTTGATATATTTTGGTACTTGACTCTGATTACTTTATGGGCATAATCATCATTTTTTATGTATTTTATAGGTAAAGGATTTGACGTACTTTTTGTTTTAACATAGAGTATCTCACAAGATAGTGATAAGCTCAAATGACAATACAACTGAAGTATACCACATTATTTGGTTGCAGGTTAGAAGAATGATTATTATTCATTTCTTCTAGGTATGACTTTTTTAAAATTTAAGACAAAATGGAAGTTGTAGTAGCACTTCTCTTCAATAGTAGAGGATGGTGTTTTTAAGAAAGACAGCTGGTGGAGCCTCTCTATAATCTACTAACAGTGGTTTTTGACAGATCAGTATTTATAGTATAGAAATTTCGGAGGTGCTTATAGCTCAGTGGGTAGGGTGTCAGCCACATACACCCAGGCTGGCGGGTTTGAACCCGGCCCAGTCCAGCTAAACAACAATGAAAACAACAAAAAAGGCCAATTGTTGTGGTGGACGCCTGTGGTCCCAGCTACTTGGGGAGGCTGAGGTAAGAGAATCGCTTAAGCCCAATATTGGAAAAGCATTTCAAAATGTATGATGTTTCCATGGTGGATCAGTACTTTTTGCGTTTATGTACGTTCAGAGAAGCAACTTTTAAAGTCTGCCAGGAATTGCTGCAAATCTCCTTACAGTCTATTTAATGTTCATGATTTCCTAAACCTGGTTAATCATCAAAATTGTTTGAAAAGCCTTCTATTGATTTCTAGCTTTTTTCTCAGATGCACTAAATCAAAATTATGTAGGGGTGGCTCCCAGGAATTGGGTTTTTTTAAGTGCTTCAGATGATTCTATTTGGGAAACGGATTGACATCCTGCATCCCAAGTCTACCATTCTTCACATTTGCAATTTGTGAAATGCCTACAAATCCCCTTCCTCAAACTTAATACCAGAATTTTTCTTAAGAGTGTAATATCTAGAAGCAGTACTTCAGAAAGTATTAAAATACACGCAGATTTCTTAAAATGTCCCTATGTTTAAGTAACTAGAATTAGGTGGACTTAACTTTCACAGACTGTAGCAATTTTATTCAGTAAGATTTCACCTTTATGTGTCTGGATGTCAAAATATTTATGGTTATGTTTTAAATACTACATAATTAAAGGGATAATATTAAGAGATGTTGTTTTCAGGGAAAGGTAGGAATTAACTAGATTATAGTTGAAATTGTCATAAATATATAGTAATTATATCTTTATTCTTTATGTCTTTAGAAAAACCTAAATTTTAGATTTGTATTTTAATAACTACTTTCCTGTATTATTTTATAATGTTTTATGTGCAAATATGCAGACAACTAATAAAATATAGTGTTTAGGATATACAGTAAGGGAACCGTGGAATTCTTAGGAGCTCTTAAGAACTCACTATTATTTTAAGGTTTTCACACGTATTAAAGAAATGTTTACTGAGCATCTGTTTTATGCAAGGGTTCCTGCCTTAAGATACTCAGAGTTTGAAAACAAATCATCAAATAAAGAATCACTTAGAATACTATATATACTAGGGATAGGAATATACTAGTGTACCTGTGATATTGTATGTACCTGGGGATATAACAGTTCATGGTGATGATAATAAAATGCCTAAGCTGAGTGTTTAAGGAAATAGAAATAGGCATCAGAAGGAATGAAAGAAGGTATGGCATTCTGAGAAGAGGTAACATATGCATGGTTTGTGCTAAGAGACTATTTGAAAGAGTTTTTATACTCACTATCTTCAGTTCCTTTTCTCCCATCTACTCTTGGTTCTGTTTTCTTTCACCATATCAGTTCTTATTAAGGTCATCAGTGATCTCCATATTGTCAAATCCATTGGGCAGTTATCATTTCTCATCATCATTTGACTTAATTGGTCACTCCCTTAAGACACTTTTTTTTTTTTTTTTTGCAGTTTTTGGCCAGGGGTAGGTTTGAACCCGCCACCTCCAGCATATGGGACTGGCGCCCTACACTTTTGAGCCACAGGTGCTGCCCAAGACACTTTCTTAAGTGTCTGGGACACATCTATTTCTTGGTTTACTTATTCTTTCAGCAAATATTTATTAAACATCTATTATATGCCAGGGACTATTTTTAGCACTGGAGATATGGCAATGAGCCAAACAGATGACATTCCCTACCTTCAGCTTATTATCTACTGCGTGGGGAAATACAGAATAACCAAGGTAAATTGTGTATGTATAAATATATATATGTATAAACACACATGTGTGTATGCAAGCATATGTGTAGTTTGTGTGAAAGCTAAGGGGAAGAAATAGAAAATGAGAAACTGTTGGGAAGAGTTTATCAGTAGCGCATGCTAACCATTTGTGCAACTGGAGCTCTTTTTGGGAAGAGGTTAGATGCAAAGTCTGACAGGTTTGTGAACTCATCCTAGAAAAAGTGCTACATACCTCATTGCTGAATATCATTATGGTCATCAGATGGCCAAGGGGAGTACCTCAAAGGTAACTGTAGTGAAATTCAGCAACCAAGTATATAGCACTTTTTCTAGGATGACTTCCCAAACTTAATGGTCAGACCTTATAGGTATTTAGATACTGAGTGGCCAGGAAGGCCTTACTATGAAGGTGACACTTGAGAAGAGTCTTTGAGGTGAGGGAGCATTGTGTGTGGATATCTGCGGGAAGGCAATGTTAGGCAAAGGGACTGTCAAATAAATACAAATGCCCTACAGTGGAATGCCCAGTGTGTTTGAGGAACAGTAAGAAAGTTAGTGTGGCTGGACTGAAAATAGTAAGTAATGAAGTCTGATGAGGTCATAGTGGTGGGGTCAGATTGTATAGAGCCTTATAGGCTACTAAGAGGGCTTTGGCCTTCCGGTATGGCACTAGAAGTTATTACAACAATTTAATCAAATTAGTGACATAATTTGACATATAGTTTAACAAGGTCACTCTGGGTCCTATGTTGAGAACAGGCTGAAGGGGAAGGGGCAGGACAGAAGCAAGGACACCACTTAGGACAGCAGTCCCCAAATCTTTTTGGCACCAGGGACTACTTTCATGGAAGACAATTTTTCCATAGATAGGGGGTGTAGGGAGAGGGATCTGTTAGGAAGTGGAGCTCAGGTGGTGATGTCAGGGATGGGGAATGGCTATAAATACAGATGACTTCCCTTGCTTGCCCTGCTCTTCACCTTCCTTCTGTGTGGCCTAGTTCTTAACAGACCAAGGACTGGAACCTTTTTGGCACCATAGACCAGTTTCATGGAAGACAGTTTTTCCATGGATGGGGTGGAGAGATGGTGGGTGGAGGTAGGAGACAGCTTAGGTGGTGATGTGCAGCCTGGTTCCTAACAAGCCATGGACCAATACCTGTCTGGGACCCACATTTAGGGACCTTGATTTAGAAGACTATTCCATTCAAGAAGTACTGGTGGCTTGGACTATGGTGGTAACAGTGAAAGGCTCAAATTCTGTCTATGTTTTGAAGGTAGACGCAGCATGCTTTATTAATGGATCATATATAAATTGTGAGAGAGAAAATGATCAGTGATGATCATAGAGTTTTTGATTAACAGTTGGAAGAATGGAGGTGCTGGTTACTGAATTGGGAAAGACTTTTGGAATAGCAGCTTTTCTGTTTTGGAAGGAAGGGAGGATCAGAAACTCTGTTTTGGAAGTGTTAAACTTGAGATACCTAATCGATAACCAAATAGGATTGTAAATTAGATAGTTGAACATATATGTCTATAATTCAGGGAAGCAAGCTGGGCTGGTATAAATCAGCAAAAGTCATGAGTCTGGATGACATAACTGAGGAAATGAGTATAGATAGAAAAAAGATCTAAAAAATGGATTCCTCATGGTACTCCAACATTTTAATATAGGGGAGATGAAGAATTGACAAAAATGTGGCCAGAGAAGCAGGAGAAAAAACAAGAGAAGGTTGAGTCGTGGAAGTCAGATGAAGACAGTATTTCAAGGAGAAAGGAGTGATCAGCTGTATCAAGTAAGGTGAGGAATGCTTCACCTTATTGGAAGCCTTAACTGTTCGGAAATAATTGTAATCACAAGACTTCCCGGGAGACTGTATGTCCATGTGATTTGTTGGGGGCAGAAAGGTCAATGGTGATCATAGAGTTTTTGGTCAGAACATTTGGAAGAATGAAGTTGCTGGTTACTGAATTGAGAAAGACTATTGAAAGAAACTTTTTGGGAGGAAGGGAAGATCAGAAGCTCTGTATTGGAAGTATTACAGGGAAAGGAAGCAGGAAGAAGACAAAGGAATCATATCATTATTAGTACTCAAAACTAACCTCCTTCAAAATTTGTTTCAGGTGGTGCTTGTATCTCAGTGGGTAGGGTGCCGGCCACATACACCGAAGCCAGCGGTTCAAACCCAGCCCCAGCCAGCTAAACAACAATGACAACTGCAACAAAAATTGCTGGGTGTTTGTGGCGGGTGTCTGTAGTCTCAGCTACTTGGGAGGCTGAGGCAAGAGAATTGCTTAAGTCCAGGAGTATGAGGTTGCTGTGAGCTGTGACACCAAGGCACTCTACCGAGGGTGACATAGTGAGACTCTGTCTCAAAAAAAAAAAAGATTTGTTTCAATTTACAACTTATGTATCGATAAAAAAATTAGAAAAAATAGAAAAAAGGTTTCTTCCAGCAATTTGTCCTTTGCTTAGTTATTAAAAAATGGCACATGGCTGGCAGCTTTTAAGTTATTGTTATTCAAAAGTAGGGTCTTAAGACTAGCAACTTAGAATTACCAAACTTATTAGAAATACAAATTCTTTTGTCTCACCCCAGACCTACCAAATCAGAAATTCTAAGTATGGAGCCCAGCAGTCAGTTTTAATCACCTCCAGGTGATGTTAATATAGTCTAAAATTTGAGCACCATTGCCCTAGATCACTGATTCTCAGCCCTGGTTGCGTGATAGAATCATCTGGAGGGTTAAAACAAAATAGGCCCAGCACCTATAGCTCAAGTGGCTAAAGTGCCAGCCATATACACCAAAGCTGGCGGGTTTGAATCCAGTCCGGGCCTGCCAAACAATGACAACTCCAACAAAAAAATAGCTATGCGTTGTGGCAGGTGCCTGTAGTCCCAGCTACTTGGGAGGCTGAGGCAAGAGAATCGCTTGAGCCCAGGAGTTGGAGGTTGCTGTGAGCTGTGATGCCATGGCACTCTACCCAGGGCAATAGCCTGAGGCTCTGTCTCAAAAAACAAACAAACAAAATAAAATTGAACCTTACCCAAATAACTTCTGATTTATTTTGTTTAGGGTGGGGCCCAGGTATAGGTTCTTTGTTGCTGTTTGCTTCTGTTTTGAATTTTTAAGTTTCCAGATGATTCTAATATGAAGCTAGGGTTAATGAACCCTGCCTTAGATAAAGTAGTAATCCATGTTCAGCTAGGAGTCAACGTTAAAATAACTCGGGGTCTCACCAGATTCATTCACTTACTATTATGCATTATATAACAATGTGGATAATTTACCAAGTACTGGGACCTTTTAAATACATTGGGCCTTTGGACATCTTGTTTGGAGATTTATTACCAAAAGAGCAATCCTTGCTATGGTTTTCTATTGAAACCACTGCTCACTATCATCATGGACTAAAAAAAATACTGAAAGCTATCCTTCATTATCAGTCTAGAAAAATGCTCGAGCACGGGGGTCCTTGAAGGTCATAATTGTGTGCATAATTATTTTCATCCTGGATGGATATCATGTGGGTTCCGTTGTAACCCAGTGCCTCAAGTGATGTTTTCAGCAGACTCATGGAGTAATTGCAGTGGGTTTGACTGATAGATTTGGATCATGGAAAGCTCAAGACTGTCCATTAACAACTCTACATTTCAGAGCCAGAATCTATAGTTAGAAATAAATCAGCTATCCAATATATTAATACAGGGTGGCCACACAAACTATATGGCCACCCTATATTTGATGATATATTTGATGATATATGTAAATACTCATCAGAAGGACCTATCATCCCCACCTTATAAAAGACTCAGTGGATGTTTTTGCATAGACAGTTAAAAATAGTACCCTAAGGCTGGCCTCAGTTTCTCACCCTTATAATCCTAGCACTTTGGGAGGCTGAGGTGGGAAGATTGCTTGAGGCCAAGTTATGCAAGACCAGCCTGAACCCTGTATCTATGAAAAAACAGGAAAATTATCCAGGTGTAGTGACATTATTTAGCTATAGGTGCAGCTACTTGGGATTTTACATTTATCTGAGGCAGGAATACTTAAGAGTCTGGGAGTTTGAGGTTGCATTGAGCTATGATGATGCCACTGCACTCTACCCCAGTGACAGAGCAAGAGCTTGTCTTCTTCCCCTCAAAAGAAAAGCACTTTAGGTTTATGTCCAGTCAAAGCAAGGTACCTGGAATACTGTGTTTTGTATTGAGATTACATATTACCACTAACCAAGCATGAACTAGCCACAAACAGCTACCTAGCTTCCTTTAGTCCAGCAAGTATCCTCCTTCATGTCTTCAATATGGATCAATATTCTGAGACCACATAGGGCTGACAAGGGGTTGTACCTAGCTTGTAAAAAGAGGTTGGTGGCTTGGTGCTTGTGGCTGAAGTGGCTAAGGCGCCAGCCACATACACCTAAGGTGGCAGGTTCGAATCCAGCCTGGGCTCGCCAAATAACAATGACGGCTGCAAGCAAAAAATAGCTAGGAGTTGTGGCGGGCACAGGTGGTCCCAGCTACTTGGGAGGCGGAGGCAGGAGACTCACTTGAGCCCAGGAGTTAGTGGTTGCTGTGAGCTGTGATGCACTCTACCCAGGGGGACAGCTTGAGGCTCTGTCTCAAAAAAAAAAAAAAAAAAAAAAGAAGAAGAAGAAGTTGCCTCAACTACAGTAGAATAGAGTAGACTCTATTCTGATTAAAGGGTGGCATGTGGGATCACCATATTGGTCAAAAACAATAAGAGCTGGAACAAAAGCCGTAATAACTGTTGGATTTCCTATTTACAATATCATCCTCAGTTGACCAATATAATTTAAAGGTGGATTGTATTGTGAAAAGATCAAGTGAAATATAGTGCCTGCATTGTACAACACTGGCATGCAGATACATCTGAAGTAGTGAGCATGGGAGAAAAACACTAAATAATTGCTTAGTGTTGATTGACTGCTAGAATGAGAGGACATTCATGGGTATGGGACCAAAAGTGGACATTCTACCTTGGATGCATCTATTTTAGAGGTTATAGGCAGGCAATTCATAACACCACAAAATTCTTAATTTTTTTTTTTTTTCTGAGAATGGGCAGCTTATATGATATGCTGGATTGGCAAATAAGAGGTTATGTCATAGGGAAGTTAATTCAGATTTCACTCTAAAAGTTATCGTACTCTTCACAATGTGGGGATGAATACCTGATTTTACATTAATCTAGAGGGGGGGGAATACAGGAATAACACAGAGGGGTGGGTTGGATGTGAGATGAGGATTCTGGATTATACCATTCATTGCCAAGGTATGGATGGTGTCAATCTCTGAATAGGACTGAGAAATGGAGGGTCATAGTCATGTGTACTGGCAATAGTGAATGTGTAGTAGAACCTAGCTGAAATTAAAGGCCCATAAATAACCAATAGCAAGAGAAGTGTATATCTTAACCTGCTTTCTAGACAAGTTAGAAGAATTGCGCTATACAATTTCTATCCATCTCCTTGTCAGATAAATCCTGCTGCTCTTTCTGTCCTGGGAATAATGTACCTACTTCACTTCTTACCCAAAGAAGACATTCATTCCAAGCCTCAAATTCATTGAAATTTGTCTCTTTTCATGGCTTTGAAATTCTTTCTTTGTAAGAGATACTACTAGACACCACTGCCTTTGGTACAGAAAGTTGTGTTACATGTTAATTTCAGCATATGGGAGGTGATGACAGTTGCCAGGGATAGTTACTCTTAAGAATATTGTTTTTACTCAGTATAATACTGCTCATAGAATTATTTAACTTAGGCTCAGCGCCTGTGGCTCAAGTGGCTAAGGCGCCAGCCACATACACCTAAGGTAGCGGGTTCGAATCTGGCCCAGGCCCACCAAAAACAATGATGGCTGCAACCAAAAATAAAATAGCCAGGCGTTGTGGTGGGCGCCTGTGGTCCCAGCTACTTGGGAGGCGGAGGCAGAAGACTCGCTTGAACCCAGGAGTTGGAGGTTGCTGTGAGCTGTGATACCATAGCACTCTACCCAGGGGGACAGCTTGAGGCTCTGTCTCAAAAAAAAAAAAAAAAAGAATTATTTGACTTAGCCACAAGTGATGATGTAACCAGGCGTAACCCATTCAGTGTTACATCTTCATAGTAAAATGCATGTGATGAGAAAGAAGAGAAGTGGCAAGAATGAAATTTTAAGTTCGCTGAGAGAGCAGGAGGTAATTCCTAACCAGCAGTGGAAAGTAGAAGATCATTCTAAGTCTTGCAGTATACATGATAACTAACTACAGAGTTCACAAACTAGTCATCATTACTTGGTTGCAAAGGGACTTGCTTAACCCATGGATAGTGAACATAACACATATAACACCATAGATGGTGGCACTATTGACGTGGTAAGAAGTTTTATCTGGAAACTGGATGTTAGATTCAGATGACATGCATTTGCAAAAGAAAATTTTTGCAGTCAAGTAAAGAAACTATGTAGAAGTTTGAGGTCAACGTAATGGGAAGTGTGAGAGGTTTGGTAGGCTTCTTCTTAGAGGATTATTATTATATATTTAAAAGTAGTAATACATATTTATTATAGGAAAATGTTGCCCATAATCTTGCAATCTAGAGATACTGCTCTTGTGTTCTGGATTATTTCCTACTAAACATTTTTTGATGCATGTATTCTTAAGTAATTGAGGTCACACTGTATATAAAATTTGGATTTGCGCTCTTAATTTAACATTATAACATAAACTTTTCCTGGGGATATGAAAAATCCCCATAAGTTTTTATTTTTTTAAGAGACAAGGTCTCCCTTGTCTCTTGTGATGCCCAGGATGGAGTGCAGTGGCCAGTTACAAGTGTGACCCCACTACTGATTAACATGGGAGTTTTGACCTCCATTTCTGACGTGAGTTGGTTCATCCCTCATAGGGCAAACTGGTGGTCTCCTGCTCTCAAGAGGTCACCAAAGATACAGAGCTTAGTACAGACACCCAATTGGAATAGCACACTATAGCCTAGAACTCCTGGGCTCAAGTGAAGCCTCCCATTTCACCCTCTCAAAGTGCTGGGTTTACAGGTATGAGCTGCTACACCAGATTCCATTTCTTAAATGTTAGACATTTAAGTACTTTTCAAGTTTTTACTGTTAGAAAACATGATGCAGTGAAAAAAATTGCATATAGTGATTTTTCTGTAGTGGGGGATTATTTTATTCAAAAAATTTTAACACTGTTTCCTTGGAAACTCAGTTAACAAATATTAATTGAATACTTCCTGTGTGCCAGGATATAATATGAACAAAAAGGACGGTTTTGGGGCGGCATCTGTGGCTCAAAGGAGTAGGGCATCAGCCCCATATGCCGGAGTGGTGGGTTCAAACCCAGCCCTGGCCAAAAAAAAAAAAAAAGGACAGTCTCTGTCCTATTGAAGTATACATACTAATGGGGACATATAAGATAATAACTCTATAATAGTAATTTTAGATTGTTGATAACTACCATAAATAAATTAGGATAATGGGGCATGGCACAGCCACTCATGCCTGTAATCCCAACACTTTGGGAGACTGAAGTGGAAGGATTACTTGCAGCCTGGAGTTTAAGACCACCTGGGTAACATGGCTCTGTCACTATAAAAATTTAAAAAATTAGCCATTTGTTGTGGTGCATTTCTGCATAGCCAAGAGCTACTCAGGAGGCTGAGACTGGAGGTTTGCATGCGCTCAAGAGTTGGAGGCTGCAGTGAGCTATGATAGTGCCACTGTACTCCACCCTGAGTGACAGATTAAGACCCTGTCTGTGAATGAATGAATATAATGCATAGAATATATTGACATTCTTAGTGATTAGGGAAGTTTTCTCTGAATAAGTTAACTTTGACTTAAGCATGAATGATATTAATAAGGCAAAGATTTGGAAAAATCATTCTAGACAAAGACTGTGAGAGCATAATGGGTTTGGCCTTTTTAAGGGACAGAAAGGCCAATGTGACTGGAACATGATGAATAAGAGGAAAAATGGTAGAAGTTAAAAGAAGTAGATGAGGGCATATTTTATAGAGCATTGTAAATGCCATCCCAGGTAGCTTAGGTTTTACTCTAACTTGATGGCAGCTACTGGAGGATTTTAATCAAGTGAATGAAAGTATCAGAATTACATTGTTTTAACACAGCGGTTCTCAACCTGTGGGTCGCAACCCTTTCGCTTTTCACAGAGGTTGCTTAAGACCATTGGAAAACACATATTTCCGATGGTCTTAGGAACTGAGATGCCGCTCCTGGTGTGGGGGGGGTCACCACAACATAAAGAACTGTATTAAAGGGTTGCAGCATTAGGAAGGTTGAGAACCGCTGTTTTAACAGATCACTCTGGCTACACTGAAAAAGCTCTAAAGGGAAGCAATAGAGGAAGAAATGTGGGTAGTCAGAAGGCTACTGAAGTAGTTCTGATTTAAGAGGAATTCTAGCCCACATTAAGATTGTAGCAGAGATGAGGGTGGTGATAGAGTCAGTACTACTGGCCAGGCGTCCCAAACTACAGCCTGTGAGCCACATGCAGCCTGCCTAGGACATTTATCTGGCCTGCCATGTGTTTTTGCTGCTGCTGCCTGTCCTGATTAACAGCAGACTTGTCCTGGGGCCTGCAGTCCGGCCCTCCAACAGTCTGAGGGACAGTGAACTGGCCCGCTGTTTAAAAAGTTTGAGGACCCCTGCTACAGGCAAACGGAATGCATGCGATGAGTGTGGAAAAGAGAAATGGCAAGAATGAAGTTTAGATTCTTAGGCTGAGCAAGTGAATAGATAGATGGTAATCCATTTACTAAGGTGAGAAGGAGACTGAGACAGTGACAATGGAGGAAATAAAATTCTCTTTTGGATATATTAAATTTGAGATGCCTATCCATTGCTGTGACCTAGAAATATAAATTTCAGGGTTATCACTGTATATTTGCATTATTAGGTTAAGGAAGTTCTCTTCAACTTTAGTTTGATGTGTGTTTTTATCATGAAAGGGGTAGGATTTTGTCAGATGATTTTTCTGAGTCTAGTGAGATGAACATATATGTTTTTCATTCTGTGAATATGCTATAATGGTTGTTGTTGTTGTTGTTTTTTTTTTGAGATGGAGTCTCACTCTGTTGCCCTGGGTAAAGTACAATGGCATCAGCCTAGCTCACAACAGCCTCAAACTCTTGGCCTCAAGTGATCCTCTTGACTGTAGGCACCTGCTACAATGCCTGGCTAGTAGTTTTCTATTTTTAGTAGAGATAGGGTCTTGCTCTTGCTCAGGCTGGTCTTGATCTCTTGAGCTCAAGCAGTCTGCCCACCTCCGCCTCCCAGAGTGCTAGGTTTATAGATCTGAGTCACTATGGCTGGCTTATTTGTTGATTTTAATGTCAAACTAACCTTGTATTCCCACTCATGTTCTCTCCCACTGGTTACTCATTTAGTATTTCCTGACGTGGTGAATGGCTCCTCCAAACCATTCAAATGCCCAAACCAGGAACCTGAGAGTTGTCTTAGACCTTTTTCTTTCCTTTATTTTCTGCATCCAGTCTGTTGATTCTATTTATTGCTTCTTCCTAATTTTTCCCATTTAAATTTATCCTCTACCCTGATGCCAGGAGTTTTTTTTTTTTTTTTAATCTCAAAGGCAAATCTGATATTCTAAATCTACTTACAGAAAAATTTATCAAATGGAAATTTATATTTGTTCCTTGCCTTCTGCCGATGTACATTATGTAAACAATTGGTTAACTCTTTGAATTATTTTTAAAAACTTACATTACTTTCTATGAATTTAGGTGATGGGATTTGTAACTTAAGTGTTAATGTTCTAGGAGGAATGCTACTAACTGTTCTTTTTGCACATTAATACTTGATCTAACTTTATCCAATAAAAAGGAATAGTAAAAGGAAGAAAAAGCTTAAAAACAGGTAAATACCAAATGAGAAAATGGCCTGTGGTAGGGTTGCTGCTACCCTGTTGCTGTGGTTCAATTGATCCCTTATGAGAGTTCTTTTCTTGAGAAATTTACACACACTATATAAAATTACAGGTATCATGATAGCTATAATTACTTAATCAGGTATACTATTGAAGTAGCAACTCTTAGCATGGATTTTTATGTTATTTATTTTAAATCCAAATTGTATAAAGTTGATAAATAATTAAAGTCTAATGTTCATATTGGTATATATAAATGCTGTGTATACCAAATACTATAACAACTCTTTAAACAATTTTTAAGTCTTATTTGTTTATTTCTTTATTTTGCAGCCTTGCATTACATCCTGAAAGAGTATTGGTAGCAACAGGTCAAGTTGGGAAAGAGCCTTATATCTGTGTTTGGGATTCATACACTGTGCAGACCATGTCAGTTCTAAAGGATGTTCATACACATGGTATAGCTTGCTTAGCATTTGACTTGGATGGACAGGTATGTGGTAATTTTTTTCCTTTTTCTAAATTATGTTTTTTAAATGTGTACTATAAATATTAAATAGGAAAGCAACTGATGAAAAGTATTTGTTTATTCAGGGTGGAAGTGAGTAGGTGGAATGGGTAGTTAATGTATATAAGAAAAATAAGAACAGGAAATTTTTATTTCATTATCTCAAGAACTTTCTCAATTGAATTATTACCTTGAAAGCCAAAGAGATTCTGATTTAGTAGAATATTACTTGGTTATTATAGAAAAATTTATGTATAACTCTTTTCCAGGTTAGGTATTTTGATAGCACAGATGGAAGATGCCTTAGGAAAATTAAGTTTCTCTAAGTAGAGCTTTTTGTATTTTCATTTCATTTACTTTAAAGGATATCTGTTATTGTTATCTTTTTTATTGAATAGACTGAGATAATTCCTATAATATAAGCTATTTTTATACAAAATCAAAGTTCAAAAGAAGGGATATAATTGTCATTCTATTGACTAATCAGTTGCAAATTATCATCTACTTCTAGTCAATGATTTTTATAAAGTTAAATAAGCCAAGAACTTTTCTGGGGTGCTTTTGTGGAAGTTGTTATAATTAAAATATATTTTAAATTTTACCAGTAAGAAGTTGGATTTTGCAGGTGTGGTTAATTTATGGTCTTCAAAATTAGGCTTTAAAATCATTTTAATTTTTAGAAAAAATTAAGTTATCTGCTTTTCAGTTCATAAAATTAATTTTGTATATCTAGATTTTATAGAAACAGATTACAGTGTGTCCTAGTCCCTTGAAAATGATAACCAGTAAATTGTTTGTATGCACATATATTCTTTACTCTAAGGAATAGCTAATTTGTTTGAATAAGTGTAAGTTATTCTTTCTGACAAGAGATGACTTTCTAGTAAGGGATCTGTAAAGCCTCAGTTGGAACCTCTTAATTGGGGTAGAATGTTCTTTAGGTTTAATATGATCATATCATGGTGATTGTCAATTGCAGAAACTTGATTCGTCTCTTGCTGTTATCTTCAATATACTCATAATTTCATTTTCTTTTTTAAGGAAAAAGAATAATGTTTTTACCTACTTTATAGGACTATAAAATATAAAACCTGCAAAGTTTTTTTGAAGACATAATTTATCATTTAAGAAGATTTATGAAACTCAAAATATTTTAGGCGGTGCCTGTGGCTCAGTGAGTAGGGCACCAGCCCCATATACCAAGGGTGGCAGGTTCGAACCTGGCCCAGACCAAATTACAACAAAAAAATAACCGGGCATTGTGGCGGGCGCCTGTAGTCCCAGCTACTTGGGAGGCTGAGGCAAGAGAATTGCTTGAGCCCAAGAGTTTGAGGTTGCTGTGAGCTGTGATGTAACAGTACTCTACTGAGGGCAACAAAGTGAGACACTGCCTCTTAAAAAAAAATTTTTAGTTGTATGTATCTATACTTCTTACCTTTCAGATTTCTCTTCCTAAGTGTACTATACTGCATTGCTGTGGAATTTCTTTTAGACGTATATATCCATGGAGAAATCACACCCATGGCTTTTACTAGTTGAAAGCTTTTAATTTTGCTTATTTTGAACAACTTATAAGAAAAGTCTTACGTACATGTATCTTATCATTATAGATCTTCAGGAGAACATGTTGCTTAAAATTTTAAGATTATAAAAACATAGTAGCTAAAAGATGTTGTGCACATAGTAAATGCCAGGCATTATGCTAAGCCTGCATTATCTCTTTTAATCCTCACATCAAACTTATGAAATAGATACTACTATTATCTCTATTTTACAGATAAAGAAACTGAGACTTAGAGAGGTTAAATAACTTGCCCCAGGTTACACAGCTAGTAAATGGAGCCAGAACGGGAACCCAGGTCAGTTATACTCCAAAGCTCATGTTTTTAACAGCAATGCTTTACTGCCTCCCAAACATGTAACTTAGGAGGTAGTTATTTATACTTCAAAAGGAATTCATCTATTTTAAGTATAGCTAAAGTTAAAATGTAAGGAACCGCTACCAATTGAAGATTAAGAATATCTCAAATTATGGTAATGAAAAATGCTTTAACTGAAAAAATATATTTGAGAGAACATATCTATTTGCTTATATCTATCAACTGTTTAGGGGATACCAAGTAGGAAATAGTGTATAAGTTTTGCATTTTCTACTATATTTGAAACTATAAGTGATCATTTAAGATTTATCCAATGAATGAGTTTCTCAGTTGGTGGTAATGCTGAATGTTCTTTTTCCAGTGGCTTTCGTCTAATGAATTGAATGGAATACACTAATACTGGCATTCTGCCTTATTGAAAATAATTAGGGCCAGAAAAGGCTATTTATATAAATTCATGACAAACAGAGACTAAAATTTTATCGTAAATGGGAGAGAGGATAAATTTAACTGGTACTTTATCTTGAAAATATAACCATAATTTATAAAAACATTTCTCAAAATTAATAAAGTCTAAGTTACAGTTAGAACTCTGCTGCTTATAGAATTAACTAGGAATACATTTTTTTAACTTAATTTTGTCAGTTACATGTTAGTACAAAATAAAATGCTTCAATTTACCTTTGACTTTTGGCATGTGATTATAAAGACAGCCATTTTTGCAAAAATTAGAGGGTAGGTTTACTGGTTTTTCCAAGGAGCTTTTTAGTAATCTCTCAATATCTAGACATACCTCAAGGACCTGTTTTATTCTTCTTGAATTTTGTTCTCTTATTGCTCTGCTAGATCCTAACTTCTAAAGGCTTTATGCATAGTTTGACCAGTATTTTACTCCATTAAGCCCTCTATCTTCTGTAAACTTTGTGATTTTACTTTGTAACATTGTAATGGTTAATTCTTATATAATAACACTGAGATCATAAGGACTGCCATACTAGAATCTTTTAACTTTAATTTTCCTTTATTTAAATATTGTTTCATAATTTCAGGAACTCATAGGATGTGTCTAGTGTGTATTAGGACATTTTTCTTATTTATTTGGTGCGCTAGAATTTTTGTATAGATATTCAATTAATGGATACAAATAAGGGAATAGGATCTGGGAAGGAATCCTCCTATAGAATCTGGGAGGAATTTGGGAAGCTGGATAGAGGATTTTTGTCTGGTTTTCCTTCTTCCTCTTTGATTCTTACTTTGTTGTTATCTTTATTTTATTTTAATTAAATTTTGTTTAATGGGATCTGGGAGTTCTCTTTGTGTTTCCCTGGCCAGACTGAAACTCCTAGGCTCAAGTGATCCTCTTGCTTTAGACTCCAGAGTAGCTAGTAATATAGGCCTGTACCACCATGCCTGGCTTTTTACTTATCTTTAAAGGAAACTCTCCTTCTGTCTGTCTACTTCTTAAATGTGGGTGTTCTTAGGGAGTCTCTGGCTTTGTTTTCTTTTCTTTTCTTTTTACTTACTTTCTGTAGGTGATTATTACGGCCCATGACTTTAACATCCATATCAATTAATAATGACTCTGAGTTCTCTCTTCAGCTCCAAATAATCCCCTTAAATGTCCTATAGATACTCTATATACATTTAAAACTGAATTCTCTCTTTATCTTAACTCTATCAAAAACCAAAACCCAATGTTCCTTCTGACTTCTAACTTACCTCTCCAGCCTTGCCTCTTGCCAGTTCCAGGTTGGTACTTTGCCCTTCAGCCACAATGAATTACTGGCATTTTCTCAAAAGCACCATGATCTCTGTTATCTAGAGGTCTCCTTGGTCTGAAATGTACTTTCTACTAATTTTCTACCAGACTGTCTCTTATTTTGTCTCCTAAGATATAAGTTACATATCACTTTTGCTGGAAAATTTTTTCTTCATCCTCACCTATCTAAGCTGGCTTATATGTGAGAAAAAAATGATAAAGTAAAAAATGATAGAATGCTCGGTGCCCATAGCACAGTGGTTATGGCGCCTGCCACATACACCTAGGCTGGAGGGTTCGAACCCAGCCCGGGCCAGCTAAACAACAATGACAGCTGCAACAAAAATAGCTGGACATTGTGGCAGGAGCCTGTAGTCCCAGCTACTTGGGAGGGTGAAGCAAGAGAATCACTTAAGCCCAAGATTTTGAGGTTGCTGTGAGCTGTGACACCATAGCACTCTACTGAGGGCAACATAGTGAGATTCTGTCTCAAAACCAAAACAAAACAAAAAATGATAGGAATCTAGAAGAGATAGCATAAGCTTTGTTGTTTCTACTTCTTCCTGTCTGTTGTTGTGTAACCTATGCTTGGGGAGGTCAATTTGAGCCAAGATATGTTTATCAAGACTACAGAGGAAGGGCTCCCAGGTCTACTTTGTTTCTGTCTTTACAGAGCTATACTTTGAGATTCTATTTAGGTGTGTGGAGTTTTAAAGCTTTTGGTTAATTGTGGTTGCTGTGTGTATATGATGACCTGAGCCACAGGAAAGAGGAATTAACAGAAATGACAGTGCCCTTCTAGCTGTTCCTCACTTCATACCTGTCTTGTGAAATTCTAATCTCTATGCAGTATGCAAGAGGTAGATATTTTTGTTCTCGTTGCTGATACGAATATGTGAACCATGATTTACTTCAGTAAGTCAATCATTTTCTCCTGTTCTCTAGGTTTTCTGGTGAAATTACGGGATTTCAGGGAGAATCTTAGGAAACTTTATTCTGTATCTTTTTTTTTTTTTTTTTTGAGACAGCCTCAAGCTGTCCCCCTGGTAGAGTGCCGTGGCATTACAGCTCACAGCAACCTCCAACTCCTGGGCTCAGGCGAGTCTCCTGCCTCCGCCTCCCAAGTAGCTGGGAACACAGGTGCCCGCCACAACGCCCGGCTGTTTTTTGGTTGCAGCCGTCGTTGTTGTTTTGGCGGGTTCGGGCTGGGGATTCGAACCCGCCACCTTAGGTGTACGTGGCTGGCGCCTTAGCCGGTTGAGCTATAGGCGCCGAGCTGATTCTGTATCTTTTTATGTAAATTATTCATTCTGCCCATTTTTGGAGTTTCTATAGTAATTCTACTTTGTAGAAACTATTTCTAACTGGGTTCTAGATAGCATTTCTTCTCAGCAACAGGTAGAGGGCATGGCCTCCTAAAACTAATTAAGGTTATGGTAAACTAATAGTAGTAATGATAATAATGACAGCAAACATTTATATAACATTAAACTATGCCAGGTACTCTTCTAACATCTTTAAATATGTGTATATATATGTTAGTTATCGTATTACCCTGTGAAGTGCTTTTATTTACTCCCATAGAGTAGGTGAGGAAAATAAGATACAGAAAAGGCTAAATAACTGCCCAAAGTCATCCAGCCAGTAAGAGATGGTGTTTAAACCTAGGCAGTCTGGTACTAGAATCTATGCTCTAAACCATCGTTTGGTAGACTTTTTATAACAAATGAGATAGTAAATATTTTAAGCTTTGTGGGCCATATGGTCTTTGTTGTAGCTACTTAGCTCTGCATTATAGTGTGAAAAAGGACAGTGCATGAAAGAATGGGTATGCTGTATCCCAGTAAAACTTTATTTACAAAAACAGGGTAAAGGGAGGATTTGGCCTGAGAGTTGTAGTTTGCTGACCCCTGTTCTAAACCAGTACTTTTCAGAGTGTGTGCTGTGCATTGTTCCTCACATTTTTCTTTCTTTCTTTTTTTTTTTTTTTGAGACGGAGCCTCAAGCTATCCCCCTGGGTAGAGTGCCATGGCCTCACAGCTCACAGCAACCTCCAACTCCTGGGCTCAAGCGAGTCTCCTGCCTCTGCCTCCTAAGTAGCTAGGACTACAGGTGCCCACCACAAAGCCCGGCCATTTTTTGGTTGCAGCCATCATTGTTGTTTGGCGGGGCCAGGCTGGGAATTTGAACCCGCCACCTTAGGTGTATGTGGCTGGCACCTTAGCCGATTGAGCCACAGGCGCCGAGCCTCCTCACATTTTTCTTGTGATTTCTTCTTTGACCCTTCACTTACTTAGAAGTATATTGTTAATTTCCAAATATTTGGGGGATTTTCTGGATAACTTTCTGTTATGCTAATTTAAGTTTTTTTTTTTTTT
>NW_003852415.1:14918843-14919951 GCF_000181295.1 Otolemur garnettii | reverse complement strand
GGCTATTTTTTGGTTGCAGCCGTCATTGTTGTTTGGCGGGTCCGGGCTGGGGATTTGAACCCGCCACCTTAGGTGTACGTGGCTGGCGCCCTAGCCCGTTGAGCTATAGGCGCCGAGCCTTAAGTTTGTTTTTATCAGAAGAATGTTCTTTGTATTTTAATTTTTAAAAATTTGTTGACGCTTTGTGATCCAAGGTGGTGTGATCTTTGATGTTTTATGTGTGATTGGAAAGGTTATGGAAAAGTGTTCTGCTGTTTCCTTTCTCTTCTCCTATTTATTGTGCTATTGTCATTTATTTCTTTATGTTTTGGAAATCCTGTAATAACTGTTGTTACTTTTTGCCTCATATAGTTATTTTTTTTATTAAGTCAAATGCACATAGATCTTATGCATATGTGGAGTACAATGTGCTGATTTTTTTTATACAATCTAACATGATTACATTTAACCAATCAACATAGCTTTCTTATATAGTTATTTGTAAAAAAATTTCAATGAGAAAATTCTTATATAATATTTACAATTTGGGCACTCTTACTCATGTGCAAATCACCTTTCTCCTTGGTATTATTTTCTTTCTACCCGCTAAAGCTCCTATTATCCTATCTTGTAGTACAGGTTTACTGATGATGAATTTTCTCTGCTTTTCTTTGCTTGAAAAAGACTATACTCACAATTTTCAAAAGATATTTTTGCTAGATACACAATCCTATGTTGATGTTTTTCCCCATTAAAGGCTACCTGTTGTGTTCTGACTTACATGGCTTCAGATGAGATGTCTAGGATAATTTTTTACTCTTTGTTTCTTAAAATATCAAATTGTCTCTTTTGTGTGTGGCTACTTTTAAGAATTTTCTCTTTAGGCTCGGCACCCGTGGCTCAAGTGGGTAAGGTGCCAGCCACATACACCTAAGGTGGCGGGTTCGAATCCAGCCTGGGCCCGCCAAAAAAAAAAAAAACAATGACGGCTGCAACCAAAAAACAGCCGGGAATTGTGGTGGGCACCTGTGGTCTCAGCTACTTGGGAGGCTGAGGCAGGAGATTTGCTTGAGCCCAGGAGTTGGAGGTTGCTGTGAGCTGTGATGCCACGGCACTCTACCCAGGGGGA
>NW_003852415.1:14914082-14918059 GCF_000181295.1 Otolemur garnettii | reverse complement strand
CGGTTGAGCTATAGGCGCCGAGCCTTGAGTTCTTATCTTAATGTAAAACATTCCAAGCCTTTAGACAGAGCTTCATTTTTGTCATTAATTACAAATCAAAGAATCTTTAAACTCATCTATAACCCATTAATTCCCTGCTTTGAAATGTCCTGACTTTTTGGCCAAACAATGTATGCCTTCCATTATGTGTAACTCCTGTCTCCCTGCAATGTATAGAACCAAACTATAACCCGACCATAAGGAAACCATTTGCTCAAGACTCCTTAGGTCTGGCTTTCCAGGCCATGGTCATACATATTTTGCCCAGAATAAGCTTCTTTAAATTATTTTACAGAGTTTGAGTTCTTTTCCATTGACATTAGACTATTTGATATTTTCCTTAAGGTCACTGAGGCTCTGTTAATTCTTCTTTCCTTTTTCTTTCTATGCTTTATTTTGGATAGTTTCTGTTAGTGTGTCTTTATGTTCATTTGTCTTTTCATCATTGTTTAAGCTACTGTTAATCCTTTGGAGTAGAATTTCATATAATGTAACTTTATAAGTTTTCTATGTTTTTTTATATCTTTTATTCTGTATGCATTTTAAAAAAATCTCAAGCATTTTGAAGATGTTTATTTTAACAACTAATGTCTTCTAATTTTAATCATCTCTGGTTCCTGGTTCTGTTTTTATTAACTGATTTCCCCCCCCCCGCTGTTGGTCACATTTTTCTGTCTCTTCACATGGACTCTGGACATTGTGTATGTTACATTTTGAATGCTGGATTTTATTGTATCCTTGTAAAACATTTGGACATTGTTCTGGCAGGTAGTTAAGTTCCTTATGGATCAGTTTGATCTTTGTGGAAAATTTGGCTTTCAAGCTTTTGAGGGGCAGAGGTAGAGTAGTTTTTCCTCTCGGACAGCTGGTTTAACTTCTCTACTAATATGTTACACCTCCTCCCCATATTTCTAGTGAATACCCAGTGAGTTCAAAGAAATATCTGCATTTTGGCTGTTGAGAATTCGAGTGATTCCTGACCCTTTGTGATCTCTGAGAATTGTGTGCCTTTAGTTTTCCAGTAACTGTTCTTTTTCTAGAATTTCTTCTCTGTGTAGCCTATAGATTTTACTGTATGCAGAAATTGGTGTTCTTGAATCTGACCTATAGACAGACTTTCTGGAGTTGTTCTTCTGCTCAGCAAATTCTGGCTGTCTTGGACTCTCTGAACCAGGTTAGGTTCTGTCTTCTCAAATCAGTAAGGCTACTGGACTCTATTTGGATTACACTTTGATGTGACGTACTCTGGAAATTCCCTCTGAGATGAAAGCTGGGGTGATTGTAGGACTCACCTTGTTTGATACCTCGGTTCTTTCAAGGTTCATAGTACTTCAGTTTCTGTTGCAAATATCTGAAAACATTTATTTCATAATTTGTGGAGTTTTCAGTTGTTTATGAGAGAGAGGCAAGTTCAGACCCTGATGCTATTTCTTGACTAGAAGTCCATCTTTTATGTTTTTTAACCTTTGTTATACTTTCCATCTTTAGGTCATACAACTGTGTGAAGTGAAGACTGCTAGCGGTTACAAATGTTCACATTTTCCCCCCCTCCTTCATGCATTGCCACATCTTTTAAAAAGTGGTTATTTCTTGTTGTCCAACTCTGGGGAGTTCATTGCTTTAGTCAGAGATCTACAATTCAGTCCTCACCTTAGGTAGGCTCTAGACCTCATCTCCTATTCCTTTTCAGCCTATAGCACAAGAGTCAGGAACAACAGGATTTATCTGATGCCTTTAGAGTCAAATAGATACAGGTAGTCTCTTACCCTCCAGGATTCCCACTTGAAATCATTTGTTTTGTTCTTAGATTTCTTAATTCTTTGATTGCTCAGCAGTGCATTTAAAAGGATTATTTACATTTTGTCTAGTATTTTAGTTTTTGCCAGGATATTTTGTCAATCCTGTTAAAAATGCAGATTTCTTTTTCATAATGTGAAGAGCTGTACTTGTGTGCAAATATTAACAAGAAGAAATATATTCAACCATTTTTTATGAGGGTGGTAAAATGTAGATGTATAAGATTTTATATTTATAAAAAGCATAAGTAGAATTTATTTGCCACTTATAATTTGGTTCCTCCTTGATTTATTTGCCTTTTCATTCCTTCATGGACCTCTTGGACATAATGCAGCGCCTGGTTTCAGTTGGACTTGATTCAAAGAATGCAGTTTGTGTTTGGGATTGGAAAAGGGGGAAAATGTTGTCCATGGCTCCTGGTCACACAGATAGAGTAAGTATTCCACTTTGGGATTTCTTATGGATACAGGATGGGGAAAAAACAGAAGATAGTTCAGGGGATTTTATTCTTCTGTATTTTATTATTGCTAGATAGGTCATATATAATTTTCCCTACTTATAAAAAATTGTATAATTATAAAAACAAGTTTTATAGTACATATATTGTAGGATTTAGAAGAAAGATTCAACAGCTATGATGTTAATGGAAAATTTTTAACTCTATGTTACTTCAGTAAACTCTGAATTTTCCTGACTTTTTCTTTTTTAAACAGTTTTATGGAAATATATTTATATGTAAAGGACTGTACATATTTAATATATACAATTAGATGAGTTTGGATATACACAAATACCCATTCAAATCTCAGTTTGAAAGTTGAGTGGTTTGAGCCTAGAATCTGTTTAGTTTGGTTTACCACTAATTTGTTACATATTGTGTATGATAGTTAAGGTGAAAAATAATGTTGCGTATGTGAATTTAAAATTATGTATTATTAAATGTTTTAGATACCTAACATTTTTTACTTTGGTAAAAAAATTTTACCAAAATTCTAATTGTTGAAATATTTATTCTCTACTACCAGTTGTATAAGATTAATATGAGGGATACATTGTAACCCATGTTTTAGATTAAATATTATGCCATTTTTATAAACAGATCAAAATTTTATAAACTTTTAAAGATACCTAATTTTTTTTGTGTATGTGTGCATAGTAAAATTCTAACCTCAAACATCAGAGAGGCCTGGTTAATGGTTCTGTTTGTTGAAATCTAACAATCTATAAAAGTTGTATAGAAAATTTTGTGTGTATTTACGTTTAGGAGAATATGCTTGGTTTTTAGCAGATTCTCCATGGGGCCTATTATAAACACACATGCATACACACAATTTAGATAATTATTAAAATGTTAGGTTTATTTTATAGACTGCTAAGTCTTCTGATTTATATAGATCAAAGCTCACACATTAGTACTTTGGATTTAGTAAATAAATTATTGTAAAAATGATACTATCAGTGGCATTTTTAAAAGCATTTTTGTGGTATTTTAAAGTTCAATAGAATATAATCTGTATTGTAGTGAATTGTTAAACATTGTCTCATAAGCCATATTCTTCATTATCACTGAAGAGTATCACTTTGTAGATTTTTAGAGGTAGTAAAGCTAAAAAGTAAAAGTAAACGTTTTATAGGTAGATTGCTTAGATTTGAAAGAAACATGGTGAGGACTGCTAGATGGCAGAATAAATAACTTATTTTTTAAATGTCAAGTAGGTTTTTTACACTTACTGTGTATTTGCTTATATGTTTCTAATGCATATTTTGTTTCATCTAGGTTTTTACTTGTTTGCTTTTGTGACAAAATGGCTTGTATGTATTTAAAACTTATGAGATCTTAACAAGGCCTGGAGATCTCCCAAATTGAAGTATAAGTATATAGTATATAGTCAAACTTTGTTGACCTATAAAGAATAAGAGAGTTTAAAAAGATTAAAGTAAATATTTCAGTCCTTTATGTAAGTAGTTCTGTGTGATAGAAAACATTAAGAATGTTTATTATTTCTAGCTGTATAAGTATTACATTCCATTCAGAATCTGTTCTCTGTAGAAATTATGCAGATACCTGCCTTATGCCTTAGTTCTACTGAACTATGCTTTTTGGGTTTATGGACCAAAAAAAAAAATTTTTTTTTTTTTTT
>NW_003852415.1:14902551-14913584 GCF_000181295.1 Otolemur garnettii | reverse complement strand
GGGTACATGTGAATTTGTCTAAAGGTTGAATATAAATGTCTTAACATAACAATTATGAGAAAGACATGATGGCTATGTTAGCCAGTTGGATGAGATTTTTCCAAACTGTATATAGAAGCAACACACTGTATCCTATGAGAGAATTAATGTACACAATTATGATCTAATAAAAAACAAATTTAAAATTAAAAAAAATAGAGTTAAGTTTTATTCCAACACTTGCTTCCTAAAGTTCATAGAAACTAATAAATAATTTTTATTCTTTATCATTTTCTTATTTACTTTATTTCTCATAAGATTTTGAAGAATGAGATTCTGATTATTATTTATTGAGGAATATTATTATGTGATAGGAGTTTGGGCCATTTGGTCATTTGGACAGGATTCTTAAGTGATTCTAGAAATAAGTATTTTAACCATTAATCTGATTTGTTTACAGATATTTGATATTTCTTGGGATTTGTACCAGCCAAATAAACTTGTCAGCTGTGGTGTAAAACATATCAAGGTACTAGAAGGGTCTTGCTTTATAATAGCTATGTTTTGTTCTCTGCCACTAAGTACATGTCATACTATTAAGAAATTAGGGTACTTTTAGAATTTTGACAGTACTTATTTTTAAAATGCCAATGTTTTCATGTTCCTACTTTAAATCTGACAAATATTTATTGTATAGTTACTTCATGACATTGCTAAGGAATGAATAGGGAATTAATAAACCACTTTCCAAAAAGGAATTTATAGTCAAGCAAGGTAGGATTTACTATGTTCATCTTGTTTCTTTGTATTATATTTTACTTACACAGGAAAATGTGAGACTAGGATACCAAGTAAGCAAAGAATTTTTTATTCATAGAGCAAAGTGGTGTAATATAAGCGGGATAAAATGGTAGAAGCAACATAGAGTTGCCATTGCCACTTACTAGCTTACCTGGGATAAGTCAGTTAGCCTCTTTGAGCTTTTTTCATATCTTAAAACTCTGACTGCTGTCACCATCCTCAAAGAGTTGATGATTAAATAAGGCAATGTTTGTACAAGTGCTTGTTATAGTGCCTAGTACAAGGTAATCTTTCTGAAGTGTTACCTTTTCCTTTTTATATATTTGCTTCCTGATTTGACCTCAGCCTTGGTAGGCACTACTTACTTTGCTTATGAAAACTCTAAGTTTTATTTTATAATTAGAGTTCAGGCTTTGAAGCCTATAAAGTTAGTGGTGATATTCAGTCTTATGTTTATAGTTATTTTTAAATCACTGGTACAAATTAAAAATACTCTCTTTTCTTCCATTGCCTGACTTAACATTTCCTGGTAATAGTTATTTCCTAGTGAGTAAAAGATTCTGTGTTTCAGTCTTTCTTTCTTTTTTTTTTAGAGACAGAGTCTCACTATGTCACCCTCAGTAGAGTGTTATGGAGTCACAGCTCACAGCAACCTGAAACTCTTGGGCTTAAGTGATACTCTTGCTTCACCCTCCCAAGTAGCTGGGACTACAGGCACCTGCCACAATGCCCGGCTATTTTTTGTTGCAGTTGTCATTGTTGTTTAGCAGGCCCAGGCTGGGTTCGAACCCGCCAGCCTTAGTGCATGTGGCCAGTGCCATAACCACTGTGCTATGGGTGCTGAGGCCAGTCTTTCTTTTGATATGCTTACCTCCATCCTCATTTTCTCTAGTGCATCTTTAACTGCTGCTGCTGTTCTGGTTTTGATATTCTGATATTGATTTGATTGATGGATAGTATTAAATCTTTAATTTTGGGGTAAATTAACTGCCAAAGCTATATCTAGGCTTTAAGGCACTGTGAAGGTAGACATTTTTGTCTTGTTTACCTTGGATGAACAAGATGATATTTGATACAGTATTTGATATTTATTAAGTGCTTAATAAATGATTGGCAAATTAATTATAATAAAGAGATCTTACTGCCATTTAATATTCTTAATAAAGCTAAAGTTCCATGTGCAGGTTTTTTAAAAGTTCATCTTCTCAAATAAACTAAACAAATAGATTTTTAGTATGAGTTATATTTTCTTTCCTTTGGTGGAGGCAATGAATAGTATGGTAGTTCTCTTTGCAGGCAATACCAGTGAGGAAAGTCCCAGAGATGATATAGATCTGTACTGCCCAGTGGAGTAGCCATTAGTCACATGAAGCTATTCAAACATAAATTAGAGTTAAATAAAAATTTAAAATTGATTTCTTCAGTCACTCTAGCAGCCACATTTCAAATGCTCAAGAGCTACATGTATCTAGTGGTTACTATATGGGAAAGTATATACAAATAAAACATTTTCATCATCACTGGAAGTTCTACTGGACAGTACTAATCTGGATTCTGGAACAGTTAACCCTTGCTGAGCATTAAAATCATTTGGATACCCATGCTTCACTTCTCATAGGTTCTGTCTCAATGTATCTCAGTTGGGGGCCCAGGTATCCTGTTTTATAATCTCCCCAGGTGATTACAAAGTGAAGACAATTTGGGAATCACTGACCTAGTATAAGATAGTAAATTCAAATTGAGACTTGCTGGAAAAAAAAAAAGAGAACCAGCTATTCATATGTGTAGAAATTCTGGAGCTTTTAAGTTTAAAAATAATAAAGTTTTATTTATGAATGCACTCAGTAGCTATTTGAACAGATAACAATTTTTAGTTCTTTGAGGCTTCAGGTTTTAACATAAGTATGTAGTATTAATACATTATATTATTTTAAATGGTAATTTATGTATAATAAAGTTAAATTTATTCTCTGGGCCTAACTTCTTCATGTAGAACTATTTAATGAACATATCCCTGCCATGCCCTATCTTTAAATTTATCTTTTACTTTTTAGAGATGGGGTCTCTCTCACTTTGTTGTCCAGGCTAGAGTGCAATGGCTATTCACAGGTGCATTCATAGTGCACTGCAGCCTCCAACCAACTCCTGGTCTCAAGTGATCCTCTTGCCTGACCTCCCGGATAGCTGGTCTGCAGGCTTGTGCTAATGTACCTTACTCCCTTTCTTTTTTTAATTCCTCTCTGTAAGCTATGAAGATTTCCTTGGATCCACATAATAGAGCAAAAACTCTGGTGATATAGATTCTTGTTGATCCTTCTTTTTGTTTATTCTTCTTTGAATAAACAAATCATTCCACATGGGGATCTATCTTATTTTGAAGCCTTATAAGCAAAGGAATTGCTCAGCTTTGAAAATAACAAGAGCACCTATTAATACATTTTTTTCCTGTCTTTACTGTTCCCATCAGTGATTGAACATTAGATTTGGTCTTTTTTGCGATTAGTGTATGGTGTCTTATCTTCATTTTCATTGCTAACCTATTCCCAGTTTTTTAACCTAAATTTCATGTAGGTGATTTTTCTCAGAAACCTAAGGAAAGCATAGCATATTTTTAAATCTAGTTCAACCCCATTACTCTTAAAGATAAGGATCAAAACCAGTGGCTTATCTGCTCTGTAGCTTTTGACACCAGTAGGATGAGGAAAAGAACATTGAATACCATTGTATCATAAAACAATTTCTTAGGTAATTTCTAGTCTGCTCTAATATAGCATCAAAGTGTTGTAAATGTCTTCCTTTATTTCATAAGTATCCTTTGGTAATTTGATTACATTATGTACCTTTTAGTTCTGGAGTTTATGTGGAAATGCTCTGACCCCAAAACGAGGTGTCTTTGGTAAGACGGGTGACCTTCAGACAATATTGTGCCTAGCTTGTGCGAGAGATGAATTAACATATTCTGGTGCACTCAATGGGGATATTTATGTCTGGAAAGGAATTAATCTTATACGAACAATACAAGGAGCCCATAATGTAAGTATATTTAAATATTTTAAATACTTTTAGGTGTTAACCACTTAGACTGTTAGATTGTCCTAGAACAACAGACTGCATAAAATAGTATATTTTTTCAAATCAGTTCAGTTGCTTGAAAAATTCTATTCTAACTGAATTACTTTGTTTTCAAGATTTCTTTCTTTCTTTTTTTTTTTTTTTTTTTTTTAGAGAGACAGAACTTTATTGCCCTTGGTAGACTGCTGTGGCGTCACAGCTCACAACTTCCAACTCCTGGGCTTAGGCGATTCTCTTGCCTCAGCCTCCCGCGTAGCTGGGACTACAGGCGCCCCCCACAATGCCCAGCTATTTTTTTGTTGCAGTTTGGTTGGGGCTGGGTTTGAACCTGCCAGCCTCGGTATATGGGGCTGCTGCCCTACTCACTGAGCCATAGGCGCCGCCCTGTTTTCGAGATTTCTTGATGGAACATTATACAATTAGACTTATGGATTTTTATTAAACTAGATATAATTAGTATTTTGTTAAAACCATTGCTTTAGTATGGTGTCTTTCTCAGAGTACTGTTAAAGAGAAGCTTATTGACTTCAACTTAAAAGTATTCTAGATTAGAGGCAAGACATAATTATAAGAGGGACTTTACCTAACAAATGTAGTCAGTGTAACCTACTTCGTATACCTTCATGAATCCCCAACAATAATAAAGAAAAATGTATTCTAGATTAACCATAGTAAAATAAAGCTAGTGCTCTTGAGGCTAACTTACCAGAAGTAAACTTGGGTGCAGTTCTAGAAAAAACATAAATATTGATCCCTTAAGTGAGTGGCAGAGGGATTTAATTTTTGTACTGGGTGAGATTTTCATGTGAATAAATTATCAAATCAGAAAGCTTGTTAAAATTTTTAGTGTTTTTGATTTGAGCTTTTTAGTAGTTGGGTCCCCTCCTTCAAGGTGAAGGGAGACAGCACAGAGCTGCCACCGAGTTAGTAATGAGATCTTCAAGTAGAAAAGTCCTTAGTATATTGAAGAACCACTTACAACAAAACTTGCTTTAAGCAAAATGCCTGAAGACCAAAACTATCAGTATGTAAAAATACTAGTTTCCTTAATTTACATTGATAATATCAGTATATAAAAATGATAGTTTCCTCATGTTTATCAGCACAGAATGTAATTGGTGTTTTAAACTTTTACTCATCTGCTGGGTAAAAAATAATAACTTCTTATTTGAATTTTATTTCCTATCTAGTTGTAAAACTCCCATGTATTTGACTACATGAATTCTTTTTCTATTAACTGGATTTTCTTATCCTGTGCTTTTTGCTTTTTTAAAAATTACTGTTGTTAAATTGTTTTTCTTTCCTTTCTTTATTTGTGTATTAGGGTTATTAGCCTTTTGACAGTCATACATGTAAAAATTTCCCTAATCTGTTTGTCTTTGTTTTATAATATCTTTTCTCATTTTTTGTGTCTCGTGGGTGACCTGCCATAGGTCCATCCCAGCCCAAAGTTATGTAAGTGTTGTTCTAACTTTTTTCTGACATTTTTGTTTTATATTTCACATTTAGAATTTTAAGTCTATCTATAATTCATTTTTATATATGGTTTAGGGTTTAAATTTATTTTCTTGTCTGTTATGCACATACCAGCAAATACCACTTTAGTTATATGCAGTTGTTCCTTAGTATCCTCAGAGGATTGGTTCTAGGACCCTCCCTATCTGTGCATACTCAAGTCCTATAGTTGGCCTTTTATATTCTTAGGTTTTGCATCCCTTGAATAGTATGGGATTTGTGTTTGGTTTCTGATGCAGAACCTGCAGGTATGAGGTAATAAATACCAACTGTATTTATTGAAAAAAATAAAAGTGAACCTACTGTTTGATCCAGCAATTTCACTACTAGGTATTTACCCAAAGGAAAAAAAGACACTTTATAGAAAGACATTTGCGCTCGAATGTTCATAGCAGGACAATTCACAATTGCAAAAATGTGGAAACAACCCAGTGCCCATCCAAAGGGCACTAACCAAGTGCCTGTTAATAAAATTTGGTATTTATATACCACAAATTACTACTCAGCTGTAAATAATTGTGCTTTAGTATCTTTTTTTTTTTCTTTTGGAGACAAAGTCTCACTATGTTGCCTTCAGTAGAGTGCTGTGGCATCACAGCTCACAGCAGCCTCTAACTCTTGGGCTTAAGTGATTCTCTTGCCTAAGCCAATCAAGAATGATTCTCTTGAGTAGCTGGGACTACATGAGCCCACCACAACGCCCAGCTATTTTTCTTTTGTTGCAGTTGTCACTGTTTTTTAGCTGGCGCAGGCTGGGTTCGAACCCCCTAGCCTTGGTATATGTGGCTGGCGCTGTAACCACTGTGCTACGGGCGCTGAGCCAATCTAGTATCTTTTTTAACAACCTGGATAGAGCTGGAGATCATTCTCTAAGTTGAAGTATCAAAAGAACAGAAAAACAAGCACCACATGTATGCAATACTAAATTGAAACTAGTCGATCAACACTTAATGTGCACATATGGAAGTAAAACTCAAGGAATCAAGTAGATGAGAGGGAGTAGAAGAGGTTGGGTTAATTCATACCTAATGTGTAAAAGGCACATATTCTGGGTTAAGGGCACACTTACAACTTTGACTTAAAATGTTTAAAAGGAAATTATGTAACCAAAACATGTGTACCCCATACTATTCTTTTTCTTTTTTCTTTCTTTTTTGAGACGTCTCACTTTGTTAGCATTGGAAAAGTGCCATGGTATCATAGCTTACAGCAGCCTCAAACTCTTGGGTTCCACTGATCCTCTTGCCTCAGTCTTCCAAATAGCTGGGACTATGGGTGACTACCACTACTTCTGCTATTTTTAGAGATGGGTTCTTGGTCTTGCTCAGGCTGGTTGAACTCCTGAGCTTAGGCAATTCATTTGCCTTGGCCTTGCAAAGTGCTAGGATTACAGGGATCAGCCACTGCACCTGCTCTCCTCCTATAATATTCTGAAATTTAAGAATTAATTTTAAATAGTCCATGTGTATGTGGACCTACGAGGTATAAACCCAGGTTGTTCAAAGGTCCACTGTATTATGTTCCTATGGATTTATTTCTAGAGTTTCTTTTGTATTTTCTGATCTGTTTATTCTTACATCATACCAAAGTATTATTAAGTGGGTTTCTACCTTCATAAAGTAGATTTTCTTAAAAAGTATATGTTATTTTATTTCCTTTTGTAGGCAGGAATTTTTAGTATGAATGCTTGTGAGGAAGGCTTTGCTACTGGGGGCAGAGATGGCTGTATTCGTCTTTGGGATTTAACTTTTAAACCAATTACTGTGATTGATCTCAGGGAAACAGACCAGGGATACAAAGGTAATAACAAAATAAATGTCTCATTTTACTAAACGAACTCTAAATGTACCAAAGATTGTCTTTTTCCTTTAGTAAAAGTAAATGCATGCCTGTTTTAAAAATATAAATAAGACTCACATTTGCCTCTACGTGGTATACATTTAATTGTCTGTTATAGTGGTTCCTGCAGAGAGAAGTGACAGGCATTTATTTTGGTAACCTTGGATTTTGAAAATAATTTTACTGTTAGAATGCTAAATATAATTAGTTAGCAAATAAACTGTTGGAAATAAAGTATGTTGGGAATTTGGGTTGATTTTAGTGTGTGTAAGTGTTTTTCTGTCATCCAGATTTGTCAGCAATTGGGAGGGTTTTAAGAATTTGATGTAATGAAACAGAATCTTTTACCATAAAAATTAATATATTTACTGTGGTGGTATTATGAGAGTAGGAATGGGAATCACACAGGTCTATATTTAAACCATATTCTAGTCACTTACAAGGTACGTAACCTTGGACTAGTAATTTATCCTTATGTGTAAATTGAGGATAATAAGTATAAATATAGGAATAAATGAGTTAATGTGTATAAAATGTTTAGAAGAATGTCTGGAACATAATAAGCTTGCAAATGTTAATTTATTCTATTTTAGTTTTTTTTTGCTGAGCATAGTTATACTCTAAAAATTATAGAATAATTTGAAACTTTTTCATATTTGATCCTCACAACAACATTGTGAGGTTTACAATATCTTTATGTCAACCATTCAATACAAATGAGAAAACTGAGGAAAACAATATCTTTTTTTTTTTTTTTTTTTGAGACAGAGCCTCAAGCTGTCGCCCTTGGTAGAGTGCTGTATATCTCACAGCAACCTCACAGCAACCTCCAACTCCTGGGCTCAAGCGAGTCTCCTGCCTTTACCTCCCCAGTAGCTGGGACTACAGGTGCCCACCACAATGTCCGGCTATTTTTTTGTTGCAGCCATCATTGTTGTTTGGCAGGCCTGGGCTGGATTCGAACCCACCAGCTCAGGTGTATGTGGCTGGCGCCTTAGCCGCTTGAGCCACAGGTGCCGAGCCAACAATATCTTTTCTAAGGTTCCAAAAGGGATTGTGGAATATGCTGAAAAGCAAAATTTTTCTTCTTAATGATTTTATGAACAGATTGAAGAAATAAAATATAGACAAGTGAAAAGCCAGATTATTGTAGGGAAAAATAATATATAATTTTATAAAAGTATTTATTGAGTAATTACTTATTGAATTATGCAGACTGTAAATGTTATAAGTCTTTGAGAAAGGAGACCGTATTTGTCCAGTTGAAGTTGGAGTTGTCTAACAAGAAAGAAGGAGGAAGAGTGCATGTTTGAAGGATGGGTAGAAGTTAGGTATATAAAAAGAGCGAACCACAATTCCATATAGGAAACAGTATGGACAATGGAAGAGATGTGAGTATGGATCAAGGACTTGCATATTTCTTCTATCTCACATCAAAGGTACAGAAAATATAAAAATTAACTTCAATTTAGGAAGACTGGCATTATATGATTACGGTGTTGCTGTTAAATACAATTTACTTTTTACTAGGTTTATCTGTGAGGAGTGTTTGTTGGAGAGGTGACCACATTCTAGTTGGAACACAGGACAGTGAAATTTTTGAAATTGTGGTACAAGAAAGAAATAAACCTTTCCTAATTATGCAAGGACACTGTGAAGGTGAACTTTGGGCGCTTGCTATTCATCCGACTAAACCTTTGGCTGTGACTGGAAGTGATGATCGATCAGTCAGGTAAGCAAATTGTAAGGTAATTGCAGAGACTGGACTTTATCCTAAGATAAATGTAAAGAAAACTCAGAGAAAAAGTTAAATTTAAATTTTATCAGAATGTTGCATAATAAATGAACATGGTTAGATGCTTAGAACTAATAGAATTAATACTATTAATGTTTTATTTTTTTCTCTGAAAAATATATGATATGGCTCTCATCAGAATGCTCAGAGCTACCGCTGCCTCTTTAACAGCAACGTAGTATTTCACTACATGAATATACTGTAGTTTATTCAACTAATCCATTACTGATGGAAGATTGGGTTCTTCCAGTTTTGTATATTTAGTAAATGCAATGCTTATAATGAATATTTTTATACATGTCTTTTTGTACATGTATAAATATTAATATCTCTATGATAAATTCTTAAAAATGTTCAAAGGATATATGCATTTTAAATTTTGATAATTAATGCTTTACACAGAGATAGTAATTTATACATGTATCATCAATATATGTCAGTGCCTATTTTCCGATACCCTTGCCAACACTCATTATTATCCTACAAGTTGCAAAATTATATCTTGTTATGTTTTGAAAAATAATGTATTTCTGTCATGTTGAGGGATGTTGAGTATGTCTTTTATGTGTAGAGGACATTTGTATTTCCTTTTTCGTGTCTTGTTTAAGCTCTTTGCCTATTTTCAATCTCTAAGTGATTTAAAATAGAATCTAATTATATCTATCTGCATATTAAGGAAATTATCCCTTTGTCTATGACAATGGTTCTCCAAGTGTGGTTCAGCATTACCTGGGAACTTGTAAGAAACGCAGATTCTCAGGCCTTTATAATTCAAAATTTCTTACAATTTTGATTGTGATTACAATGGATACTAAAGTTTAAGAACTTCTGGTAATGGGAGTTAAGATTTTTTTTTTTTTTTACTTTTTTTTCCATTTCATTTGTAAATATTACAGTTTCACCTTTAAAAGGTAATGCTAAACATCATTATAATACTGTTATCACATAGTATTCCTTTAATATAATAAAATATCTAACCAGTATATATCTAACCCCTGATTATCTCATAAAAAATTTTTATGGTTTTTAGAATTAGGATCCAAATAAGATCCATGTATTGCAATTGTTGATGTGTCCTCAATCTCTTTTATTCATTTTTAACTATAATATTTCTATAAGAAAAATTTGTTCTCATTTACTGTTTGGTTACCTTGGGTACAATTTGTACAGAAAAGGCAGAAAAGTTCTAATTCTTTCTCTACATCACTGTTACCAGACAAAGAGGGTCCAGCTGCCTGTCACTGTCAGCCAAATACAGAGACGAGGGTTAGGTCCAACTAGCTTCATTATCAGAAGGCCAGTGATTCTGGAGAACAGTAGCCACTCAGAAACTGTTCTGCCCTTCCATTTCCAAAACCAGTTTTTTACATAAAAGTTCAAAGTAAAAAAACTGTGTTAACCTTTATTTTAAACAGTAATCGGCATAACCCGTGACCCATGACAAACAAAAATTGGCGTAACTCATGACCCAGAACAACATTTCTAATTCAGAAGTTAATTTCCTACATCAACTGCTCTAAACTACTCAAGATATACACTTTTAGGTTAAAGCTGAATATATAAAACAATGAGGATGGAAGGCATGAGGTGAAGGTCACCCAGGACCGGCCAGACCAGCCGTGTTTTCTCAGCCCTAGCCTGACTGACTCCATCTTATTCTCACTGCATGCACTCTCATTACAAGTTTTAAAAATAATTACTTCCCTAGAATTCTTTCTATGAACTGCCAACATTCCTTGCCCTTTTTTTCCTGTAAGGTTGTTGATCTTTTTCTCCTTTATTTTTCACAGTCTTTTGTATGTTATGGATATTAACCATTTGTGATATAAGTTGCAAATAATTCCGCCAGTTCGTTACTTTATTTAGTTATTTTTTGAGACAGAGTCTCACTTTTTGCCCTCAGTCGAGTGCCATGGCATTGTAGCTCACAACAACCTCAAACTTTTTGGCTCAAGTGATCCTCTTACATCAGTTTTTCATTTTTAGTAGAGATGGGGCCTCACTTTTGCTCAGGCTGGTCTTTTTTTTTTTT
>NW_003852415.1:14890413-14902385 GCF_000181295.1 Otolemur garnettii | reverse complement strand
TTGCAGCCATCATTGTTGTTTGGCGGGCCCGGGCTAGGGATTCGAACCTGCCACCTTAGGGGTATGTGGCTGGCGCCTTAGCCGCTTGAGCCACAGGCGCCGAGCCGCTCAGGCTGGTCTTGAACTCCTAAGTTCAAGTAATCCACCAGCCTTGGCCTCCCAGAGTGCTAGGATTACAGGCATGAGCCACTTGTTTTTGTCATGCAAAAGTTTTTTGTTGTAGTTATTTGGTTTTATGTAGCTGAATTTATTATTATATTCTTTTATGACTTATGATACTTTATTATGGAGAGATCATCTGTAAAATTAAAATTTTTTCTAATATATTCTTCCTGTACATTAGTCTTTTATTTTTTATATTTTACTTCTGATCTATGTGAAAATTCCTTTAGTGTAAGGAATGAGGTGGGGATCCAGATAACTTCTCATTTTTTTATGGTATGCTAATTAGTCATGCCATTTACTATCATTGTGCATTTTATATGGGTGGGAGATGCTGAAGCTCTATACCTGAATAGAAACTGCTGTGGGACTACCCTTTACTCATGTGCTTTGGTGGGAACTGCTTTATAATTCTTTGATTGTAAAACTGTTATTATCAGCTGCTGCATAGCTGCTGTAAAAAGGGCAATCGGTCCTAATTGGTCAGACTTCTCTTTCTGTTACTGGTGGGAAATTTATCTGGAAAGACCTCCTCTACTGAAGACAACGATAAAGATGCTAGTTAAATGTAAATCTCCTTAAAAGCTTCAAAGAACTGAGAAGATAGTGAAGAACTGTCTAGCCAGTTTGTGAAAGAAAATAGGAATTGAGGAGCATCAGTGAGCCAAAGCCACTTTTGCTGTGAGGACATTTTTCTTTTTCTTTTCTTTCTTTCTTTTTCTTTCTTTTTTTTTTTTAGAGACAGAGTCTCACTTTATTGCCCTCAGTAGAGCGCTATGGTGTCATAACTCACAGCAACTTCCAGCTCTTGGGCTTAGATGATTCTCTTGCCTCAGCCTCCCTGAGTAGCTGGGACTACAGGCGCCCACCACAACACCTGGCTATTTTTTGTTGCAGTTTGGCCACGGCCGGGTTTGGAACCTGCCACCCTTTGTATATGGGACCAGTGCCCTACCCACTGAGCCACAGGTGCCGCCCACTCTGAGGGCATTTTTCTGTGGGTAAACTTGAGCTTTGTTTATGGCTTTCTCTTAGGCCACAAGGGACAAGACAGAGGACCACCAAAGGAGGGTAGTTCAACATCCTTGTTGAAACTGTAGATTAAATTCCAAAAAAATTCCACTGCAGATTTGTGTGGGAATGGATAGCTATCTTCTTGTTTTAAGTGTTTCTTGTTTTGCTTTTTTAAGACAGTCTCACTTTGTTGCACTCAGTAGAGTGCCATGGCATCCTAGTTCACAGCAAGCTCTAACTCTTGGGCTCAAGCAATCCTCTTGCCTCGGCCTCCTGAGTAGCTGAGACTGCAGATGCCTGCCACAACAGCTCGTTTTTTTTAGAGATGAGGTCTTGCTCTTGTTCAGGTTGGTCTCAAACTCCTGAGCTCAGGTGATCCAGCCCCTCAGCCTCCCAGAGAGCTAAGATTACAGGTGTGAGCCATTATACCTGGCCTTATTTTAAGTCTTGATAGCACAGGAAGTGTATAAAGCAGTTTGATGTTAATCATTATGGAAACAGTATGACTTTACCACAGTATAAATTTCATGTATAAGTGCTGCTTGTGGTTTATAATTTTAGGCTGAATTCACTAGGAAACAGTATTAAGTATGCAGTAAAAGCTGATTTTCAGAATCATTCAGCATTTAAGAATAGTGTTTGAGGGCAGTTCTTCTGGTTTAAAATTTCAGGCTTGGCTATGAGATTAAAAAAATCACAATAGAACTTTACCACTGCTAAACTGTTAAACTCCTGCGTTAGGAGTTTCAGCTTCCATTTCTGACAAAAATTCATGGAACTGACAATGGTTAAATTTCATAAGAGCAAATAAAATTTGCCATTAACACTGTTGGTTCAAAAACACATGGGACAGGCTCAGCACCTGTAGCTCAGTGGATGGGGTGCCAGCCACATACACTGGGGCTAGTGGGTTCAGATCTGGCCCGGGCCTGCTAAACAACAATGACAACTGCAACAACAACAACAAAAATAGCTGGGCATTGTGGTGGGCACTTGTAGTCCTAGCTACTTGGGAGGATGACGCAAGAGAATTGCTTAAGCCCAAAAGTTTAAGGTTGCTGTGAGGTGTGACACCATAGAACTCTACTGAGGGCGACGTAGTGAGACTCTGTCTCAAAAAAAACCAAAAAAACCACATAGGGGAGTTAGTTTCTTTGTGTTTTTTTTTTTTTTTCAAAGTACCTACTGAAGAATAATGTGAATAATCAGAGGCTTTAACTACCTTACATTTTCACAATCTTTGAAAATGTTTAAGCCATTTTTTCATACACATTTTTTATTTTACTACCAGCCATTAGTTGTAATTCATTTTACTAGATTCTGACTGAGGTTTGTATTGAATTGGTATTTTCTCAGTATTTTAGAAAATATTCTCAGCTATAGTTGTTCCATGCAGCTGTTCATTGAAGCTAATTCTTCAATCACTTCAAACTTGACATTGATTCCTCTGTAAACAACTGAGTAGTATCTGTACTAGCTATTGATTTAAGATTCAAGAAAAACACTATTTGTCTTGTTTTTTAATTAATTATTGGCAGGGTTCCCAAAACTGTCAACTCTTAGAGCAACTGTTCTTGCTGAAAGGTTAGTCTTAAACAAGTCTATTTCTTCAGCTGCTGCAATCCAAAATGATTTAATTCATCTCATCTCTAATAAACAGCTTTCTTTGCTGACTAACAAGTGACCCACTCAGAAACTTAATTTTGTTGCAACTTTGTTTTAATTTTTAAATTTGTGTGAAAAATGCTATTGTGATGAGATAATCTGTTTTAATTTTTCTGATTTTTCTGATTATCACTTTCCTTTGAGTTGTAAATATTGTGATAAGTGCTTAGTCTGATAATGTTAGTGTATATTTATATTCTTTTAGCATAACCATAATGTTATTTGATAATAAACACAATGCTTTGCCATCTAATTCAATAACAGTATAATCCACGTTCTGTGTGTTAAAAATATACACTTGAAGTCCACTTTCTTTTTCCTCTTGTTTCAACACCGTGAGTATGCCCTGGTAATAAAAAATAATAACAAAATGTCACCTTATGGTAATACACATAGCACTTGAAATTCTGTCAAGTTATGACTGTGTCACTGTGGTTTTGTAGTATGCTGAGCAGTAAAAAGAGATGTGAATGTACCATCTCTTTTGTTACATCTTAACTCTATCTGTGTAGTGTGATAAGAGAAGCAACACATAAACCATAGGCAATAATAGACAAATGAATATGCTGTGTTTTCATAAAACTTTATTTACCAGCATGCAAAGTTGAATTTCAGATAATATTCTTGTGTTTCTTATGTTCTTTTAATTTTTGCAACCATTTAAAAATGTAAAAACCATTTTTAGCTCTCAGATTGTCATAAATAGGCAAAAGCCTTGTTTGGCCTATAGGACATAGTAGGCTTGTGGTAGAGCCAGGGTATAGAAAGTCTTCAGCAGATATCGTACTTAATGTTGAAATATTGAAAGTTTTCCTTTGACATCAGAAAAAAAGAGCCTGTTTGAACCATTCTATTCAGCTATAGACTAGAAATCTTTGTCAGCACAGTACGGTAAAAGAAAAAAAAACCTTATTTTGTGTGTGTATATGTATGTATTTATATATGTAAATAGATGGATTAGAAAGGAAGAAATAACTGTCATTTGCAGTTTTTAATATATGATGTATACATATATATGTAGAAAAATCCACAGGAAAATACAAATACATTATTGGAACTGAAAAGAGCAGTCAGCAAATTTTCTGGATATAAAAGCAATATATAAATATCATTCCTATAAAGCAGCAATACATTTTTTAAAAAAGGATACTGTTATAAAAGCATTTAGAAAATCTACTTAGTTTTGCCGATTTTTTTCTAAACTCTTGAGGTAGATACCTATTCATTAAATTTTAGCCTTTCCAAAATTTTATAATATACCTTAGTACCTGTGGGAAGAAACTGATTCAAAGAACTCCTCTCGCCCCACATACTAAAATCTATGATGCTCATTGAGCCCTTACCTAAAATGATAACAGTATTTGCATATAACCTATGTACATCCTCCCATATGCAGTTGACCCTTAAATATCATGGTTTGATCTGCACTGGTCCACTTGTAGGCAGATTTTCTTCTGCCTTTGCCACCCCTGTGATAACAAGACCAACCCCTCCTTTTCCTCCTCTTCCTCCTCTTCCTCAGCCTACACAGCATGAAGACAACATGCATAAAGACTTTTTGATGCTCTACTTCCACTTAATGAATATTAAGTATATTTTCTATTCCTTATGATTTTCTTAATAGCATTTTCTTTTTTCTTGCTTACTTTATTGTTAAAGAATATAGTATATATAGCCAGGTGCTGTGGAGACCACCTGTAGTCCTAGCTACTCAGGAGGCTAAGGTAAGAGGATCATTTGAGCTCAAGAGTTTGAGGATGCTGTGAGCTATGAAGCCACAGCACTCTATTGAGGGTGACAGAGTGAGACTCAAAAAAAAAAAAAGAGTATGGTATATCACATGCAAAATATGTGTTAATTGACTGTTTATGTTATTGGTAAGGGTTCTTTTCAAAAGTAGGCTATTAAATTTTTTTTTTTTTTTTAAACAGAGTCTCACTTTGTTGCCCTGGGTAGAATGCCGGGGTGTTATATCTCATAGCAACCTCAAACTCGTGAGCTGAAGCGATCCTTTTGCCTCATCCTCCCGAGTGGCTGGGACTACAGGTGCCTACCATGATGCCCAGCTAATTTTTCTGTTTTTAGTAGAGATGGTGTCTTGTTCTTGTTCAGGCTGGTCTCAAACTCACCACCACCCACCTTAGCTTCCCAGAGTGCTAGGATTACAAGGCATGAGCCTCATCACCACACCCGGTCAGGCTGTTCCATTTTGGGGGAGACAAAAGTTACATGTGGATTTTCAACTGTATGGGGTTAGTGCTCTTAACTCCCATGTTATTCAAAGGCAAACAAGTACTTTAAATCATCTCTAGATAGCTTACAATACCTAATACAATGTATATCAGTAGTGGTTATACTATATTGCTTAGTGACTAATGACAAGAAAAAAAGTCTATGCATGTTCAGTACAGACTCAACCATCATAGATTTAACTGCATTTTCCTTATGGTTGGTTGCATCTGTGGTTGCAGACTAGATGGATATAGAGGGCTACTGTATGCACATTTAAAGTTTCTGAAAGTTCTTCATAAGTACTCTTTCAGCTATCTTCACAAGTTTTGATGTGAGCAGTTTTGTTATAACTTAGTTCAACTTATTCATTGCTTTTCTTAGGATTTCATTGTTGCTCTTTGTTATTTAGAAATATAATTCTTAATTTTCAGGCAATAAATATATTCTAGTTATCATTTTTGTTGTTGATTTCTAGCGTTATAATCTGGGACTTTTTTTTTTGAGACAGAGTCTTACTATGTCACCCTTGGTAGAGTGCTATGGCAACACAGCTCACAGCAACCTCAAACTCTTGGGCTTAAGCGATTCTCTTGCCTTAGCCTCCCAAGTAGCTGGCAATATAGGCGCCTGCCATACACCAGCTATTTTTTTGTTGCAGTTGTCATTGTTGTTTAGCTGGCCCAGGCTGGGTTCGAATCCCCCAGCCTTGGCGCATGTGGCCAGTGCCATAACCATTGTGCTATGGGTCCTGAGCCAATCTGGGACATATTTTGAATTTAAATAGTCTTAAGTGTTACACTTAAATTGAAAAGATATATATATATATACACACACACACATGCATGCACACACACACATATATAGAAAATGATATGTGTGTGCATATATACAGTAGAACCTCTGTAAGTTGACCACCCAAAGGACTGTAACAAACTGGTCAACACACAGAGATGGTCAACATAAAGAACTAGGCCTGCTATACTTGTACATGTTGTGCATGTCCAGTCTATGAAAATTAGGTCAGCTTAAGGAGTTGGTCAATGTAGAGAGATGGTCAGCTGTGGAGATTCAACTGTATATTTGCATAAATATTGCCTTTGATTAGGATACAAATCCTCTGTCTAAAATGATTGGTTCAAAAGAATTTACATCACTACGTTGTTTTAAAAGTAAAAGATTCTATCAACTTTTTTTCCAGATATGAACTTTTCCCATGAAGGAGACAATTAAAATACCTAGATTTATCTTAATTAAAATGGGATTATTATTTTAACCAAAATTTTTCATAGGATATGTTACTATCTTTTAAACTATGCTTTAGTTTACTATCCTTTTTTATTTTTTTAATTAAATCTTACAGGATATGGAGCCTAGTAGATCATGCATTGATAGCAAGGTGTAATATGGAAGAACCAATTCGTTGTGCAGCTGTGAATGCAGATGGAATCCATCTTGCGCTTGGAATGAAGGATGGCTCATTCACTGTACTTCGAGTGAGGTATAGTATTAGGGTAGAAGTAGAAACAGTAATGCTCACAATGAGGTAGAATGTGTAATACTCATTTTTTTTTTACTCATTTGTCTTTTCTTCATCTTAGCATTACTTAATATTTCAGATATTATTTCCATTAAATATACACTATATTTAAAAAAATAGCTTTGTTAGAATATTAAATAAACTCAAAAATGGTTTTGGGGGTGGTTAAGAATGCTTAATAGATTAATGGGTAAAATTTTGAGCTATAAATTTGGGTCCCAACTTCCTCTTCTTGGGTAGTATAGATTTTCAGTAATGATCTTTTGTAGTGAATAACCACAAGGCTGTTAAAACTGGGTGAATGGTTTTTTTGTTATTAACGGCTTTATGCTTTTTTTTTTTTTGAGACGGAGCCTCAAGCTATCCCCCTGGGTAGAGTGCCATGGCATCACACTCACAGCAACCTCCAATTCCTGGGCTCAAGCGAGTCTCCTGCCTCCGCCTCCCAAGTAGCTGGGACCACAGGCGCCCGCCACAACGCCCGGCTATTTTTTGGTTGCAGCCGTCATTGTTGTTTGGCGGGTCCAGGCTGGGGATTCGAACCCGCCACCTTAGGTGTACGTGGCTGGTGCCTTAGCCGCTTGAGCCACAGGCGCCGAGCCCGGCTTTATGCTTTGAAAAAAAAAAAAAAAGTGCTTGCCTTTCTTCTTTTGTTGGTGTAATTAGAAAAGTTTAAAGAACTGCTTTGTTAAAGCCATTATAGTTAGGTGCAATTGAATTCTGTGTGGCCATTAAAAAATTGGCTGTAGATCCACTGTATGTTTACAAGGATAAGTACTTTTAAAGGCCTTATTCTCTAGCTTAGTGAATGGTAGGATCTTCAACTCGATTGCCAAGTGTAGAAAATGTTAATTCATTTTTCTTTTTTAGCTACTTCCTAAAGAGCTTACACATTAATTCTTCCATTCTTTTTTTTTTTTTTTTGAGACAGAGCCTCAAGCTGTCCCCCTGGGTAGAGTGCTGTGGCATTACAGCTCACAGCAACCTCCAAGTCCTGGGCTCAAGCGAGTCTCCTGCCTCCGCCTCCCAAGTAGCTGGGACCACAGGCGCCCGCCACAACGCCCGGCTATTTTTTGGTTGCAGCCGTCATTGTTGTTTGGCGGGTCCAGGCTGGGGATTCGAACCCGCCACCTTAGGTGTACGTGGCTGGCACCTTAGCCATAATTCTTCCATTCTTACCATGTACTCTTGTGTAGGCGTATGTCATCTCCTGACTGGATTGGGGTCTCCATACCTTTCTTCACTCTATAGCAGTGATTCTCAACCTTCCCAATGCCGCAACCCTTTAATGCAGTTCCTCATGTTGTGCTGACCCCCAACCATAAAATTATTTTCGTTGCTACTTCATAGCTGTGATTTTGCTACTGTTATGAATCATAATGTAAATAGCTGATATGCAGGATATATTTAGGTGACCCCCGTGAAAGAGTCCTTCGACCCCCAAAGTGCTCACAACCCTCAGGTTGAAAACTGCTGCTCTACAGTGATAGTGATTCTTTTAAAGACACATTTGTTTACATTACTCCTTTTTCTTTTTTTTACATTACTCCTTTTTCTTAAGTATGATAAAGACATTGTATTGTCCTTAGGATGAAGTTTATAACCTTAACATGGTATGGTGGACATCTCTCCTGCCTATTTCTCTGCACCTCAGTCTCTCTTTCATCTGTACAAAAGTTCATTCACTTCTTCAGCTACATCATGTTCCCTTGTACTTCTGAGCTTTGATATTTATGTAGTCCTCTTTCTGAGACAGATTTTTATGATGGGATATGCTGAGATTTTTCTTTTAAACTAATTTTTTTTTTTCAGAGACAGGGTGTCTCTTTGTTGCCCAGGCTGGTATGATACAGCTCAATATAACCTTGAAAGATCCTCCTGTCTCACCCTCCCCAGTAGCTGGGACTAGAGGCACACCCCACCATGCCTGGCTAATTTAAAAAACATATATTTTTAGAGATGGGATCTGGCTATGTTGCCTAGGCTGGTGTGGAACTTCTGGGCTCAAGTAGTCCTCTTGCCTCAGCCTCCTTAAGTGCTGGGATTACAGCTGGGTGTCACTGAACCCAGCCTCTTAAAGTAATTTTTTTTATTGTGGTAAAATATACTTAATGTAAAATTTATAATTTTGGTCATTTTTAAATATACAGTTCCATGGCATTAGGTACATTCACATGGTTGTGCAACTATAACCACCATCCAGCTCCAGAATTATGCCATCTTTCCAAACTGAAACTCTATACCAATTAAAGATAACTCTACATTCCTCCCTCTCTAACCCTGAAAAAAATCACATTTCTGCTTTCTGTCTCTATGAAAGAGGGAATTTGGCTACTCTTAGTTCTTAAACTCATTTTTTAAATGGTTTATAAAATTTGAATGTCAATTAAAGCTTTCTTCCCAGAGCTCTGTAAATGTCATATTGCCTTCTTTTGTCAGCCAGCTTCCTAAACTGAGATGAAAGACTATGAAACGCCTTTACTAGGCTCTCATTACTATTACTATTGGGGCACCGATTTGGTCATTATTCTAGAATCTCTATAACTATCATCATCATCTGTTCTTCTCATTGCTTGTTTAATTTCTTTGAAGATGACTTTTCATTTTTACAGGTTAGAAATCATAAACAGAAACATGTGAATATTAGTATTTGTGATCAGCCTTATTTTTTCTTTTGCATAAGAACTGAAAGTATTAGAATTAGAATGCTAATGTGTAGAGGTTGCACGAGAATCTAAAATGAATGTAAAACATTCAAGACTTTTCCTCTTTGAGCTGATATTTTTTAAAAAGTAGTGATCATCTTTTAGCTAATGTTCATTAAAAGTACTGGTTATTAGTCATTTACTTGCCTTTCAAATATTATATGCAGTAAACTAAACGAAAAATTTCTTATTTCTTCCCAGCCCTTAGGAGGCCAAGGCAGGTGGATTCCCTGAGCTCATAGGTTCAAGACTAGCCTGAGTCAGAGCAAGACCCCATCTCTAAAAAATAGCCTGGCATTGTGGTAGGCATTTGTAGTCCCACCTACCTGGGAGTCTGAGGCAAGAGGATCACTTGAACCCAAGAGTTTGAGGTTGCTGTGAGCTAGGATGCCATGGCACTCTACCAAGGGTGACCAAGTTAAACTGTCTCAAAAAAATTTTTTTTTTCTAATAAGGCTGTGTTTTAGCAACTGAATCTAAAAAACATTTGTTTACATTACTCCTTAAATCAGTGGAAAGGTTATTCTGAGTAGTAAATGCTTTTATAGGTTAAGTCACAAAATAGTATTCTTAATCCTTCTGAATTTATTTCCTCTTGGTTTGCTTTGTGTTCTCTGTATGATAAAGCAGGATTCAGTAATATAGCAGTATTAAAGTACCCTCACAAGGAATGGTTATATTATGGTTACAGGAATAAAAATTAGATTAGAATCTTATACACTGGTACACACACCAGGGTATAAGATGATATAACAGGGTAAAGCCACAATATCTTCTTAAACATCTCTTTTCTATGTGATAAGAAATGTTAATAATTTTTTAATTATTATGAACCAGTGCACCATTTAAAATTAAAAAAAACTTTATATCCCCCTGTTTTTTAAAAATTTATATATATATATTTTTTGAGACAGTGTTTCACTATGTTGCCCTCAGTAGAGTGCTGTGGTAGCATAGCTCACAGCAACCTCAAACTCTTGGGCTTAAGCAATCCTCTTGCTTCAGCTTCCCAAGTAGCTGGGACTACAGGTGCCTGCCACAATGCCTGGCTATATCCTTCTACATTATTAACCTATTTATGCTGGAGGTTGAAATTTAAAAAAAAAATTTTTTATTGTTTGGGATTCATTGAGGGTACAAAGAGTTAGGTTACACTGATAGCATTTGTTAGATAAAGTCCCTCTTATAATTGTGTCCTGCCCCTAAGAAGTGTGGCATACACTGTGACCCTCCATTTCCCTCCATTTTCCCCTCTCCCAACTTGCTCATTCTCCTCCTCACCTTGTGTTAGCTCCTCTACTGCCTTCATATTAGAATAGAGTACATTGAATTCTTACTTCTCCATTCTTGTGATGCTTTGCTGAAAATATGTTCCACTTCTATCCAGGTTAATACAAAAGCTGTAAAGTTGCCATCTTTTTTAGTGACTGAATAGTATTCCATAGTATACATATGCCACAGCTTGTTAATCCATTCCTGGGTTGATTGGCATTTATGTTTTTTCCACATTTGGTGGAAATTTGGCGATTGTAAATTGAGCTCTGATAAACAGTCTTATGCAAAATGTCCTTATGATAAAAAGATATTTTTTCTTCTTGGTAGATGCCTAGTAATGGGATTATAGAATCAAATAGGAAGTCTATATTTGACTTCTTTGAGGATTCGCCATAGTTTCTTCTAAAAAGGGTTGGTTTAGGTTGCAGTCCCATCAGCAGTGTAAAAGTGTTTCCTTGTCTCCACTTCCATGCCAACATCTGTAGCTTTGAGACTTTGTGATGTGGGCCATTCTCACTGGGGTTAGGTGATATCTCAGGGTAGTTTTGATTACTACATCATCCTCTAATGATTAGGGACGATGAGCATTTTTTCATATGTTAGCCATTTATCTATCTTTAGAGAAGATTCTATTCATGTCTCTTGCCCAGTAATATGTGGGGTCATTGGATCTTTTTTTGTTGATTAATCTGAGTTCTCTATGGATCCTAGTTATCATATTTTTGTCCAATTCATAATATGCAAATATCTTCTCTCATTCTGAAGACTGTCTGTTTGCTTTGATTGTTAGCTGTAGAGAGGTTTTCAGTTTAATTAAGTCCCATTTGTTTATTTTTGTGTTGCAAATGCCACAGAAATCTTCTTTATAAAATCTTTCCCCAGGCCAATATTTTCAAGTGTTTTCCCCACACTTTCTTCAAGGATTTTTATTGTTTTATGCCTTAGATTTAAATCTTTCATCCATCTTGAATCAATTGTTGTAAGTGGTGAGAGGTGTCGATCTTTTACATGTGGTTATGTAGTTCTCTCAGCACCATTTATTGCATAGGGATTCTTTTCCCCAGTGTATGTTCTTGTTTGGTGGCTGAAAGATGTTAGTTTCATCTCGTGGTTTTCTATTTGATTCCAAATGTCAGTATGTCTATTTTTGTGCCAGTACCATGTTGTTTTGATCACTATGGCCTTGTAGTATAGCCAAAAGTCTGGTAGTCTTTATTACTAAGAATTGCCCTGGCTATATGAGGTTTCTTCTGGTTCCATACAAAACAAAGAATTCTTTTTCCCAAATCTTGAAATTATCATGTTGGTATTTTAATGGGGATTGCATTTAATTTGTAGATTGCTTTGAGTAATATAGACATTTTCTTTTTTTTTTTTTTTTT
>NW_003852415.1:14859272-14888967 GCF_000181295.1 Otolemur garnettii | reverse complement strand
TACTTACTGTGTTCTTGGCTATGCAGAAGCTCTTTAGTTTGATCAGGTCCCAATAGTGTATTTTTGATGTTGCTTCAATTGCCCGGGGTGTCCTCCTCATAAAATGTTCGCCCAGGCCGATTTCTTCAAGTGTTTTCCCTACACTTTCTTCTAGTATTTTTATGGTTTTATGTCTTAAGTTTAAGCCTTTAATCCAGTGAGAGTCTAACTTAGTTAATGGTGAAAGGTATGGGTCCAGTTTCGGTGTTCTACAGGTTGCCAGCCAGTTTGCTATTTCTTTTCTTAGAGTTTTGTAATTTTCTTTGTAGAAGTCCTTCACCTCTTTTGTTATGTATTCCTAGGTATTTCTTTTTTTTTTCTGAAGCTACTGTGAAGGGAATTGTGTCCTTGATTAGCTTCTCATCTTGGCTGTTAATGCATATATAAAGGCTATTTGTGGATGTTGATTTTATATCCTGAAACATTGCTGTATTTTTTGATCACTTCCAGAAGTCTTCTGGTTGAGTCTTTTGGGCTCTCTCAAGTATAAGATCATACCATTGCCAAAGAGTGAGAGTTTGACCTCCTCTCCCCCATTTGGATGCCCTTTATTTCCTTCTCTTGCCTTATTGTATTGGCTTGAACTTCTAGCACCATGTTGAATCCTCTCTGTCGTTTCTTCTTTATTGTTTATGATTGACATTATTAGAGATGTTACTTTTCTGTTTCTAGTTGTGGTGATAGAGGACAGCCTTTTCTGGTTCTAGTTCCAAGTGGAAAAACTTTCAGTTTTACTCCACTCAGCAGAATATTAGCTGTGAGTTTGTCATAGATGGCTTTGTTCAGTTTCAGAAATGTGCCACCTATGCCTATATTCTTAAGTGTTCTAATTAGAAAAGGATGCTGAAGTTTATCAAATGCTTTTTCTGCTTCTATTGAGAGGATCATATGGTCTTTGTTTTTGTTTTTTTGATATGGTGAATTATGTTTATGGACTTGTATATATTAAACCAGTCTTGCATCCCTGGGATGAAACCGACTTGCTTGTGAGCAAAGCCAAACTCTTCCTTGTGGCCAAAAATCAAATTATTGAATTTTTTGCATGACTTTCTCACAATCTCCCAGCATGCTAGTATCTGTAGTAGTGTCTAACTCTGTGGTGTATGTGGCTGGCACCCTAGCCGCTTGAGTCACAGGCGCCGAGCCCAGATTTTTTTTTTTTTAAAGGATGGATAGTATTCCATTTTTTTTGTGTGTGTCTGTATGTATATACATATATATCTTTCTTTATCCATTCATATACACTTAGGTCGGCTTGAGGGAAGGGTTGCATGGGTAATGTGAAACTGTTCTTATTACCTTCTTGAATGAATCTTTTCTTATTTCTGTGCTACACTCAATGTGTCATCTCTTACCTGGTTTCTTTAGCTCTGAAGGAAGGTATTTTCATGCATGGATAGTTGTGCAAAGAGATGTTTCTGCAAAGCGACTAGCACTGGGACTAGCCCCCATGCCACCACTTTGCTGACCTCACTCCCCACGTTTTATATTATAAGAGTAATACAAAAAAAAAAGAGTAATACTGATATCATGGAAGTAAATGAAAACTTTTATATGAAATATTTTTAAATAGAAGTGTGTGTATGTGTATAATACATGTATGTATGTATATATATATTATTAAAAAGTCTGCAGAGGCACTCATTCATTCTCATAAATAGATAGACTTCATAATAGTGGAAGAGCTTGATAATCATGGCTAATAGGCTCAGCGCCTATAGCTCAACCGGCTAAGGCGCCAGCCACGTACACCTAAGGTAGTGGGTTCGAATCCCCAGCCCGGACCCGCCAAACAACAATGATGGCTGCAACCAAAAATAGCCGGGCGTTGTGGCGGGCGCCTGTGGTCCCAGCTACTTGGGAGGCAGAGGCAGGAGACTCGCTTGAGCCCAGGAGTTGGAGGTTGCGGTGAGCTGTAATGCCACGGCACTCTGCCCAGGGGAACAGCTTGAGGCTCTGTCTCAAAAAAAAAAAAAAAAAAAAAAGATAATCATGGCTAATAAATCATACTGAAGATGGAGCAAGGTTTCCTGGCAGGTATGGAATAAATTTTTTTGTAAAAACATAAAATTGTTATTTTATTAATAGCACCTAACTAGTGGCTAGCCATTTGACATTCTCTGCCAGTGTTACTACCATATTACTGTATGTTGCCATGTATACTTTGGTCCCATGTATAATGTGCACAAATATTTTGGGCCCAAACTTTCATTAAAATGCCTCTTGAAAAAGTGGCTGGCTTTTAGCTGGAAGAGAGATATCTGGAGAGGGCTAACCCTCCTCTGGAAAATGTGCAGATTGCACTGCCCTCTTGCAACCCACTTTGTGAAGGCTACCCCTTCCCTCTCTCCTAAGAATCCTTCCCTCCTTGCCATGTCAGGGGCTGTGGCTAATGTGGCCACATGCATAGCTAGCAGGGCTGGAGTTTCTGAGGCTACTCAGCCCTGGACAGCCAGGTGGGTCCCTGTGGCCTACATGGGACTCCTAGGGTATATTCAACATGGGTAGACCTTGGCCCTCAACCTGCATAGCTGCGGCCTGCTTTGCCAGCCCCATTGTCACCCTCTCCCCTGATTATGGGGCTTGGTGGAGGCCAGTCTGGCCCACTCCCACTGGATCCTGGAACACTGTGTGCCCAGTGTGCCCAGGTAGAAAGGCCTAGTGGCCTTAGGAGGCCTGGTGGGCTCCCTCGCTCCAGAGCCATACTACCTATGAATAATGGCATGCTTATTTTTCCCTCAAAAATTTAGGCAAAAAAAGTATGAATTGTACAAGACAAGATATGGAAGGATTATGATAGTATTCACCTAATAAATCATGCATTTACTTAAAAATTGTTTTCAAACGATTTATATTTTGTATGCTCCATTTCTTGGGAAATAATAAGTTCCAAAAATTTTTTCCTGGCTTTAAAAAAGTAACTCTCTGTGTACATTCATTATTTTTTCAGATCAAAGAGGTTTTTTTCACCACTCCCCCGCCAAAATCACTACTAAAACATGCTCAATATATCCTATATTCAATTTCTTACCTCAAACTTACAACTTTCTAGTTATATCACATTTTTGCTTTCCTCCTTTTCATAGGAAACTTCTCAAAAAACTTGTCTAACTTTACTGTTTTTCTTTTCTTCTAATTAACTTACCAACTTTCCCTATACCAGTATGGCTTTTACTTTCAGCTTTACATTGAAAAGCCCAATTACTGGCCCAGAGCGGTGGCTCACGCCTGTAATCCTAGCACTCTGGGAGGCCAAGGTGGGTGGATTGCCTGAGCTCACAAGTTTAAGATCAGCCTGAGCTAGAGCAAAACCTCATTTCTAAAAGTAGCTGGCAAAATGAGCTATCTCAAAGAAACAAACAACTAGTAATGGTACCCTATATTCTTAAGATTAGGAGATATTTTCAGTTCTCATCTACCTTGATTCTCAGAAGTACTTGATCCTTTTTACTGTCTTGGTGCTTCTAAAAACATTCTCTCCCCTGGCTTTAGGTGTTAATATCTTTGTTATCAGCTTACTTCTCTGGTTCCATTTTCTTCATAGGTTGATTATCTTTTACCTATGGTAAATATTAGAGTTCCTTAAATCACAGACCTAGGTTTTCTGCTCTTTTAACTCTGTTTTCTTCATAGGTAGTCTCATCCTGCCTTTGTCTTTAGTTACCACTCGTGCCCTGATAACCCTAGATCCACCGCTCCAGCTCTCATCTCTAAACTCTGGCCCTGCATAACCAGTAACTCACTTATTTAACATCACTTAAATGTCTCAAAGGCATCTCCAAGTCAGTATTTCCAGAACTGAACTCATGCTTTCCCTCCCAAACAAATCATCTGTCCGTGGTCCCTTTCCTGGTGAATGGCACCGTTGCCCATATTCTTGTGCAAGCCAAAACATAGGGATTATTTTCATCTCTCATCTATTACCACATTCTGTTGACTTTGCTTACCTGATAAATCTTCTAGGAATGTTTTTATTGAAGTTTGTGAATAGCATATACTATGTATTACATTGTATAATTCTATAAAATACATGTGTGTGTGTATATATATACATATATAAAATACTGTATGTTTTAAATCAGTTCACTTTTTTCTGAAGTCTGAGCAACCACCATCAGCAGTAACTTTTTTTTTTTTTTTTTTGAGACAGAGCCTCAAGCTATCCCCCTGGGTAGAGTGCCATGGCATTACAGCTCACAGCAACCTCCAACTCCTGGGCTCAAGCGAGTCTCCTGCCTCCGCCTCCCAAGTAGCTGGGACCACAGGCGCCCGCCACAACGCCCGGCTATGTTTTGGTTGCAGCCGTCATTGTTGTTTGGCGGGTCCGGGCTGGGGATTCGAACCCGCCACCTTAGGTGTACGTGGCTGGCGCCCTAGCCGGTTGAGCTACAGGCGCCGAGCCAGCAGTAACTTTCTAATTGGTCTTAGTCCTTCTATTATACTCCTTCAATTTATTTTTTTACCAGGGCAGTTATCTGATTTTTGTATGTCCTACCTTAGCTTAAACTTACAGATTAAGGCCAAAAATCTTAACTAGACCTATGAGGGCCTTCATGATATTCCCTCAGACTTCCTTACCAGTCTCAACTCACAGCAATGCAAAACCCCCTTGATTGTGTGAGTGCATCAACACTGGCCTTCTCAGGTGGAACTTAAATTCTTTCTCTCGCCATTAGCTCTTTCATATATTGTTTGTCTCTCCTGGAACATGGGTCTTTTATCTCTGAGTTCCTGTCTTATGTTGAGCTAAGTCCCATTCATTCATCAGAATAAAGTTTAGCTATCATAGCTATCTACGCCACTTCTTTGATAGGTCTCCCCAGACTCCCTTGAATAGGATGATTCCTCTGTTACATGCTGTGATCAAACCTGTGTACATTTACTTTGTGATGTATTACGAGCTGTTAATGTGTGAGTATTCCCAGACTTTGGCCTCCCTCTGCTTTTTAAAAATAAACCATACCATTCACGTATCAGTTTCCCAGAAGACTTAATTTTAAAAAATTAACAAATTTTCATCTACTAGTCTTCCTTAAAATTTGTCAGAGAAACATTTTCATGTGAGAGGGTTGTTATATAATTCATAATGTTGACATAGCAACATAATACATATTATAAAATCAATCATTCAACCCAAATCTCTCCATCATTGTTTTCTACTGTTTCTGTGTGTGTGTGTGTGTGTGAGAGAGAGAGAGAGAGAGAGTGAGTGTGTGTGTATGTTGGTGGACAGGAGGTAAAGTATCAGAAAATGTAGGACATAAGCCATTTCTCTCATTGGAAGTAGTTAAATCTCTTGAATAAAAATTCTATAAAATGAATTTAATTATGAAGAATTTTCAAGAAGAATTTTAATTAAAATTTGTGAAGAAAATGATAATTATAGCTGTGCATGGTGGCTTTTGCCTATAATCCCTCCTGTAATCCTAGCACTCAGAGAGGCTGAGGCAGGTGTATTGCTTGAGCTCAGGAGTTCCAAACCAGCCTGAGCAAGAGTGAGGCCCTGTCTCTAAAATCAGCTAGGTGTTGTGGCTCACAGCTATAGTCCCAGCTACTCAGGAGGTTGAGGCAAGAGGATTGCTTGAGCCCAAGAGTTTGAGGTTGGTATGAGCTATAACACCATAGCACCTATTGGTAGTGACAAAGTAAGATGTCTCAAAAAAAAAACAAACAAAAACAAAACAAACAAAAAAACTTTTCACAAGATGGCGCTAAGAAGGAAGTTCTTGCCCCTTCCAAAGGGAAGGCCAAAGCAAAGGCATCGAAGGCCAAGAAGGCAGTGCTAACAGACATCCACAGCTGCTAAAAAAAGAGATCTGTACATCACCCACCTTCCGGTGGCCAAAGATTCTAAATATCCTTGGAAGAGTGCCCCCAGGATAAACAAGCTTGGCCACTGTGCCATCAAGTTCCCCCGACTACTGAGTCAGGGAAGATAGAGGACAACAATACATTTGTGTTCATTGTGGATGTCAAAGCCAACAAGCACCAGATCAAACAGGCTGTGAAAAAGCCCTATGACATTGATGTGGCCAAAGTCAACACCCTGATTGGGCCTGATGGCGAGAAGGCAGCATATGTTCGACTGACTCCTGATTATCATGCTTTGGATGTTGCCAACAAAATTGGGATCATCTAAACCAAGTCCAACTGGCTAATTCTAAATATATAACTTTTTTTTTTACATATGCATGTGTTTATTAGGTTTTCACTTTTTGCCTTCACAAAAAGGCTTAAAATTTAATAACAATAACAATGTTTAAGATAAGCACTAGAAACAAAAACCTCGTAAAGAATGAACGAAGATAAATAGATTCAGAAAAGAAATCAGATGATTGCTGCATCAAACTATTAAGCAATAATAATAATAATGCAAAGAAAGTAGCATTCACATTGTCAAATAAGAGTATGTCTATTATAGAATGCTTTGACTCTGAGGTCCAGTATGGAGTCATAAGTTAACTTCTTATTTTTTTTTTCCAAAGTCTCAAAAAATAACTAATATTTATAAAAGTAAAAGATAATTTTCAAAAAACAGAAATATGTTTGTAATTTCCCCATTATAATAATATATTTTCTCCAATTTTGATATCAAGTGTATGCAGATTAAGTAGAATGATTTTGAACTATTTCTCCTTTTCTATTCTCTATAAGATTTGGCATGATCTGTTTTTTTTTTTTTGAAATTATCTAAATATATAACTTTTTACCATAAAAAAGGAAAATTATAATGATAATATTTTTAAAGAAGGAGGTATAAAATTAAAAGCCATCAAATAGTGCCTTGGAGGTTTTTAAAAAATCTTGCTCCATATAGATAGAGATGGATGGGTAGATACAGAAAAAAGGGAGATAAGATACATAGATTTAATTATAACATAAAGGAAGGAGTCACTGGGAAATGTAGAGGTATCTCTATGAGTCTATGCTTAGAGGAATTTGCAAGATACAGAGGCTAAGGCAATAGTGATTATTATACTTTAAAATTATAATAGCTTTAGAAAAAAGTACAGAAGCTTTAAATACTACATACAATCTTACATCTATCTTAGAGTTCCTTTTCAATTTCTATTTCTAATTCTAATACTGCATTAGTGGTTAGAATCATCGTTAACTGCTGTAATTAATAGGCCCTTAGCTATGTAGTAGCTCAAAAAAAATTTTTTTTTTTTAGAGACAGATTTAGTTGCCCTGGGGTTGAGTGCCATGGTGTAATAGCTCACAGAAACCTCATACTCTTGGGCTCAAGCAATCCCCTTATCTCATCCTCCTGAGAGCTGGGATTACAGGCACCTGCTGTCAGACCTGGCTAGTTTTTCTATTTTTGGTAGAGACTGGGTCTCTCTTTGCTCAGGCTGGTCTGGAACTCCTGAGCTCAAGGCAATTCCTTGTGAGGTTCATTCTTGTGCATGTAACAGTCAGAAGTCAATGAGTGGCTTTCTTTTCCCAGGTAACTCAAAGACCAAGGTCCTTTTCTGTTTGTTGTGGTTTCATCACTCACTAGGGCCCATCATCAGAGATTATCTACCATCTAGCCAGCAGAAGGGTATACCTTAGGTATATCAGCTTCCTAAAAATGCATTGCTGGAAAATGGCTCACATCATTCCATCAACCTGTCTTTGGTTGGAACTGAGGCACAGGATTAAACTAATTGCAAAGGAGCCTGAGAAATTTGATCTAGGAAGAAAGGGAAATGAATTTTTGTTGAATATCTGGTACTTTCCCACATACACTGTTTTTTCTTCCATTTTTTTTTTATCTTTCTCTATATGATTAACTTCAAGGTAAAGTCTAAATTCCTTGGCAACATACCAGATCTATCACAGATTGTCCTTAATCTATCTCTTACATCGCTTCCGTCACTAACACTTTACCCACTTATTTTTGTACCCATAATACTTTGTGGCTTTTCTTTAAAGGTGCCACATAACAGCATATTGCTGTGTTTTGGCTCATGCTGTGTCTTCTTGGACAGCCCTCTCTCCTCTTTTATACTTCACCAACTTCTCAGGTTCTATGCTCGAAACAGGTGTTACCCTTCCTTGGCCCCTTCCCACCTTTAGTCTAGTCTTAACCCTTCTTTCAATCTTTCTTATAGAACTTCACATGCTTTTTGGAGTAATCACATTTTATCATATTTACTTTATATCCATCTCTTATAGAAGAAGGTGAATTCAAGTATGTATTGCCTAAAGCAAAATATTTAGAGTTACTGGAAGAAATTTGAGTTTGATTTCTATAAATTGTACATTTAGAAACTTTAAAAATTGGGAAACTTCCACTTAAACTTCTGCTTTTGAAATTATTTACTTGGAGCATTTCAGATGTGGGAGGCCAAATTTATATGGAGAAAAGTCCTTGACTCTTACTGGAAATAGGACTCTCTCCTCCTTGTACCTCAGCTCTCTCCCTGGATCCTTCTCCCTAACTTTTCTCTCTCCTCCCCACCAACTGTACAACTTGGGAAAGACAGTAGTGTTAAACAGTTTATCCATTTTTATGGTTGTTGTCAATATCTGTATTATTTTGGAAACTCAGTTATAAGGCATCACTGAAAAAAATGTTCGACTTCACTGGTCAACATGGTCCCTAAGCAACAAATCTGTGTTTTATTATAATGAAGGTCAAAGAGGTTGAAATTAAAATAACTAGTTATACTTATAGAAGCTGTGTATTTAGGCTCAGCACTCGTAGCTCAGTGAGTAGGGCGCCAGCCACATACACCAAAGCTGGTGGGTTCAAGCCTGACCCGGGCCTGCTAAACAATGACAACTGCAACCAAAAAATAGCCGGGCATTATGGTAGGTGCCTGTAGTCCCAGCTACTTGGGAGGCTGAGGCAAGAGAATCGCATAAGCCAAGAGTTTGAGGTTGCTGTGAGCTGTGACGCAGTAGCACTCTACCAAGGGTGACATAGTGAGACTCTGTTTCAAAAAAAAAAAAAAATCTGTGTATTTAAATGTATGACTGAAGTAATAAGAATTAACTCCTTTCTTGTTTGCTGAATGCCATTTTGTACATTTGCCTCATTGCAAAAATTATATAAATATAATTATATAAATATAATTATTAAGAATTATTATAAACTTAATATTTAGGAAGAAGTTTTACCATAAAAATCTATGACTTTATTTCCTTAATTCCTTTATTGACTCCCAAATTTTAATATGGATCCTTAAAATACTTAAAGTAATTTAGAAACTGAAATTTAGCATTTTTCTGTGCTGTCAACATATAGTGTCCCCATATGTTTCTGTTCAGCAAAATAATTATTCCTGAACTTAATAATGGTGGCCTTATTTTATAATTTACAAATACTTGGTATAGCCTGACAGTCATTTTAGATAAGTTTGAGAACTAAATTCTGTTGTGTGACTTTTGTTCATATAGTATCATTTTTTTCTTTTTAACAGAGATATGACAGAAGTTGTACATATTAAAGATAGGAAGGAGGCAATTCATGAGTTAAAATATTCACCTGACGGAACTTACCTTGCTGTTGGATGCAATGACAGCTCAGTTGATATTTATGGAGTTGCTCAGCGTTATAAAAAAGTTGGCGAATGTGTTGGATCACTTAGTTTCATTACTCATCTGGACTGGTCCTCAGACAGTAGATATTTACAGACAAATGATGGCAATGGGAAAAGACTTTTTTATAGGATGCCAGGTAAACATTTCTAGTAAATTGTATGTTGTTTATAGATGTTTACACTAGAACCAGAGTGTAAGTTACATTTGATTATAGGAAATCAAAGATCTGAGCTAATATTTTAGGCATTGTGGTCTTTTCTATAAGGCTGCCTTATTATTAAAATTCCTTTGTTTCCCCTCCACCTTGACTTTATTGAGGTACAACTGACATATATATTTGCAGAGTACAGTGTCATGTTTTGATACACATATAATTGTGAAATGATTTTCACAATCAAGCTAATTAACATATCTATCACTTTGCATAGTTAACCATTTTTTTGCGTGTGGTGAGAACATCTAAGATCCATTTTCTTGCTGTGAGTGCTGCCTAATTCTAGCATGCTGGGAGGCTGAGGCAGGAAGATTGCTTGAGCTCAGGAGTTGAAGACTTGTCTAAGCAAGAGTGAGACCTTGTCTCCACAGAAAATTAAGGGGAAAAAAACAAACAAGCAAAAACCAGTTGGCATGGGCCTGTAGTCCCAACTACTCAGGAAGCTGAGACAGAAGGATCCCTGAAACCCAGGAGTCTGAGGTTGCATTGAGCTATGATGATGCACCTGCACTCTACTCAGGGCACAGAGTGAGACTCTGTCTCAACAACAAGATCTATTCTCTTAGCAAATTTCAAGTATACCATACAGTAGTATTAACCATACTCAACATACTGTGCATCAGATCTCTAGGCTTTACTTATTCTGTATAACTTGAAACTTTGTAACCTTTGACCAAAATTTCCCTGACCCCCATTTCTCCTAGGCAACCACTATTCTAAATGTTTTTATTAAAACTCCTTTCCCTGGAGGATCTAAGACAGACCCATTCTATACCATGAAAGTAGTATATGGCAGTCCTATTGTATATAAGAGAATCAGAATGCAATTTTTGTGGGTGGATCTGATTAAGTAAATATTACTGCTACAAATGTGTGATCATAAATGATTTGGGGTAATTTTTTGTGGTTATCTCAAATTAACTTTGCAAATAATATAACCTCAATTTGAAAAAAATTCCAATTAAAGATTAAAACAGAGGAATAAAAGAATCATTAAAATATTACCTCTTAGTACTTTCTTTTTTTTGCAGTTTTTGGCTGGGGCCGGGTTTGAACCCACCACCTCCAGAATATGGGGCCCACACCCTACTCCTTTGAGCCACAGGCACCGCCCCCGCCTTAGTACTTTCTTATGATGCTTAGTGAATTAGTTACTGTATTCCAAAAACTTACTTCATAACAACAGCTGCATAACGAAGTTAATATATCTCACCAAAAGTTTTTCATTAACAATCCATGTGTAATGAAGACAGACTGAATCCTAATGCCCTCTTACCTAATGTAAATATATTACTACACACTCATCTTTCTTCTTAATCTTTTTCAGTTCTTTTTTCTGAACGATATGTATCTTAGGTTTCCTTTTTTAATACCTGCTTTTCCTTTTTTATGGCTTTTATCTTTTTTTATATTTTAACCTGTTGTGATTAATCTATATGATGATTTTAATAAATTCAGTTTTACTTTCCACATAGGTGAACCTGCTAAGATAATTTTTCAAGTCTATGTATGCCTCCAAATTAGTATAATTTTGGTAGTAACTTTTTAAAAAAAAATTTTTTTTTTTTTTTTGAGGTAGAGTCTCACTTTGTTGCCCTGGACTGGAGTGCTGTGGCATCAGCCTACCTCACAGCAGCCTCAAACTCCTGGGCTCAAACAATCCTCCTGCCTCAGCCTCCTGAGTAGTTGGGACTACAGTGCCTGCCATAACATCTGGCTAATTTTTTCTATTTTTCTGGAGATGGGGTCTTGCTCTTGTGCAGGCTGGTCTTGAACTTGAACTCAAGCAATCCACCCACCTCAGCTTTGCAGAGTGCTAGGATTATAGGTGTGAGCCACCTTGCCCAGCTTAAAAAAAATTCTTTCATTCAGTTTTCTCTTCTCATTACTCAACGTGAGCTACCTATTTATATATTCTTGTCTAACTGAGATGGGAAGATAATTTAAAATTTTGGAGTTTACCATGTTAGTTACAGTTTAAGCTTGAGTGAAAATCAAATGAAATAATTTCTTAAATTAAGATTCTGATTTATTTTTAGGAGGAAAAGAAGTGACAAGTACAGAAGAAACAAAAAGTGTTCGTTGGGCCTCATGGACATGTGTTTCAGGCCTTGAAGTAAATGGAATTTGGCCCAAATATTCAGATATTAATGATATAAATTCAGTAGATGGAAATTATATTGGCCAAGTTTTAGTTACAGCGGATGACTATGGAATTATAAAGTTATTCAGATATCCATGTTTAAGAAAAGGTATCTTTTACTTTAAAATATTAAGTAACCTCTTTTATAAAAGACATTTATGTTCTTGCAGAAAATTAGTCTTGAGACAGATAAAATTTCATATTTTTTAATGTGTACTGATTGGTGATATTATTGTCATATATTACATTTTAGTCATGAAATTTTTATTAGAAAATAATTTTGAATTCATGTTTTTGGAATGGACTATATTGTTTTCTTGTTTAACAAAAATTTTTCTTCTCACTTCTTGAATTGCTTCATATAGTTAGATTATACAGTGGTGGTTATATTTTTCCTGTGGCCTATTACCTTCAATCATTTATCGTGTTGACCGTATATCTTTTAGAAGACATTATTCTTAGGTCTTTTTTCAAAAATTCTGAGGAAATTGTCAGTTGTACAAACTCAGGTCACAGTTTGAAAACTGTTGGTTTGTTGGTTGGTTTTCATGTGTTAAATGTGTTTTTGCTTAAATCCTTAGCATATATTGTTTTAACATTTATTTTTAGTAATAGGTGTCCAAAAAAAGAGTGAAGTTGTATCATTGGCTATTTTCTACATTGCCTCTTTTTCTTGTGTATCTTTTAAAATGTTATCACTTTGTTCAGAGACCCAGGATAATCAAAGGAAATGTTAAATTTATAGTCATTCAGGTCAGGCGTGGTGGCTCATGCCTATAATCCCAGCACTTGGGAGGCCGAGGTGGGTGGATTACTTGAGCTCATAGGTTCAAGAGTAGCCTAAACCAGAGAAGGACCTGGTCTCTAAAAATAGCCAGGCATTGTGGCAGGTGCCAGCTACTTGGGAGGCTGAGGCAAGAGAATCGCTTGCCCAGGAGTTTGAGGTTCCTGTGAGCTATGACACCACAGCACTCTACCAAGGGTGACAAAGTGAGACTGTTTCCAAAAAATAAAAATAAAAAAATTTATAGTCATTTATTTATTCCATGCCTTATTTGAGTCTACGTATAATAAGTCCATTAAGTACTAAAGTAATTATACAAATAGAGACTCAGTACCATCTTAAATTACCATAGAAGTACCACATTAAAACAAGATAAAGAAAATGATAATAGTCAAACATCAGATTTGATTTTGAGCTCCCAAGAAACTATAAATAAAATAAAACAGGGCACAAAATAGTTCTCATTGTAGATTTAAAAAAAAAAATAAAAGCATACTTGCTCCTTAGGAAATCACAGTTTCTTCCTACCATGTTTCCCTGAAAATAAGACCTACCCATAAAATAAGCCCTAGGAGGATTTCTATGCATTTGTTAAATATAAGCCCTATCCCAATAATAAGACCTAGTGATGGGTGTGGCTAAACGGTGTATCTGCATAACCATGCCATGCATTTCGGTGAGGAGAGGAAGACAGCTCCTGAAAGGAGAGGAAGACATCGCCCTAGTGTGTCTTCTTGAAAAAAAATAAATATAAGACAGTGTCTTATTTTTGGGGAAACATGGTAGATTTATTTTTTAAAGAACTGTCTCCTGGGTGGCGCCTGTTGCTCTGTGGGTAGGATGCCGGCCCCATATACCCAGGGTGGCGGTTCAAACCCGGCCCCAGCAAAACTGCAACAAAAAATAGCCAGGTGTTGTGGCAGGCGCCTATAGTCCCAGCTACTCGGGAGGCTGAGGCAAGAGAATTGCCTAAGCCTAGGAGTTGGAGGTTGCTGCAAGCTGTGATGCCACCGCACTCTACTGAGGGCGATAAAGTGAGACTCTGTCTCTTAAGAAAAGAAGAAGAAGAAAAAAAGAACTGTCTCTTGTAGGACTGAGTGCGGTGGCTCACTCCTGTAATCCTGAGTGTGTGGGAAGCCTGAGTGTGTGGATTGCCTGAGCTCACGTGTTTGAGACCAGCCTGAGCAAGATCCAGACACTTGCCTCTAAAAATAGCAGGCATTGTGGTGGGTGCCTGTAGTCCCAGGTACTTGGGAGGCTGAGGCAAGAGAATTACTTGAGCCCAAGAGTTTGAGGTTGCTGTGAGCTTGACACCATGGCACTTTATCAAGGGCAACAAAGTAAGACTCTGTCTCACATACATACACAAAAAGAACTGTCTCGGGTGGCACCTGTGGCTCAAAGGCTCAAAGGGCGCCAGCCCCATATACCGGAGGTGGTGGGTTTAATCCCAGCCCCAGCCAAAAACTGAAACAAACAAACAAACAAACAAAAAAATTGTCTCCTGTGGTGTGGGGTTTCATATTAGGTGCAGTGAGTGTGTATTCCGAGAACATCAATACCCAAACCAGACGGAGTAATAGTTTTCACCTGGCTCTTTGATACAAGCTGTTGAATAAACATTAAAGTATAATTTAGTAAAGGTGATTTAGAGAGCAGCTAGAATTGTTTGATTCAAATATGTAATCCACTGATGTCCAATGAAGGGCTTAATTTTTCCGCAAACCCAGGTTGATACTTCTGTTGTGCCTCTATACTGCTATGGTAAAGTGATAAGTTCAAAATCCCGCCAGCTTTGTTACTTTGTTGATTCCTGCCTGTGAGAGGTCGGCTTCCTAGTACATGGGAAAGTATGTACTTATGGAAGTAATGCTAAGTATGTAAATAAAGGCTAGCTAAATCTCTAGCAATTTAAAGTGCCCTATTTCTGATGTCCACTACACAGCTAGGATATGAGAATCACTAAGCACAGCAGACTTTCTTTTTTTTTTTTTTTTTTTTGAGACAGAGCCTCGAGCTGTCCCCCTGGGTAGAGTGCTGTGGCATTACAGCTCACAGCAACCTCCAACTCCTGGGCTCTAGCGAGTCTCCTGCCTCCACCGCCCAAGCAGCTGGGACCACAGGCGCCCGCCACAATGCCCGGCTATTTTCATATGACAATTTGCCTGGTTAGAAAGTGTGAAATTCAGTAAGAATCCTGAAGATCTTAATCTTAGACATTGTTTTGTTTAGTGTTTCATATTCTGAGCTCCAGCAAAAACAAAAATACTTTTTGAAAAAAAAAATACTTTTTGAGTTTTCAAAGCCAAGTGCAGAGGATTAATTGATGATTTTTATCTTTTGCAATAAGAGAAGACAATCTTATTGCACAGTAGTTTTTATTCACTTATAAAATGTGTAATAGTCCTTTGAATTACTGTGTGAATAGTACTAAAGTCTAAGAAAATCAGTCTTGTTTAAGAGATAAGTCACTCTTTCAAGAATATAACTATAAATTTTTGTTTCTTTTTTGTTAGATTTTTGTTAGCAATTTATTTTATGGTAAAGTTGACTTTTTTCCTAGACATTGTGATTCACCTTGAGACTATGGCTAGGTTAGTGGGAATGAAGATAGGATATGATTGTTGCATATTTAAAAGAGTAATAGAAATATTTTAAGATTCTATGTTTATTAAATTCACATATTTGCATATTTTGAAGTTAGCAGTATTACTAGAAAAAGTTTCTTTTCTATTATTATTATTTAATAATAGTAGGCTAGATGGCAGTGGCACAATCACAGTTTACTGTGAACTCAAACTATTGGGCTCAAGCAATGCTCTTGCCTTAGCTTCCCAAGTAGGTGGGAACTATAGGTGTATACCACCACCTAATTATTTTTAATTTATTTTATTTTTTTTGAGACAGAGTCTCACTTTGTCACCCTGGGCAGAGTGCTGTGGCGTCAAAGCTCACAGTAGCCTCAAACTCTTTGGCTCAAGCGATTCTCTTGTCTTAACTTTCCAAGTAGCTGGGATTACAGGCACCTGCCACAACACCTGGCTGTTTTTTTAGAGACGGGGTCTTGCACTTGCTTAGGCTAGTCTCGAATCTGTGAGCTCAGGCAAGAGCTCATCCCGCCTTAGAGATGATCCTTCCATAGTGCTAGGATTACAGATGTGAGCCACTATGCCCAGCCAATTTTTTTAGAGATGGGATCTTTCTATGTTGCCCAGTCTGGTCTTGAATTCCTGGCCTCATGATCCTCCTACTTCTGCCTCCTAAGGTGCTAGAATTACAGGGATGAGCCACTGTGCCTAGCCTATTATTATTATCTTTTTAGTTTTTATTTTTAGAAATAGGATTTGTCTTGTTGCTCAGGCTAGAGTGTGTGTCATATGGCTCATTGTAGCCTCAAACTCTTGGACTCAAGTAATCCTCTCCCTCAGACTCTGAGTGCTGGTATTACAGGTGTGAGTTGCTATACCTAATCTCTTTTAAATTAATTATTAAGTCATCCGATTGGTCCACCTTAAGGTTAGGAAAAAGTAGGTATAGTATATTTTAGATATCCGGTTAGGGGATATCTGTTAAATGACTTCAAAGAAGTACAACTTTAACAAAATATAAAAGCATCTTACATAATGGAAGTAGTTTATGTGGCTCCGTGCCCATGGCTCAAGTGGCTAAGGCGCCAGCCACATACACCTAAGGTGGCGGGTTCGAATCCAGTGTGGGCCCGCCAAAGAACAATGATCACTGCAACCAAAAAATAGCCGGGCGTTGTGGTGGGCGCCTGTGGTCCCAGCTACTTGGGAGGCAGAGGCAGGAGACTCGCTTGAGCCCAGGAGATGGAGGTTGTTGTGAGCTGTGATGCCATGACACTCTACCCAGGGGAATAGCTTGAGGCTCTGTCTCAAAAAATAAAATAAAAATAAATAAATTAAATTAAATTAAAAAAAAGAAGTAGTTTATGTTACAGAATCATTGTAATTGAAACACAAAATGTATGGTTAACCCAGAGAGAATGATCATATGTTTCATATATATCCCACATTTACTCCACTTTACCCAGTCCAAAGCATTACCCCCTCCCCCATTTTTTTCATTATTATCCTCTTTTTTCTTTAGATTCTCCTGCTCTTGTCATAATCTCTCTCAAATAATCTGAACTTTTCCCAGGCAGCAACACAGGTGGGGGAGGCGGAGCAGGTAGGGGTGGGAAGGAATGGAGAGGTAAGGGCAAGGCACTTTAGTCTACTACCTTCATCACTGTTAATACCCCTTCTATACTTCTTGTTGACCAGTAAAAGTTTATATTTGAGGAATCTCTTTAGATTTCAGAAGGAAATTTATTGGAAAAACAAAACAAATATCAAACAAGAAAACAGATTTATAGTATGAATGTATTAAGTGCTGCTTTTCTAAGATGGATCCATTTTGTTTCATGTAGCTTTAGTGCACTTGTTTTTTATTGCTGTATTGCTATAATTAATGCATTTATTTTCTTGTCAATGGACATTTGGGTCATTTCCAATCTTTTGTTCTTGTATGCAAGTTTTTCAAAAGTGTATACCGAGGAGTGAAATTGTTGGGTCATAGAAAATGTGAATGATGAACTTTATAAGAAAATGCCAAATTATTTTCCAAAATGGTTATGCCATTTTACAAACTCTATTTATTCATATCCTCTTTAGCTCTTGGAATTACTACCTTTTCTACTTTTTGCAAATCCAGTTAGTATAAATACATTGTGGTCTCTGTGACCAACGACTAATGAGGTTGACCATCTTTTAAATATTCTTTGGTCTTCTGCATTTCCTCTTCTGTCAAACATAGATTTCTATCATTTTCCTATTTTTCTACTGAATCATTTCTTTTATTGGTCTGTTGGAGTTATTTTATATACTCTGTAGTGACATAAATGCTTTGTAATTTTTATGGATTACAAATATCTTTTCTGTTTGTGGCTTATCTTTTTATTTTCTTAATGAGGTCTTTGGTTGGATTCTTAATTTCAATGTAGTCAAGTCTATTTATTGCTGCAGTTTATTGAAGATACTTAGCTTATGTTAGCTTTATGTGAAAATATACAGTAAAACAAATTAGAGACTGGGCACAGTGACTCCTGCCTGTAATCCTAGCACTTTGGAAGGCGAACGCAGGAGGATAGGTCAGGAGTTGAGCCTAAGCAACAGCAAGACCCTGTCTCTATAAAAAATAGAAACATTAGGCATGGTGGCATGTGCCTGTGGTCCCAGTAACTCAGGAAGCTGAAGCAGGAGGATCTCTTGAGCCCAGGAGTTTGAGGTTGCAGTGGTTGCTACAGTGATACCACTGCACTCTAACCAGGACAATAAAGAGAGACTTTGAGAGAGAGAAAGATAGAAGAGAGAAAAAGAAGGAAAACACTTGATCCTTAGGCTTTTTTCAAAGCAGTAAGATAATGTCTCACAGCCATTTTGGTTCCTACCAAATTATATTGTAAATGAGTAGAGGAAATATTTGCATGCCTTGACATAGATTCATTCCTTTGTTTATTTAGTTAACTTTGTATCAGCGTGTTCCCCATTTGATCATAATTAAGATAATAGAAAGACAACACAATGATTCTTATATAGAAATTGTTGTTTGAAATGGTATTTTTTTGTGTCTTGGCATTTATCAGTTTAAAGATATATTTTTGTTATAGGGGCCAAGTTTAGAAAATATATTGGCCATTCAGCTCATGTAACTAATGTCAGATGGTCACATGATTATCAGTGGGTTATTTCTATTGGTGGAGCAGATCACTCTGTCTTTCAGTGGAAATTTATTCCTGAAAGAAAACTAAAGGATGCTCTTCACATAGCACCCCAAGGTGAGTGATATACACTGCCTAAACAATATCCCTGTTACCTCTCCAATAATCCCCAAATAACAATTTTATATTGAAGTACATTCTAGTCTTATAAGTAAGCAGTATGGTTTGTTATTAGAGGAAATTTTAAATTAAAATATTCTGTCTAGACCCAGTGCAGTGGGTCACACTTGTAATCTTAGCACTCTGGGAGGCGGAGGCGGGATGATTGCCTGAGCTCAGGAGTTTGAGACCAGCCTGAGCAAGAGTGAGACCCTGTCTCTAAAAATAGCCATGTGTTGGGGGAGGGGGTGTGCCTGTAGTCCCAGCTACCAGGGAGGCTGAGGCAGGTGGATCACTTGAGTTTAAGAGTTTGAGGTTGGTGTGAACTGTGACACCACAGTACTCTACCAAGGGCCACAAAGTGAGACCCTGACTCAAAAAAAAATTTATATGTGTGTATATATATATATATATGTATAAACATATATATATGTTATGTCTATATGTTTAAAGTCAGATGTCACAGAGTGTAGAGTATAGAGCATGGACGCATTTTAATCTATCAAATGACTGGTGAAGGAACAGTGATGTTAGCAAAATAAACATTTAGTGTGTCCTCTGGGAGATGAGTATCTGGGTTTCATGTTATGCTTTTTTTGGTAAAGAAAAATTCCTTACAGTCAACTCATTTGTTTCATGTAGTATTTTTAAGCTATTGTCACGTTTGTTATAGGTCATATTTACTAATACTTGCACAGACATTTAAATTTGATATAGCAGTCAGTGGGGAGCCAGTGAAGGGAGTTAAGGGAAATACTGAGTTTGCTGTGAGTGGAGAGGAAGGTAACATGTAGCAAAAGTTTATTGACACCTGTATCATTTAAGTAGCTAATTTCATTTGATTGTTTTATGGCTTGTCTACATATCAACTCGTAGCTCTCAATCATTAATTTTATAGTGTTATTTTGAAAATGAATCTTCTTTAAAGAAGTAACATTTCACTTTTAAAAATTACAGAAAGTCTGGCTGACTCCAATAGTGATGAATCAGATTCAGATTTGTCTGATGTTCCAGAACTGGATTCTGAAATTGAACAAGAGACACAACTTACCTACCGTCGGCAGGTAATTTTTTGTTACCACATGATTTTTCTCAGGAAAGTCCAGTTTTTTCTTTATCTTGCTTCATGTTAGTCATCTGTGGTTATCTTTTGTGGCTTTACTTTCCTAAGCAATGTATGATTATTTCAGTTTTCCTCCTTTAAGTGTTAAAACCACTGTTGTGTGAAATGCTCTCCTATGTTAAGTGCTTTAACTAAAGTGTGTCTACTTTATTTGCCTGTAGACTTTTATCATAGTACACTCAAATTTGTTCCCTTAAAAATATTCTCTTATGAAATGTAAAGATTTCCTGTAATGCTAAATATTTTTTAGTGTGATACATAGAAATGTGAATTTCATAAAATACCTTCTCATTTAAGGCAGTTGTTAAAGCTGACCAATAACAGATCAATGTCTGAAAGTTATGTTAAGAATATATAAATACCTTTCTATATGTTCTAAGAATATTCCTGCTTATATACCTTTTTAAAAGGTTTACAAAGAAGATCTACCTCAGCTTAAAGAACAATGCAAAGAGAAACAAAAAAATGCTACATCTAAAAGAAGAGAGCGGGCTCCAGGAAACAGTATTCGATTACACTTTGTTCATGGGTATAAAACGACTACTTTTCATTTATGTGTTTTGAATTTTGATTCACACTTACAAGCTGTGTGACTTTGAATAAGTTACATGGCGTGTCTGTGTTCTGTTCTCCTATCTGTAAAATGGAGATATGGGTGGCACCTGTGGCTCATTGGGTAGGGTGCTGGCCCCATATATGGAGGGTGGTGGGTTTGGACTGGACCCAGCCCCAGCCCCAGCCAAACTGCAACCAAAAAAAAAAATAGCCAGGTGTTGTGGCAGGTGCCTGTAGTCCCAGCTACTTGAAAGGCTGAGGGAAGAGAATTGCCTAAATCCAGGAGTTGGAGGTTTCTGTGAGCTGTGACTCCACGGCACTCTACTGAGATGATAAAGTGAGACTCTGTCTCTAACAACAACACCAAAAAAATGGAGATAATAGGACCTATGTCATAAGATTTTGATGAGGAAATAAACAAGGCAATGCTAGTGGGGACTTACTACATTATCTGGCACATCATAAGCCCTATAGAAGTGTTTGTTAAATAAAACAAAATGTTTTATGAAAGTTTTATATTTATAGAAATTAATGTCTTTAAACAAAATAAATAAAATTTCAGACTTAATTATTTCCCTTAAATATGTCTAATTTGGAATGATATTGTGACTTTTAGTCTGACCATTTTGATTTTCTTATTTTTATTTTATTTTATAATATTATTAAAAAATCTTAAGACAGAGTCTTCCTGTGTCACCCAAAGTGGAGTGCAATGCATGATCATATTCACTATAGCCTCAAATTCCTGAGTTCAGGGAATCCTCCTACCTCAGCCTCCTAAAAAGCTGGGAGTACAGGTGCCCACTACTGTGCTCAGCTAATTTTTTTGTGTTTTGCTTAGGCTGGTCTCGAACTTCTGGCCTCAAGTGATCCTCCCACCTCAGTCTCCCAAAGTGCTAGAATTGCAGGCTCAGCCACTGTGGTTTGCCTGTCCTTCTTATTTATAATTTTAGGAAAATATAGTTTCTGGATTCTCTTACAATATCTGGCAATATGGTTCTCACATTTCAGCTTGGAAACAACAGATTTTCTAATTCCACTATTTACCTCTCATCCAGCACTCATTTGCTTACCTAACTAATAATGCTTTTCAAGAAGTTGAAAAAAAATTATTTAGTAAAAGTATTTTTTTCTGTTGTTAAAATAGACAGTATTTCTATGCAGTTGTAGTTAATGAATAGGATTTCTTTGGAGTACAAAGAAAGGTTGCTATAAATGGAATTATATTTACCATTTTAAAATTTGATTGCTTTTTCCTGGATAAGTATATTTTTAGCTTGTTTAAACTTATTTTTAGAATATATATTATATGCTCATTGTTTGACAGTGTGTATAAGAGAGTATAGTTTGAAAATCTCCCATTTCTGCCCCATTAGCCATCATTTCCCCCTTCCAAAGGTAATAACTATTAGTTTCAGAAATATTTATGTGTATATATATAAATATGTTCTTTTCTATACCTTTTTACTTATAAAAAGCAACTTTTTCTTTTATAGTGTAAATTTAATATTACACTTATACAAGTAGTAATATACTTTTCTGTACCCTTTTTTTCACTGAGTATCATAGCTTAGATTTAGCTATATATAATCAAAGCAATTCATGAAAGTTTATGGGATATGAGATAGTGGTATTTTCTTTAATTGTTCAGTATCCTGTAAAACTGGAAAATGAATGACTGACCTAAAAGGTACCTACTTCTCTGTATTATATTCTGTGTTGATCAGGTAAAAGGCCAAAATTAATTGTATATGATTTGTTTGCTATATTAGTTACAGAGGTTATGACTGTCGAAGTAATCTGTTTTATACTCAAATTGGTGAAATTGTGTACCATGTGGCTGCAGTGGGTGTGATTTATAATCGACAACAGAACACACAACGTTTTTACCTGGGTCATGATGATGATATTCTCTGCCTAGCTATTCATCCCTTGAAAGACTACGTGGCGACAGGCCAGGTAGGCTCCTTTGAGAGACTGTGTGACAGTAAGCCAGACAGGTTATAAATTTGTTTGACGTTAGGTTAAACTTGTATCATCCTATATAACTTCCCTGAAAGAAGAGAAAACTCTCTCCTTTTTTTCTTTCTCTGTTCTTTCCTCCCTTTCTTTGTGCCTCCTTTGCTCTTTCTTCCATTTTGTCTTCTCCCATTCTCTCCCTCCTATCTTCCCTTCATTCAAAGAATATTCATCAAGCACATTTTATATATGAGGAAATTTTCTGGGAATATAAAGATAAATAAGTTATTCTCTTGCCATGGTGAAAATTCATATTCTGAGGGGGAAGACACAGATGCAAGAAAAACCGTGATACAGTGTAACAAGTATAGATCAGGACTTCTCAACCTTAGCACTGTTGATGTTTGGGCCAGATAATTCTTTGTTGTGGGAGGCTGCTGACCGTACTATAGGATGTTTAGTGCACTATATGCCAGTAACACCCACAACCTGAGTTGTGACAACCAAAAACAGTCTCCAGACAGTGCCACATACCTTCTGGGAGGTAAAATCACCTGTTTTTTTGGGGGGTGGGTTGTTTTTTGTTTTTTAATGTAGAGATATATACAAAGTCTGGTAGCAATGTAATGAATGATTTTTTTTTTTTTTTTGAGACAGCGTCTCACTCTGTTGCCCATGCTAGAGTGCTGTGGCATCAGCCAGTTTCACGGCAACCTTGATCCTGGGTTCAAGTGATCCTCTGCCTCAGCATCCTGAGTAACTGGGACTACAGGTGCCTGACACAGTGCCTAGATAATTTTTCTATTTTTAGTGGAGTCAGGGTCTTGCTTTTGCTCAGGCTGGTTTTGAACTCTGGAGCTCAAGTGATCTTCCTACCTTGGTCTTCCAAAGTGCTAGGATTATAGGCATAAGCCTCCATGCCTGACCATGAAGGACTGATTTATTGTGCCCAATAGAATCAGGGAGACCTGAAGACATTTGAGCCGAATAGTTTATCTGGCAGAGGGGAAGTTGGAGAAAGCTTTCTATGTGTATTATATCATGTGTAAAAGTGGAGCCAAAAAAAAAAAAAGCTTATTTTTTAAAAATGTGGGTAGCCTACATTGTTCAAATTAGAGTACACGTGGGCATTGCTGTAAGAACTAATCAACAGTGTAGGTGGAGGGCTCAGGGCAGCATTTACCATTAGTTTATATCAATGGTTCTTCTTGAAGTACATTTGGTTGGTACCTATGTACCATGGCAAGGAATGTGAACATTATTCTAGTACTACCGGGACAAAGGCAGTATAAAATGTGGCCATTTACTACCACTTTGATTTTAGGGAATTAAGGTCAGATTAAATAAAAGGTCAGCATGCCACAGGACATTCACCTCTGTCAAGGTATAGTTCCTATTCTTCTAGGTTTGCTTACACAACACAACAGCATTTCTGCTTTAGGCACTGTAGATGCAAAGTTTTTCTCCCAAGTCAGAGGCTCTCACTGCCTTTTATACTTCTCCTGGTGTTTTCCATTTCTTAACTTTGTTATATTATAACCAACCAGTCCCATCTCTATAAAGTTTTAGACTTCTAAAATAAATTGTGTTAAAATTATTTAAAATATAAAGTACCTCTGAAGCATTTTATGAGTGTTTTGAAATTTAGATGACAAATCTAAAGAGTGTTTTGTCTAGTTTTGGAGAATAGAGTACAAAGAACAACCCATTGTCAGGAACTATGATCTTTTTTTTTTTTTTTTTGATAGAGCCTCAAGCTGTCCCCCTGGGTAGAGTGCTATGGCTTCACTGCTCACAGCAATCTCCAACTCCTGGGCTCAAGTGAGTCTCCTGCCTTAGCCTCCCAAGTAGCTGGGACCACAGGGTCCGCCACAACGCCTGGCTATTTTTTGGTTGCAGCCATTATTGTTGTTTGGCGGGTCCGGGCTGGATTTGAACCCGCCACCTTAGGTGTATGTGGCTGGCGCCTTAGCTGCTTGAGCCACAGGCGCCAAGCCAGGAACTATGATCTTAAGTGGAGATAAAAGAACCTGAAAGAAACTTACCTCCCAAGTTGTTTATGTATTTCAACTTGAGTATCTTGACTAAATTGTACTATAATTATTTAATCTTCTCTTCCAAACCTGCTTATCCCTGTATATTTCCTTCTTAGAACATGGCACCATATTAACTTGATTGCCTAAGCCTGGAAGTCCACCTTATTGTTCTGTAGCCCTGTAGCCAGTCAGTCATTCCTGACTATGCAACAGTAGTTGCACCTGTTCTTTGACCCAAATATATGTTGATTCAATACCTTGAATAATCTTTGCTTTAGTTTTTATTTTTTAATTTTTCTATGTCTCTGCTGACAATTAGTGCTTCGTAATTTCTGAACCATTGTAGCCAAAATAACCTCAAGTTATTTAACCCTGTCCATTTCTATCCATTTTCTTTCTTTCTTTCTTTTTTGGAGATAAGAGTCGCACCACGTCACCCTAGGTAGAGTGCTACAGCATCACAGCTCACAGCAACCTCAAACTCTTAGGCTTAAGCAATTCTCTTGCCTCAGCCTCCCAAGTAGCTGGAACTACAGGCGCCCACCACATCACCCACTATTTTTTGGTTGCTGCTGTTGTTGTTTTAGCAGGCCCGAGCCAGGTTTGAACCCGCCAGCCTCTGTGTGTGTGGCTGGCACCCTACTTATTGAGCTATGGGTTTGGAGCCACTATCCATTTTTTTGATCCACTAGTAATCTTTCTAAAGACTTAAAATTCTTTAATGTTTGTTATTAGCTTGTGGGCTGTCTCAGTGCATTAGCATGCAAATCTAAGGGATTTAGCTTAGTCTAAATCTGCAACCTTCTCTTTTTTGTCCCTTACTATTTACCTCCATGTAAACTATGCTCTTGCTTTCTGAGCTATGTATCATTTGTCCAACAAGTATAATGCCGTTTCACATCTTTTACTTGGTTTCTATTATTGTGAGCTTGTGGACTTGGGTTTAGTCCTTAGGCTTTTTATTTAGAAATTATAAAGAGTTAAAGAAGATTTATGGCTTTTTAACCAAATTAACACGTACTTCCAATGTGCTAGGATTAACAGGTACTATGAAATTGTTGTGTCAAATTAACAGGTACAATGAAACTATTGTATCCTCCCCTTCTGTCTTCTTAGCAGCTGGATGATAAGCTGCAGTCTCACCATTGGACACAGGCTTATCACAGGGGATTGTAATCCTGTCAGTGATTCTAACATTGAGATAACAGTTTTGAGTAGGAATTGAGACCTTTAGTTTGTACCCCCTGCTGTCCATTTAGAAACTCCCCAAGGCTGTAAAACACATTCCCAAAAGCAGCTTTTTGTTTTTTTTATAGCCACTTTACAAGGAAAAGAAGACAAAAGTAGTTTTAGGCCGCGCCCATATACACCAGAGGCTGGATGGTTCAAACCCACCCGGGCCAGCTTAAACAGTAATGAGAACTGCAACAAAAAAATGGCCAGGCCTTGTGGAGGGCCCCTATAGTCCCAACTACTTGGGAGGCTGAGGCAAGAGAATCACTTAAGCCCAATAGTTTGAGGTTGCTGTGAGCTGTGATGCCACAGCACTCTACTGAGGGCGACAAAGTGAGACTCTGTCTCAAAAAAAAAAAAAGTAGTTTTAAAAGAGGAAGATTTACATTTCTTTTCTGTTTGTTTAGTTCTTTTCAGATGTTGTGAAAATGGGGCTAGGAAGAGAGAGCAGAGAGCTCATGTGATTGATTTTAGCCCTTACTGAAAAACGATGAGTTAATATTTTTTCTGTTATTTCATTATTAATGTTGTCCTTCAGTTCCTTCCTCTTGGAAAACTCTTCCCCTCCATTTTTATTCAACTCTTCAACTTTAATTCCTACTCCTTTCAAGATTTAGGCTAAGTAAATATATGAGAACTCGCCTCACCTTTCCCTCCTCCCCTTTATCCCTGCGTGAGATGCCCTTAGTGTGCTTTAGTAATATTCTGTCTGTACCTCAGCCAGCACTGACTATGATGTTCAAATCCAAACTCCATTTATTAGCTGTGGGCAAATTATCTAACCCTTTGTATGCCTGTTTCCTTGTCTCTTGAAATAAGGACACAACCAGTGCATATCTCATAGAGTTGGTGAAATTATTAGTAAACCTTTGTATGGTGCTTAGAACAGTTTCTGGCACATTAGTCAGTTCTCAGTGAATGTTAGTCATTGTCGACATCATTTCTAGGTGAGATGTCTGGGAGATAATTGATACTTGAAAGTCTTGGATTCAAAAGAAAAGGAATGATGAGAGGGGATTTGGGAGTTATTTTTTGGTTTAGCCATTGAAACTGTGAAAGTGAGATATTGCAGGGCAAAAATGTAGAATGAGAAGACTATAGAATTAAAGATAGAATCTTGGAGGCTTATAATTAAGTAACAGGTGATGCAGTTGTGAAGGAAACTCCATAGTAAGTCAAGGAGACCAGAGAACCAGGGGAGAGTAGTATTGGGAAATCCTCAAAAGTATCAAATTCTGTAGAAGTTCTATGAAAAGAAAATGTAAAAGTCTCTGATAATGTTTGGCTAAATAACTTCTGAATATCTTAGTGAAATGTTCGCAGGTTGTGGTGTTGGTTTTGTTATGTCTTTATATAAAATCAATCTCAAAGTTTACTGTAATTGACAGCTATATTGATTATTTCATGATTTGTCTTTATAAAAGATCTCTTTATGCTATAGTTAAAAGAAGTGATTACTTGAGTCTAGAGGAATAATTAAGAATATTAATATTCTTAATAAATATTAAGAATTATTCCTCTAGTGCTATATTGAACGTCATAAACCAAGTTAAAAGATAAAGGACAGAGTGCTACAACAGTAAAATTGTCTTTTCAGGGTCTTGTTTACATGCTTGATGCTTTAAGCCCCCTGAATATTTGTTTATACCATTATCCTAGTCTAGAATTTGCTTGCTTTCTTCTTTCTATATCCAAGTCTTACTCTTTCTGAAGCCAGCTTTAGTACCTTTTCTTCCATGAATTGTCCCTCTACAACCATTTCATTATAATTAAGCATGTTAACCATCTGTTCTTATTTAATTGACAATGTTCTGTTTTCCCACTGAGTTTGCAGATGGTACCTGAATGTTTTAGTGCTCATTGTGTCTAGCACAGAAACCTTGCCAATAATAGGTGTTCAGCAAGCATTTATTATCTTTATTGATAAAGTATAGGGTAGATTTAAATAACACCTATATATTGATGGAAATGTGGGGAAAGAGTCACATTGTTATAGAATATTCCTAGAAACCCTGAGCCTAGCCTCATTAGCTTTTTAACAAAGGTAAAAAAAGAAAATTAGTCATATGCACATACATGTAGTTCTTTATATTTTTTATAGCAAGTAAATCAAAGCCTGTAAAACCTCTTATTTACTTTTGATAGCTATGAAAAGAAATAATTTAATTGTATATATTGACTTTTATAATTCTTTCTATTTTAGGTAGGAAGGGATCCCTCAATTCACGTATGGGATACAGAGACCATTAAACCATTGTCGATATTAAAGGGCTATCACCAATATGGTGTTTGTGCTGTTGATTTCTCAGGTAAGGATATTTGCTATCTAAATAAGAGTGATCAAAATACAGAGGTAATACATAGCATTTTAATCTAAACCAGTGTTACCTACATTTATCATTTAGCTGTGACTTTCATAATTTTTGTGAAGTAATCATACTAAGTTATGTCCTCTGAAAATGTGGATTTGCTGGCTAGTTTATAATATAATGAGTATAATTTAATCCCCTTAAAATTAGTATGTCTATTATATTAAAATAAAATATGTTTGTCTGCATAACAATTAAAATCATCTCAGTGGTCAAAAGTGGTATGTATCGCCCCCTTTGGGTAAATGTTGATCTTAGTGTTTTATAACCATGGAGTAAACTTTGAAAATGTTTAGTGAGGACTGAAATACTTGTCTTAGACATTTCTATACTGTGACAGTTTGAAACTGTCTTGAAAAAATAATTTTAGATCATGTTAGCAGTTTGTTACATGTTTCAAAGTTTAACAACCATAGATCTACACTGAAAGCTGGGGTATGCATAGGGAGGAAAGAGAAAATTCCAATAATAGAGAATTTTATATTATGAATACAGTAGACTAGTGCTTCTACCTACTTTGAGTGAAGTGATACATTATCCATAGTAGAGCCAGGGGATAGGGAACTATACACATTCAAAGATTTGCCAACGGTCAAGAAACAAAATGAATTGCAACAAGAAAAATATATTTAGAACAAAGAGGAACTACTTGAGGTTTGTAAAAAGTATGGCGAGGTGGAAAACATTTTCCTTTAGTCTGAGCCTTTATAACTTATAAAGATGTATGCTTCAGCATGTCTTATCATCTTGTCATTTGTCTCAATGATTTGTGAGATGTACTGTGTTGCATGATACTAACAACTAAAATAATTGGCCTTCACTAAAAGCAGTTATATCATTGGTGATGTGTTTTTCTGTTTGATTAATTTTTAATTTAAAAAATTTTTTTTTGTTTTTATTAAATCATAGCTGTGTACAATGATACAGTTATGGAGTTCACTGTACTGATTTGATATACAATGTGAAATGCTTACATTGAACTAAGTAACACATCCATCACAATTATACTCTTTTCTTAATAGTTTTGAAATATACCATTGCATCATGTACATTACGTGAGGTCCCCCAAATACCTTCCCTCCTCCCGCCTCCCCCCTCCTTTCCTCTCTCTCTCCTCTTCCTTCTACTTTCTGGGACTATAGTTATGTTTTACCATTTGTATGAATGTGTAGGTGATCATATATTGATTTCATAGTAGTATTGAGTACATTGGATACTTTTTTTCCCATTCTTGAGCTACTTTAGAATATGTTCCAGCTCCATCCAGATAAACATGAAGGATGTGAAGTCTCCATCCTTTTTTAAGGTTGCATAGTATTCTATGGAGTACATATACCACAGTTTGTTAATCTATTCATGGGTCAGTGGGCACTTGGGCTGTGTCCATGTCTTGGCTGAAACTGGGCTGCAGTAAACATTCTGGCACAAATGTCTTTGTTGTAAAATGATTTTTGATCATCTGAGTATATACCTAGTAAAGGAATTTCAGGATCAAACTGTAGGTCTACTTTTAGTCCCTTGAGTGTTCTCCAAACTTCTTTCCCTCCCAAAAGGTTGTATTAGCTTGCATTCCCACCAGCAGTGTAGAAGCATTCTCTTCTCTCTGCATCCACGCCAACATCTGTACTTTTGGGATTTTGTGATGTGGGCTAATCTTATTGGAGTTAGATGATATCTCAAAGTGGTTTTGATTTGCATTTCTCTGATGATTAAGGATGATGACGCTTGGTGCCCGTGGCTCAAGTGGCTAAGGCGCCAGCCACATACACCTAAGGTGGCAGGTTCAAATCCAGCCCCAGCCTGCCAAACAACAGTGATGGCTGCA
>NW_003852415.1:14823790-14859141 GCF_000181295.1 Otolemur garnettii | reverse complement strand
AAAAAAAAAAAAAAAAAAGAAGGATGATGAGCATTTTTTCATGTGTTTGTAGGCCATGTGCCTGTCTTCATCAGAGAAGTTTCTGTTCAAGTCTCTTGCCCACACAGAAATAGGGTTGTTTGTTCTTTTCTTATTGATCAGTTTGAGTTCTCTGTAGATTCTAGTTATCAGACCTTTGTTAGAAGCATAACGTATAAAAATCTTCTCCCATTCTGAAGGTTGTCTGTTTACTTTACGTACTGTGTTCTTGGCTGTGCAGAAGCTTTTTAGTTTGATCAGATCCCAATAATGTATTTTTGGTGTTGCTTCAATTGCCTGGGGGGTCCTCCTTATAAAATATTCTCCCAGGCCAATTACTTCAAGTGTTTTCCCTGCACTGTCTTCTAGTATTTTTTTTTTCTTTTTTTGTGAGAGGAGCCTCAAGCTGTCCCCCTGGGTAGAGGGCATCACAGCTCACAGCAACCTCCAACTCCTGGGCTCAAGCGAATCTCCTGTCTCAGCCTCCTGAGTAGCTGGGACCACAGGTGCCCGCTACAATGCCCAGCTATTTTTGGTTGCAGCTGGCATTGTTGTTTGGCGGGCTCTGGCTAGATTCAAACCTGCCACCTTGAGTGTACACGCCTTAGCCACTTGAGCCACAGGTGCCAAGCCTCTTCTAGTATTTTTATAGTTCATGTCTTAAGTTTAAATCTTTTATCCAGTGAGAATCAATTTTTGTTAATGGTGAAAAGTGGGGGTCCAGTTTCAGTCTTCTACAAGTCGCCATCTAGTTTACCCAGCACCATTTGTTAAATAGGGAGTCTTTCCACCACTGAATGTTTTTGATCGGCTTATCAAAGATCAAATAACAGTAAGTAGGTGGGTTCATCTCTTGGTTCTCTATTCTGTTCCATAAATCTACCTCTCTGTTTTTATGCCAGTACCATGATGTTTTGATCACTATTGATTTATAGTATAGCTTGAAGTCTGGTAACATGATATCTCCTGATTTGTTTTTATTTCTAAGTAATGTATTGGCTATTTGAGGTTTTTCTGAAACAAAGCACTATTTTTTCAAGCTCTTTAAGTATGATGATGGTGCTTTAATAGGGATTGCATTAAATCTGTAGATTGCTTTGGGTAGTATGGACATTTTAACAATGTTGATTCTTCCCAGCCATGAGCATGGTATGTTTTTCCATTTCTTAACATCTTCAGCTATTTCTTTTCTCAGAGTTTCATAGTTCTCTTTATACAGATCTTTCATGTCCTTTGTTAGATAACTTCCCAGATATTTCATCTTCTTTGGCACTAATGTAAAAGGAATAGAGCCCTTGACTATATTTTCAGCCTATCATTGGCATATATAAAAACTGCTAATTTGTAAGTCTTGATTTTGTATCCAGAGATGCTGCGTATTCCTTGATCACTTCAAAGAGTTTTGTAGTTGAGTCCCTGGGATTTTCCAGGTATAGAATCATGTCATCAGCAAAGAGTGAGAGTTTGATCTCCTCTGAGCTTACTTGGATACCCTTGATCACCTTTTCTTGCCTGATTGTAATGGCTAAGACTTCCATTACTATGTTGAATAGCAGTGGAGACAATGGGCATCCTTGCCTAGTTCCTGATCTGAGTGGAAATGTTTTCAATTTTACTCCATTCAATACCATATTGCCTGTGGGTTTGCTGTAGTTGGCCTCTATCAGTTTAAGAAATGTCCCTTCTATGCCTGTTTTCTTAAGTGTTCTGATCATGAAAGGATGCTGGATATTATCAAAAGTTTTAGTTTTTGTGGTAAATGTAATTGAAGTAATTAAGTCTCTTCATGTCTTAATTTTTCCTTTCCTTCTTATTTTATAATCTCTTTGTTTTGCTTTTCTTATTGCCTTCCCTTCCCCCATCCCAATCTGATAGGTAGGTAAGGGAAGGGTGGTCAGGTGACCTGACAGCAGATATGTTTAGAGGATCTGAGAAACTTTTATTCCCCCTCATTATAAATTCTGGTTGTTTTTATAGCTCATTATGTTAAATGCTATGTAAATGTTAGTATGCAGGCCTAATATTTAAAATTATTTTTTATCAAATTTTAAATATAGTGCGTGGGTTTAGAGTGTATACTGAATGTTTTTTACCGTTTGAATGTTAATGGTCAGTATATTTCTCTGATCAATTTTTACAGCTGATGGGAAACGTTTGGCTTCAGTTGGAATAGATGATAGCCACAGTGTTGTGCTGTGGGACTGGAAGAAAGGAGAGAAACTTTCAATAGCAAGGTAGGGGAAATCTTGGTGTCACATTGGCAAAATGGTGGAATTACTTTCAACTTAAAAAATTTTAATTAAAATGATTAATGACTCTAGGAAGCCAAGGCAGGAGAATTGTTTGAGCTCAGCAAGACCATGTCTCTACTAAACATAGAAAAATTAGCTAGGAATTATGTGGTTGCCTGTAGTCATAGCTACTTGGGAGGCTGAGTCAGGGATCGCTTGAGCCGAAGAGTTTGAGGTTGCTGTGAGCTCTGGTGCCAACAGCACTCTTCCTAGGGCAACAGTGTGAGACTCTGTCTCAAAAGCAAATAAAATAAATAAATGAAACAATTCTGAAATCAAGCAAATATTAACATTTTTATGGCTGTCACCTTTATTTCCATTGAATAAGTAATCTAATCAAATGATTTCAGCATTCCTTTGTAGATATATCCCTTTGAACCTACTTTTTAATGTAACTATAATATGACATTTGAAATAGCTATTATTTAAAATCTCTATGTACAGGTAAAATGAATTCTGTATGAAGGCTATCATATAGCCATTGTAGAGCATGGTAAAATTTATATCACAAAGAAGTTATAGCTTATTTTTATTTTCTTATATTTTCATTTTCTACAATAAGCATGTATTAATTTTATGATAAAAAATATTAACAGTGCTTTAAAGGAGAAAATAGTTAATTGTGTTATGAAAGTTTTTTTTTAACCTATTCTTTAAATTGACATTAAAAGTACTTTAAAAATATAGATAAATGCTTTTTACAGAGTATATAGATAATGCCCAAATAAATGATAGCTTAGGAGGAACTTCATAGTTGGAAAGGGTATATTAAGCTTAACAGAGTATTATAAAAAGAATTTCTTTAACTCATGCCACAAATAGCATTCCCTGTGTGTAGTACTATAATAGGTATTCTGAGTGCTATAAAAAAGTTCAGTTTTTACTGTTCCTGTCTTTTTACATTTTGTTAAATGGTTAACATATTAAAACGATGAGAAAAGACCAAGTGTACAAATGCATGATTATCACAGTCCAAGTCTGAGAGACAAGTGGGAGAGAAATATTCAGTGAATGGAATAATCAAGATAGGGTATGGATTTAGCAAAATATTATTATAGGAAAGATGAATCTTCAGAGCTAACACATGTTGGTATTTGTTACAGAGGAAGTAAAGATAAGATTTTTGTTGTAAAGATGAACCCCTATGTGCCTGATAAACTAATTACAGCTGGAATTAAACACATGAAATTTTGGCGTAGAGCAGGTAAGGAAATGCTTCTTTTACTCCTTTGAAATTTAGGAAATTATTACTTTAAAAAGTATTTTAACAAGCCAGGCAGAGTGGCTCACACCTGTAATCTTAGCACTCTGGGAGGTGGAGGCGGGTAGATTGCTTGAGATCAGGAGTTTGAAACCAGCTTGAGCAAGAGTGAGACCTCCCCCATCTCTACTACAAATATAAAAAATTAGCTGGGCATTGCGGTGGGCACCTCTAGTATCAGGTACTTGGGAGACTGAGGCAAGAGAATTGCTTGAGCTCAAGAGTTTGAGGTTCCTATGAGCTATGATGATGCCATGGCACTCAACCTCAGGGAGACAGAGTTTCACTCTGTCTCAAAAAATAAATAAATAAAAAAGAGGCCAGGTACAATGGCTCTTGTAATCCTAGCACTCTGGGAGGCCCAGGCTGGTGGATTGTCATGAGCTCACAGGTTCGAGACCATCATGAGCAAGAGTGAGACCCTGTTTCTAAAAAAAATAGCTGAGTGTTGTGGTGGGTGTCTGTAGTCCCAGCTACTTGGGAGGCTGAGGCAAGAGAATCCGTTAAGCCCAAGAGTTTGAGGTTGCTGTGAGCTGTGACGTCACAGCACTCTACCAAGGAGACTTGGTAGAGACTCTGTCTTGAAAAAAAAAAAAGAAAAAAAGTAGTTTGACTAAGTGCAACATATCCTACACTGTATCACTGGAAGAGAAAAGGAACTTGATGAGAAAAATTGATGAAATCTGAATGAAGTCTGGAGTTCAGTTAATAGTAATGATTTAGACATATTTCTTACTTTGACAAGTGATCTATGGATATTACCATAAGATGTTAACAGTGGTGGAAACAAAATAAATTATTTTTGCATCTCACCTGGAAACTTAAGACTATCCAAAATTAATTAATTTTTTTTAAACAGGTGATTCACTATTATCTTGGTTTATTTTGAATAAACATAAGATTTATTTTATCACTGTTAATTAGCTGTTTATTCATGTTTATAAAAAGGATTTGATACGTGAAATCAATCAAGTGATGTCTAGACTGCTTTCTGTTGAATATGTGTTTTATATTCTAAACATAAAATGAAAAATTTTGTAAAAATTGTACAAACATGGAATATTATATTACTTTAGCAATTTATAACTATAAATTATAAATGTGAAAGAAGTTCATATTTTATTATTATTATTTTTTGATACAGAGTCTCAAGCTTTTGCTCTGGGTAGAGTACCATGGCGACATCATAGCTCCTAGCAACCTCCAGCTCTTGGTCTCAAGCAAAGCTCTTGCCTCAGTTTTTGTATTTTTAGTAGAGATAGTGTCTTGCTCTGGCTTAGGCTGGTCTCAAACCCAGGAGCTCAAGCAATCCACCCACCTCAGCCTCCTACGTGCTAGGATTACAAGTGTGAGCCACTGAGCCTAGCCAAGTTCATATTTTTTGTTTGTTTGTTTGAGACAGAGTCTCACTATGTCACCCTTGGTAGAGTGCTGTGGCATCACAACTCACAGCAACCTCAAACTCTTAGGCTTAAGTGATTCTCTTGCCTCAGACTCTCAAATAGCTGGGACTACCGGCGCCCGCCACAATGCCTGGCTATTTTTTGTTGCAGTTGACATTGTTGTTTAGCTGACCCAGGCCAAGCTTGAACTCGCCACCCATGGATGGCGGATGTGGCTGGCACTGTAACCACTATGCTACAGGTGCTGAGCCACAAAGTTCATATTTTAAAGTAGAAATTATTGTCTGTTTTTCAAATGGATGATAAATTACATCAGGGTAACATCAAAGTCTCAATAAATGTAAGCCTTTTAAAAAAATATGTAAATATAGAAAGAAGTCACACATTCATTAGAAAAGAATAAGTTTAGTGAAGGTATTTCTTAAATTTAAGTAACTTTGTACCATTAGTAGGAATGTAAGTTGATACCTCAACTTTGGAGAACAATGTGTCAGAAGTTGTTGCCTGTCTTACTTCTGTGTTTTCCTTTTTGCACATTACACTGTAAGCACTCGTAGGCATTCCTAGAGAGACTTTTGTACTTATATAGATGAGGCCCTTACAAGAGTGTATAAAGCTGCATTGTTTTCAGTAGTAAAACCTCGGAATCAACTTAAATGCCTATTAATAAGAAAATGGATAAACCGTGATATGTTTATATCATGCTGTATGGTTATAAAAATGAATTCTCTGGAGGTAAAAATCAACATGTATACCAAATCACTGGTGAATAAAGCAAGTTGCAAAAGAATGTATGCAGGATGGTATTTATAGAAAATTTAAAAACATGGAAAATAACATTCATATGTGTATTGCTTAAGAACCATAAATATGCCAGGGGTGGTGGCTGACCCCAGTAATACCAGCACTTGGGAGGCTGAGGCTGGTGGATTGCCTGAGCTCACAGTTTTGAGACCAGCCTGAGTGAGAGCGAGAGACCCTGTCTCTGAAAAGCAGCAGGATGTTGTGGCGGGCGCCTGTAGTCCCAGCTACTTGGGAGGCTGAGGCCAGAGAATCGCGTGAGCTCAAGAATTTGAGGTTGCTGTGAGCTATGACAGTACAGCACTCTACTGAGGTGATCAAGTGAGACTCTGTCTCAAAAAAAAAAAAACCATAAATACATGATAACATATGTATGAAGGCACACATAAGAATAATCATCATCACATCCAGAATAGTAGGGAGTGGAGAAGGGAAATAGGATCGGCATCACATTTCAGTTAGTTTGGTACTTTTGTGGGTTGGTAGTAAATGTACAGGCATTCACTGTATTTGTGTTTTTTAAAATACTTTTTTGTATTCTTAAATGTATCATAATAAAAAATTTGAGAAATATCTTCAAAAATGCTAAAGACTAATTAAAACTGACTTAATCCAAGTCTTTATCCAAAAAGATATGGCCTAAAAACAGTCAGGCAAAGTGTTGCCCAAATCACTGATTGAGATACCTACATTTTTCTTTTTAATTCTCCTTACTGTTGTAAGTCTTTCTATTCAAACAACAATAGAAAAAAATTGCTGCTTTGTAATTGCATGCGTTTTGAAAGTGGAACTTTTTGTAATGTTTTTGTGAACCAGGGGGAGGATTGATTGGAAGAAAAGGCTACATAGGCGCACTGGGAAAAAGTGACACAATGATGTGTGCAGTCTACGGATGGACTGAAGAGATGGCTTTCTCTGGAACATCCACAGGAGATGTGTGTATCTGGAGAGACATTTTTCTTGTAAAAACAGTTAAAGCACACGATGGGCCAGTGTTCAGTATGCATGCATTGGAAAAAGTAAGTAACTTAGAGATACTAAGTTAAACAATTTGATCGTGGAACATAGAGTGTTTTCAGAAGTTAAGGAACAGGGCTTTCTACTTGGCTGGGCCACCCAATAGTAGTCTGTGGGCTAGGAACATCCTGACCTTGTTTTGTCTCTTCAAATTCTTGAACAGAGAATGAACTAGGTCTGCTGTTTTTACAAAATGTTTAACTTAGTATTTATGAAGCCTTACTATGAGGCAAAAATTATGCTAAATGTTTATATATAATCATCATATCCTATCAAGTATCATTATTTCCTCTTTTTATTTATTTATATTTGGGAGGGGCATTCTCACTCAGTTGCCCTGGGGTTGAGTGCCATGGCATCACAACTCAGAGCAACCTCTAACTTTTGGGCTTAAGTGATCCTCTTGTCTCAGCCTCCCAAGTAGCTGAGGCTATAGGCTCCCACCACAACCCCTGGCTAGTTTTTCTATCTTTAGTAGAGATGGGGTCTTGCTTAGCTCAGGCTGGTCTCAAACTCCTGACAATCCACCCACCTTGGCTTTCCAGTGTGCTAGGATTACAGGTGTGAGCCACTACACTCAGTCTGTTTCTTCTTTATAAAGGTTAAAGTAATGAAGATTACAGGAAGATATATGTAATTTACTAATAGTGGTAGATCTAACTTACAGTTCCAAATTAGAAACTGTGTTTTTAAACTCCTATCCTAAAAATGTTTGGGTGTCACTATAAATATTATTACAGATTACATGTTGATATTTTTAAAACAGTAGAGTCTGGCGCGCTGGCTCCTACCAATAATCCCAGTGCTTTGGGAGGCTAAGATGGGAGGATTGCTTGAGTCCAAGACTCAAGGCTTGGGCAACATAGCTGTGAGACTCTGTCTCTAGAAAAAAAAAAAAAAAAAACAACTAGCCAGTCATGGTGGCTCACCTGTAGTTCTAGATACCTGTAGAGATGAGTAGGAGGGTCACTCATCCTCAGGTGTTAGAGGTTGCAGTAAGCCAGGATCATGTCATTGCACTTCAGCCTGGGTAGCAGAGCAAGACCCTGTCTCTAAAAAAATTAAAAATAAATAATTACATGGCATACAATGGATTCTTATGTCAATTTCTATTCCTTAAAAGCTATAATTTTTGGCTGTATTCATTCCTATACAGTTTTTCAATGTGAATAAGGTTATTAACTTGAACCTTTTATTTTTGTAGGGATTTGTAACTGGAGGAAAAGATGGTGTAGTGGCTCTTTGGGATGACTCCTTTGAACGATGTCTCAAGACCTATGCTATAAAAAGAGCTGCTTTGGCCCCAGGATCTAAAGGTGATTTGAGATTTAGTTTATTCTGTAGGAAAAAAATTAATTGTTCCTTCATGTGGTTGATCACTGAGGTAGAACACATGGAATATATTTTTCCTTCTTTACTTAATGGGTATCACTTAAATGATCAACATCATTGCTGTCCTTTCAAAAATCTATTTTCTGTGATACACACGGTAAAATATTAGGCAAGTATAGCATTATTAATGCTATTTTTTAGCTTTATTCAAATTAATATGAGGGTACAATATTTAGGTTACATTGTTCTCACTTCCAGGGTAAAGTTCCATTTGTAGAAGAGCCCCTCACCCAGGGGGCCTGTTATACACCCTCACAAGGTGAGATCCTGCCTTATGCCCTCCCTCCTTCATACGTCCTCCCCTGACCCCACTTCCTTCTATCCCCCAACAGGACCATAATAGTGTTTTATTGTTCTTAGGAGCATGTAATTGTTTATATATTGGTTTCATATTAGTATGGAGTACATTGGATATTTGTCTTTCCATTTTTGCAATACTTTACTGAGAAGAATGTATTTTAACTCCATCCAGGTAAATGTTAAAGATGTAAAGTCTCCATCTTTTCTAATTGCTGCATAATATTCCATGGTATACATATACCACAGTTTGTTGATCCGTTTATGGGTTGATAGGCACTTAGATTACTTCCACGACTTGGCAATTATGAATTGAGCCACAAAAAACATTCTAGTGCAAATGTCTTTGTGGTAAAATGATTTATATTCTTTTGGGTAGATACCTAGTAATGGGATTGCAGGGTCAAAAGGAAAGTCATATAGATCTTTGAGGATTCTCCATACTTCTCTCCAAAAGGGCTATATTAGTTTGCAGTCCCACCAGCAGTATAGAAGTGTTCCCTTCTCTCCACATCCACGCCAGCATCTGGTGTTTTGGGACTTTGTGATGTGGGCTAATATTGCTAGGGTTAGGTGATACCTTAGAGTGGTCTTTTTTTTTTTTTTTTTTTTTTGAGACAGCCTCAAGCTGTCCCCTGGGTAGAGTGCTGTGGCATTACAGCTCACAGCAACCTCCAACTCTGGGCTCAAGCGAGTCTCCTGCCTCTGCCTCCCAAGTAGCTGGGACCACAGGTGCCCGCCACAACGCCTGGCCATTTTTTGGTTGCAGCCATCATTATTGTTTGGCGGGCCCGGGCTGGGTTTGAACCCGCCACCTTAGGTGTACGTGGCTGGCACCTTAGCCACTTGAGCCACAGGCGCGAGCCTAGAGTGGTTTTGATTTACATTTCTCTGATGATTAAAGATGATGAGAATTTTTTCATGTGTTTGTTGGCCATTTGTCATCCTCAGAGAAGTTTCTGTTCAAATCACTTGCTCACTTATAGGGAGGGTTGTTTGTACCTCTCTTATTTTTAATTTGAGTTCTGTGTAGATTCTTGTCAGGCCTTTGTCAGATCCATAACATGGAAAAATCTTCTCCCATTCTGAGGGCTGTCTGTTTGATTTGTTTGTGGTACTCTTAGCTGTGCAAAAGCTTTTTAGTTTGATCAAGTCCCAGTTATTTATTTTTGGTGTTGCTGCAATTGCTACAGGGGTCTTCCTCATAAAGTTTTTTCCCAGGCCAGTATCTTTAAGTGCTTTTCCCATACTCTCTTCTAGAATTTTTATTGTTTTGTGTCTTAAATTTAAAACTTTAATCCAACAAGAATCAATTTTTGTCAATAGTGAGAGGTGCAGGTCCAGTTTCAGTCTTCTGCATGTGGATAACAAATTCTGCCAGCACCATTTGTTAAATAAGGATTCTTTTCCCCATTGCATGTTTTTGTTAGGATTATCAAGGATTAAATGACAATATGTGGCTGGGTTCATCTCTAGATTCTCTATCCTATTCCATAGATCTGTGTTGCTATTTTTGTGCCAGTACCATGCTATTTTGATCACTGTAGCCTTGCAATATAACCTGAAGTCTGGCAACGTAATGCCTCTAGAGTTGTTTTTATTTCTAAGAACTGTGTTTGCTGTTCTGGGTTGTTTCTGGTTCCATATGAATTGAAGTACTAGTTTTTCAAGATCTTTAAAGTATGACCTTGGTACTTTGATGGGGATTGCATTAAATCTATAGATTGCTTTGGGTAGTATGGACATTTTAACAGTGTTGATTCTTCTCAGCCATGAGCGTGGTATGTTCTTCCATTTGTTGACTTCTTCTACTATTTCCTTTCTCAAAATTTTGTAATTTTCTTTATAGAGCTCTTTCACATCTTTTGTTAGATATATTCCCAAGTATTTCATCATCTTTGGTGCTATTGTGACAGGAATAGAGTCTTTAATTTTGTACTCAGCTTGACAATTATTGGCATATATGAAGGTTACTGATGGAGGTATTGATTTTTAATCTGAGATGCTTCTATATTCCTTGATCACTTCTAAGAGCTTTGTAGTTAAGTCCCTGGGGTTTTCCAGATACAAGATCATGTCATCTGTGAAGAGGGAGAGTTTGACCTCCTCTGCCCCCATTTGGAATTCTTTGATCTCCTTCTCTTGCCTGATTGCAACGGGTAGGACTTGCAACACTATGTTAAATAGCAGTGGAGACAGTGGGCATCCTTGTCTGGTTCCAGATTTGAGTGGGCATGCTTTCAGTTTTACTCCATTCAATATAATATTGGCTGTGGGTTTGCTGTAGATAGCCTCTATCAGCTTAAGGAATAATCCTTCTAAGCCTATTTTCTTGAATGTTTTTATCATGAAAGGATGCTAGATATTGTCAATAGCCTTTTCTGCATCAATTGAAAGAATCATATGGTCTTTGTTCATTGTTTTTGATTTTGTTTATGTGGTGTATTATGTTTATAGATTTGCTTATGTTGAACCAATCCTGTGTCTCTGGGACAAAACCACTTGATCATAGTGTATAACCTTTTTAATGTGTTGTTGTATTCTGTTTGCTAATATCTTGTTGAATTTTTTGCATTGGTAACTTATTAATGATATTGGTCTATAGTTTGATTTTTTTGTTGGATCCTTTCCTTTGGAAAAGTTTGTGTAGTGTAGGAACTAGTTCCTCTTTGAAGGTTTGATAGAATTCTGGTGTGAAACCATCTGGTCCAGGGCTTTTCTTTTTTGAGAGATACTGTATAATTGTTGCTATTTCAGTACTTGATATTGGTCTATTCAAGATTTCTAAATATTTCTGGCTGAGCTTTGGAAGGTATGTTCTTCCAGATATCAGTCCATCTCCTCTTTCTTTCGTATTTCTGGGAATAGAGTTTTTTTTTTTTTTTTTTTTAATAATTTTGCAAGTTTATTTATTTATTTATTTCTGGCCAGGGCCAGGTTTGAACTTGCCATCTCTGGTTTGAGCCACAGGCGCTGCCCCAGGAATAGAGTTTTTTATAGTAATTGTTGAGAATCTTTTGTATTTCTGTGGCGCCTATTATTATTTCCCCTTTATCATTTCTTATTGTAGTTATAAGAGATCTTGTTTGTCTGTTTCTGGTTAGTCTAGCCAAGGGTTTATCAATTTTACTAATCCTGTCATTGAGTGCTATGGCTCAAGTCGCTAAGGTGCCAGCCACATACACCTAAGGTGGTGGGTTCAAATCCAGCCTGGGCCGCCAAACAACAATGACGGCTGCAACCAAAAAATAGCTGAGCGTTGTGGTGGGCACCTGTGGTCCCAACTACTTGGGAAGTTTAGGCAGGAGACTCATTTGAGCCCAGGAGTTGGACATTGCTATGAGCTGTGATGCCACAGCACTCTACCCAGGGGGACAGCTTGAGGCTCTGGCTCAAAAAAAACAAAAAACAAAAAACAAAAAACAAAGTTCAGCCACAAGTCAGAGTTGTTTAAGCATTGGCCGTGCCCATCCAATGGAGCTCAGAAGTTGTCCTCAAGGGCAGAGAACAGCTGCCTGAGAATTCCTGAGGAGCTGGAGATGGATAGTTCACCCTCAGCCCACTAAAGCTTGGACTGCTGTGCTACTATTCTGACGCTGCAGCTCAGCGGCTGGCAGACTTCCCCAGCTTCCCAGTGACCTCATTGGTCTTTCCAGCAATCCTGGGTGTTCAGGATTGCAGGAAAAGTATGTGGTCTTTTGTGCCAGACAATATGGGGCCCAGTCCCAATGGTGGGACCTCAATAATGAAGGAGGACTGGGTCTTAGCAACTGCTCTCCTGTGGGATAAGGTCAAGAGACTTTTGAACCCAGTTTGCTGGCTGACTGGTGGCCTACCACAGAGCTCCTGTTTGGAGAGAGGGGTCTCCTTTCCTTTGGGAGCTGGGCTCCTACCTGTTGTTTTTCTTCCACTTTCTTGTGTTCAGCCTAGGTGGTATGTATCTCATGCAGTCCTCTCAGTGCAGAGCTCCTCTCATTGGTTTCCATCCACTTCAGTCCAATATCTCTCCCTTTGGGCATAAGCCTCTGGCAAAAGCTGCTTCTAGTCAGCCATCTTCTCACAATTCCAGGAAGTAATTCTACTAATCCTAATTTTTAATATTTTTAATTTTCCAAAGAAAATTTTTGTATGAGCGTCACATTTATTACCAGTCAAGAACTTGTTTTCAATCTTGATATTTTGTTTCACTTTGGCATTTTGTTGATCTGCCTCCCTAGCCTTACAGGCCCTTCTTCCCTTTTTCCTTTCTTTGAGTGCATTTCTTCCTTTTAAGGCCCTGAACCACCAGGCATTTCTACATCTCATTACTTTTTCTTAGAAGTTTCCCTTTCTCATCCCTCTTATTCCCTCTTTATCTGACCACATGCTCATTTTTCAAATCTCAAACACTGTTTCTTCTATGTTTATTGCCTCTATCCTCACCTCCCCCCAGAAGGTTAAATTTCCTTGCTATATGCTCTTTTTTCAATATGCCCCTCACATAGGGTGTGTTTTCCTCATCGTGTGCTCTATGAGGGCAGGAGCTGGATCTGTCATGCTTGCTGATGTATCACTGAAGCCTGCCTAGGATATGTAGACATAAACAGATACAGCAGCTCTTTGTGTGTGGGTTCCACATGCTCAGATTCAATGAAAATATCCTAGGGAAAAAAGTAACCATGTGACAATAAAAAATAATACAAATTTAAAAATACAATATAATCATTATTAACATATAATTTACATCATACATTATTATAAGTAATCTAGAGACTAAACTACACAGGAGAAAATATGTAGGTTATATGCAAATATTATGTCATTTTATATAAAGGGACTTGAACGTCCAATGATTTTGGTATCTATGAGGGGTCCTAGAATCTATACCTTGCAAATACCAAAGGATAAATATATATTTAAGTTTGATCAAATTAAAATTACTAATCAGAATGTTATAAGTACTCTAAGAGGTACAGGAGTTGGATGTGGAGGAGCTAATAGAAGAGGTAAAGAAACACATAATTGTCAGAACAGTAGTAGGGGGATCTGATAGAGAAGAACCATACAATTGTGGTATATAGGTGGTGCTTATTTTGAGATTAGTATATTGGATGATTGCAGGAAATACAGTACATTTATTAGAATACTTAAAATATAGGAGAAGGTAACCTTATAAAATGTTTTTCACTGTCAGAATAGCATATTCGGCAGTATATACATCCTTGTATTAGAGTCACTTCATACCTAGAAGAATAACCCTATTCAACATTTCAGGTCTTCTCTTGGAAGATAATCCATCCATACGTGCCATATCATTAGGACATGGTCATATTTTAGTTGGCACAAAGAATGGTGAAATACTAGAAGTGGATAAAAGTGGCCCAATAACACTTCTGGTTCAGGTAATTTTAAATACTGATATATTTTTTTCCTTTGCATACAATTGATTCTTTTAATACATAAAAGAATTTTTGTATTCTTTAAATACAAAAAATTGACAGTGGTGAAAAATTTGGTTAAATTAATCGGGGAAATATGTGTTAATGTTAATATTTATAGAAAAAATTTTAATTTAGCTAAATGTCTAAGTATCAGTAAATATGCATATTTTCATATGGAATAATTGCCAATATTTTAAGTAATTTCTTATCACAAAATAAAAAGTCCAGTGGGGGGAAAATCACAATTTAATTCACTTAACCTAGTTTCTTTATTTCATTTGTATTTTAATTTTTTAAGTTTATTTTTTGAGCATAAGGCAGGTATTTTCCTCTGAAATCTCTTCTTAAATTTCTATCTTACAAAGATTTAAAAAATGAATGCATGAATGTATGCTAAAATCTTTTACTGAAAACATTTATTGATGAAAATATGTTAATAATAAAGCAAAAACCAGTGGGACGTGGTAGCCCACACCTATAATTGTAGCATTCTGGGAGGCTAAGGAGGGTGGATTGCTTGAGCTCAGGAGTTCCTGACAAGCCTAAGCAAAGGTAAGACTCTACCTCTACTAAAAATAGAAAAACTAAAAAAACTACCTGTGTGTTGTGTTAGGTACCTGTAGTCCCAGCTACTCAGGAATCTGAGGCAGAAGGGTCCCTTGAACCCAGGAGTTCAAGGTTGCTGTGAGCTGGGCTGATGCCATGATGCTCTAGCCTGGGGCAACTGAGTGAGACTCTGTCTCAAAAAAAAAAAAAAATTAAAAAATCCCCAAACTCAGAAATATAAAAATTTGTGTTAGAAATATAAAATTAGGGTGGTGCCTATGGCTCAGTGGGTAGGGCGCTGGCTCCATATACCGAGGGTGGTGGGTTCAAACTCGGCCCTGGACAAACTGCAACAAAAAAAGTGGCCGGGCATTGTGGCAGGCGCCTGTGGTCCCAGCTGCTCAGGAGGCTGAGGCAAGAGAATCGCCTAAGCCCAGAAGTTGGAGGTTGCTGTGAGCTGTGTGACACCGTGGCACTCTACTGAGGGCAATAAAGTGTGACTCTATCTCTACAATAAAAAAAAAAGAAATATAAAATTAAATAGCAGGGTAGCTTCTGGTCATATGATCCTTAATATTTCCATCAGAAATGGTGGATTAGATTTTTAGATGTACATTTCTTCTATGTAGTATGTTTTTCCGGAAAGTAGGTAGGGAAATTAATCAGTACTATTAAACATTAATGAAGTTTTACTATTCTGTCATCATCATTCTATCCTGATAAAAAATTATCTTCATGCAACTCTACATAGTAATGCTAAACTTTGGTTTTACCTTGAAAAAGAATTATTTTCATTCTTAAATACAGACGTTTTTCTCCTTCAAACCTCCTTCACTCCCTTTACAACACCAGCAAGTTTTAATGTTCATTCAGAGTGGCCATAAATTTGTGTACAATTTAAGTATAAATTGCAAAACATATAAAAAGAAAATATTAAAAATATAAAATATATTTAAATTGCACACAAACATTATGGCCACCCCATATGTATTTTGATGTATTGGGAATTTGTAAGCAGATGACAAAATGTTTATAATAGTGTCTTACTCTTTAGTTTCAGTTATATAGTATGCCTTTGAAGGAAAAAGATGGTGGAGTCATGGTGTTTAACATGTCTGTGATCTCCTGCAAAATGTTAACACAACTGCATTTTTATAGATGAATCCATAGATGAAATGATTAAAAAATGCAAACAATTTTATAATTGTAAAAAAATTAGAAGTTGGCTCGGTGCCTATAGCTCAGTGAGTAGGATACCAGCCACATACACCAAAAAAGCTGGCAGGTTTGAGCCCGGCCTGGGCCTGCTAAACAACAATGACAACTACAACCTACAACCAAAAAATAGCCAGGTGTTGTGGCAGGAACCTGTAGTCCCCCCTGCTTGGGAGGCTGAGGTAAGAGAATGGCTTAAGCCCAAGAGTTTGAGGTTGTTGTGAGTTGTGATGCCACGGCATTCTACCGAGGGTGACATAGTGAAACTCCATCTCAAAAAAAAAACAAACAAACTGGAAGTTATAAATAATATCTGTTAAGAGAAAAAACTTTAGACAAGATAAATATAGCTTAATTTATTTGAGTATTATTGGGCAGCACTCAGAACTGGAAGAGGTTTAGAGAGATTTGCAGCGTGCAGCATGGGTAGCAGGTTATTATAGGCTGAACTTGGAAGTAAGACAAAGAAAATATATTTGGTTGGTTAGAGTGGAAAGACCTTAATTAGAGGTTAGTTGGCAGTTTATGATCAGTAAGTCTCTAGTTCCTTTTTTCTATTTATATTGGGCTTTGGTTTGCTTATATAGGAACTTTAAAGTGCTGGGGGTCTTTCACCCTAATGGCTTCCCAGTTAAAAATTTTTTAACACATCTTATTATTTTTGATAGTTACTATAAGGTTTAAGGTTTCTAATGTCTTGGCCAGGCACAGTGGCTCACACCTGTAATACTAACACTCTGAGAGGCTGAGGTGGGTGGATTATTTGAGCTCAGGAGTTCCAGACTAGCCTGAGCAAGAGTAAGACCCCAACTCTACTGAACATGAGAAAACTGAGGCAAAGGATCACTTAAGTCCAAAAGTTTGAGGTTGTTGTGAACTAATGCCATGGGACCCTACTAAAGGTGACTAAGGGAGACTCCATCCCAAAAAAATATATAAATATTTCTCATGTCTTATTACCTCCATGACATAAGGAACAAGATAAGGATTCCAGAGCTCATTATGATTGTCTAACATTGTGTTGGAGGCTTTAGCTAATCCAATAAAATAAAACAATAAAAGATATACATATTAGAAATAAATAGACAACCGCCAGACATTATAATTCTACACCTTGACTATCAGGGAAACAAACTGAAAAATTATATTATTTTTTTGAGACAAAGTCTCAAGCTGTCACCCTGGTAGAGTGCTGTGGCATCACAGACCACAGCTACCTCAAACTCTTGGGCTTAAGCGATTCTCTTGCCTCAGCCTCCCAAGTATCTGGAACTATAGGCACCCTCCACAACACCTGGAGGTTGTACAAAGTCAATTATATTTCTACAGTCGACAACTGGGAGACAAAATGAAGAAAACAGCTCTATTTATAAAAACATAAAAAAATAGCTAAAAATAAATTTAACAAAATAAGTACAAGACTTGTACACTGAAAACTACAAAATATTATTGAAAAAAGGTAAAAAAAAAAATCTAAATAAATGGAGAGCTGTCCCATGTTCACCAATCGAAAGACTCACTATTGTTCAGATGGCACTACTCCCCAAACTGATTCACAGAATATTGCTGCTACTAGCACTTTGGTACATATTTCTTGAGTAAATGAGGTGCCCTCCACAACACCTATTTTTTGGTTGCAGTCATCATTATTGTTTGGCAGGCCCAGGCTGGATTCCAACCCGCCACCTCCAGTGTATGTGGCTGGAGCACTAGCTGCTGTGCTACAGGTACCGAGTCACAAACTGAAAAATTATTAGAATTAATTAAGGAGTCCTATAAAGTGATTGGGTACAAAATCGACATAAAAATCAATAACAATAACCAGTTAGAAAATATGGCATTAAAAATCTCATAATAAATACTATGCAATAACCGCAAATAATATAGCTAAAAATATGCAAGGTCTGTGTTAAGAAAACTGTAGGCTTTTACTAAAGCCATAGAAGAACTAAATAAATTCTAAATCAAATATGATCACAATCCAAATCTTAATGAAATTTTTTTATAAATTCTGGAAATCTTTTTAAAAAATTACCCATTTGAGAAAATATTCAAGAATAGTCAAGAAATTTGACAAATTCTTAATGCTAGAAATAAATTATTATAAAACCGCAGTAATTATAAGTATGGAAATGTGTATACTTCTCAGAGGTGTTTTCATACATTTACTCAAGAAATATGTACCACAGCATTAGTAGCAGCAAATTCTGTGAATCGGTTTGGGGAGTAGTGCCATCCGAACAATAGTGAGTCTTTCAATTGGTGAACATGGGACAGCTCTCCGTTTATTTAGATTTTTTTTTACCTTTTTTCAATATTTTATAGTTTTCAGTGTACAAGTCTTGTACTTATTTTGTTAAATTTACTTTTAGCTATTTTTTTATGTTTTTATAAATAGAGCTGTTTTCTTCCTTTTGTTTCCCAGTTGTCGATTGTAAAAATATGATCGATTTTGTACATTGACCTATATCCTGTGAACTTGCTGACTTCATTTATTAGTTCTAACAGTTTTATGGTGGATTCTTCAGGATTTTCTATATACAAGGTTATGTTGTCTGTTAACAGATATAGTTTTACTTTTTCCTGTCCAATCTGGATACTTGTTATTTCTTTTTCCTCTCCGATTAATGCTGGCTAGAAATTCCAGTACAGTGTTGAAGAAAAGTGGTAAGAGAAGAGACATCCTTGTCTTGTTCCTAATCTTGGAGGAAAAGTGCCTAAACTTCCACCATTTAGTAACTGTGGGTTTTTCATAGACAGGAAAAACTGCGGGTTTTTCCTAGGTTGAGGAATTACCCTTTTATTCAAAATTTGTTGAGTGTTTTTATTATAGGTGAGGAGAGATTATTTAGATGCTTTTTCTATGTCTATTGAGATGATCATGTGATTTTTGTTTTTCATTCTGATACAATGCACTGCATTAATTAATTTTTGTATGTTATGTCAACCTTGCATTCTTGGGATAAATTTCACTTGGTTGTGGTGTATGATTCTTTCTATACTAATTGGATTCAATTTGATAGTATTTTGTTGAGGATTTTAGTGTCCGTATTTATTAGGGATATTGGTCTATAGTTTTCTTGTGAAGTGTTTGTCTGGTTTTGGTATGAGGGTAATATTGGCTTCATAAGTATTCCCTCTTCTTTGTCTGTTCCCTGACTACACCCAGCTATTACACTCCTGTTATTGCTGGCTGATTGCTTTATTGTTTACAACATTTTCCAGGGGGATAAATTGCTCCACAGACTAAACCAGTCAAATTCAGGCTCCTTTGAAGGGCAAGTTCCCTCAGTGTTTGAGGTTTGTTCTGACTCCAAGCAACCTCCTTTTAGCTATTTCTGAGATTTCTCTGATTACCTTGGACAAACTAGCTGGTCTGCGGTTAAGCCTATTTGTCCAATGAGTCTACCAATCTCCCAATTACCTTCTATCACAACCTCCACTGTTTCTGAGAATACCCTTAGGCATGAGCATTTCTATACTCTGCTGCAAATGAAGTCTGTTCCTTTGAGAAAAAGATTTAGGAGCTATCTCTTTTTCTGGCTTTCCTATACTTCAGGCAAAATCTCTGAGCCACTGCTCTGGAGTTGAGAGTAAGGCCAATGAACACTTCTTCCTGAGTATCCCAGGCCTTAGGAGCTGAATGCTTGCTAAGGAGAGAGGGGATTGTCAGCTCAGGTGTTCCTGAGGTGCCATCAGGGCCCTATTATTCTCAATGGCACTGTACCCCAACATAGAGCCTCTGTCTGGAGGAGAAGCTGGGCAGAAGGGATCTCCTACCTGTCATCTGAGATTGCCAAGAATTTAGCCTCAGCAGCACACAGCTGGGAGCAGAAGGAGACATGCTGATATCCTGCCACTCTTGGGGAGATAGCCCACGTACTGGGACCTGGGGGCCATGTGTTCTTGGTCATATTAGTCTGGCCTGGAGGTTCCATCCAGATGAGGAGGCAAGAAGGGAGTAGATCTCAGTTTATTTTATTGTATTACTTATTTTTCTTGAGATAGTGTCTAGCTTTGTCAGCTGAGCTAGAGTACATTGGCATGATCATAGCTCACTGCAACATCAAACTCCTGCACTCAAGTAATCCTCCCACCTTGGCCTCCTGAGTAGCTGGGACTACAGGTATGTGCCACCACATTTGGCTAATATTTAATATTTTGTAGATATGGGGTCTCACTATGTTGCCCAGGCTGGTCTTGAATTCCTGGCCTCGAGCAATCCTCCTACCTCCCAAAATGCTAGAATTACAGCCATGAGCCACCACATTAGCCTGAACTTTATTTTTTTAATTAATTTATTTATTTTAGAGACAGAGTCTCACTTTGTTGCCCTGGGTAGAGTGCTGTGTCATCACAGCTCACAGCAACCTCCAGCTCTTGGGCTTAGGCATAGGTGCCTGCCACAACGCCCGGCTATTTTTTTATTGCAGTTTGGGCAGGGCTGCAAACCCACCACCCTTGGTATATGGGGCCAGCGCCCTACCACTGAGCCATAGACTTATGTTTCTACTAAATGTTAGTAGATTTTTCTTCACTAAATTTTCCTTCATTTGTTGTATGTCCTTGGAACTATTTCCAGAGACTTTAAATAGTTTTGTTTGTTTTAAATTTTTAATTTCTTAATGAGGCCTGTGGAGCTTTATACTCTTATCATGCAGGAGCTTTATACTCATATCATATTAAATGCCTACTGTGTGGCAATTATTAACATTTGACCTTTCCACACAGAATGTTTTAAGATTGTAAGTTAATTTTAATACTAACTTGATAATTTTGTAATTGTGAAGACAGAGGTATTTTATGGTGCATTTGAAAAATAAAAGTCTCATTAAGACTTATTCTCTCCATTGTCATATATTATTGAATATTATCTTCAGTTTTATTCTAAAGTATACTATTTATATGTATCTTTAGGTTAAATTGATCTTGACTATGTTTTCTAGGGACACATGGAAGGAGAGGTGTGGGGTTTGGCTACACATCCTTATCTGCCCATCTGTGCTACTGTAAGTGATGATAAAACCTTAAGAATATGGGATCTCTCTCCTAGTCACTGTATGTTGGCTGTCCGGAAGCTGAAAAAGGGTAAGAGGCTCTCAGACTTGAACATAGTTTAAGTTATCACAATTTTCTAACCCTTACAGATAATAAGAAAGCAATAAAAAGCATGTTAAAAAAGACTTTAAATATTTTAAAATATTTATTAAATGTCTACTTGCTCATGGTGCTACATAAAGAAAATTCATTGTGCCCAGTCTTTGTCTTGTAGGACCTCCTATGATGATGCCTAAACTGAGCGAATTTCCAGTGACATGTTGGAAGGAAGAGTATAGGAAGTAAACGGTGCTATATTTTTCTTTGTGATTGTGGCATATGTATAATTTGGAACTGGAAACTGAGAAGGCCTTAACTTAAAAAGGGGTAACAGAGTTGAGGGAAGGCTATTATTTTAGGATGAAACAAAACTGGGTACATTAGTAGGAGGCAAATGAGGCTGGCGGTGTAGAGGGACAAGGAATTCAGTTGTTGGATTGGTGCTATTACTGTTAATCTAGGGTAGATGATTATACAGGAGCTTTGAATTTCTTAGTAAAGTGGCAGAGAATGTTATCTAATGGAGTGGGTATATTATATTCAACTATTTCAACCTCTAGTTGAAAAAGTTGTGAATAGCTACTGTAAGAAATGTGACAAAGTCGACAGATGAAGGAAAGGATTGTCTAGCCACAGGAAAAGCCAAGTTGACCATCATCTTCATAACACTTGAGAGAAGTAAGAAAATAGAAAGGAATACTTTATATAAGCCATTCTCAATTAAAACATTTTGTTCTTGTACCTTTAGGGAAGATGTGGCTTTTTTACTTGATTTTCTGCCCCCATTTTATTTTTGATAACTGGAATTTTTCTGTTTTTTGTTTAGCTCAGCTGTGCATTTAAAGGGCTAATTTATTATGTTGAGTTGTTTAAACTCAACTTTCTACTTACTCTACGCCTGTACCAAACCAGCAGAATAAGGGTTGAATAAAATAGCAGCCGTGATGATTGATCTAATTACTATTGTTTCTCTGCTCCCTTTTGTAACAGAACTTCTCAAAATAACTGAGTCTCACTTCTCTGTGTTCACTTGACAGTTACTCTATAACTCACTCCCATTAGCTTTTTATCTTTCTTTGTCCATTGAACCTGCTGTCAATTTCTTCGTCAGTTCTTGGTTCTCATCTCCCCTCACAGCAGTTTTCGACACAAGTGCTTGTTCCTTCTTTTCTGAAATACTTTCTTCACTTGTCTCTGCAACCCATACATACCTGTTTTTTCTCTACTTCACTGGCTCCTTTTTTTTCTGTTTCCTTTGCTGGCTTTGCCTTTTCTTCCTGCTCTCTACATTTGGGAATGCTCCGGGGCTTCTTCCTGGCTGCTGTTTTTCATATGTGTACTCACACTTTTGGAGATTAGATCAGTTAATGTCCAGTCAGAAGACAGAGACTACACTAGTCATTTGAAGAAGAAAAATTTAATAGAATTGTTAGCTGGTAACCTACTAAAAAGGCTTTAGATGTAGCCACTGTAGAAAGCAGCTACTAAGCCCTAGTTGCTGAGGGAGAGTGAACAAAGAAAGAATTTAAAGGAGATTCAGACTTGTTTGGAAAGGATGTGACTGCTATTGGAACACGCAGTGAGTCTGGCTAAGAAGCTTGTCAGAGGGTGCAGGCCTCAGTAGAACAGTGAGAGTGGTCACTGGGTGAAGGGAAAGCTTGCCAGAAGGCACAGGCAAGTGCTGAATGGTCAGGATGACTGCTTAGTAAAGAACTTAACTTAGGAAAAGGTCATTGTGAGAACTGCTGCTGTCTTGGCAGAGAATCTTGCTGGAGGCTGCAAATCACAGCTGAATCATTAGGGCCAATTCTGTGATTGTGGAGAAACTTGCTGGAGGCTGGGGCTGGGGCTGGGGCTGCCGCTGTGGAGCAGGCTGCCAGACCCCTGCAAAAACCACACACTGGAAGACAGTCACCTTCTGTTTGGTCTGTGTAGTGTCTTTCCAGCACCCTCTATTGGCAAAACTTATTATCAGTCAGCTAGCAAAAGAAGTCTTGTAAGAGAGGTAATAAATACTAAACTGCACAATCTACCCCTTTGACTGATCAGCTTCTACATGCATTTTAACTTTACTACAACATCATAACTAACTTTATATTTCTACCCAAAGAGATGTAACTACCTTTGGTACAAATACAGTTCTCTCCCTTTTCTCCAGTGAGTGAAGACATACAATCCCAACAATCTTTATATCCATTATTGACTATATTACTTACTCTCAAATTTAGTTGACAGTCTTCAGTGGAACAGAAATAAAACCACACATCTGTAGTGAACTTATCTTCAACAAAGGTGCCAAAAACATAGTGGGGAAAGGATAATCTCTTCAATAAATGGTGCTAGGAAAGCTGGATAGCCATATGCAGAAGAATGAAACTGTACCCTTATCTCTAGCCATATACAAAAATAAAATCAAAATGGATTAAAGATTTAAATCTAAGACATGAAACTATCAAACTTCTAAAAGAAAACATTGGAGAAATGCTTCAGGATATTGGTTTGGGCAAGAACGTCTTGAGTAATACCCCCAAAGCACAGGCAGCCAAAGCAAAATTGGATAGATGGGATCACATCAAGCTAAAAAGCTTCATACAGGAAAGGAAACAATCAATAAAGTGAAGAGACAACCCACAGAATGGGGGAAAATATTTGTAAACTTACCCCTCTGACAAGGGACTAATAAGTAGAATATATAAAGAACTCTAAAAATGTATTAGGAAAAAAATCAAATAATTTGCCTAAAAAATGGTCAAAGGATTTGATTGGACATTTTTCAAAAGATATGCAAATGGCCAACATGTATATGAAAAAATGCATTATTAGTCATCTGAGAAATGTAAATCAAAACTACAAGGAGATATCTTACCCTAGTTAAAAATGGCTTTTATCCAAAAAACAGGAAATAATGAATGCTGGTGATGATGAGGAAAAAGGGGAACCCTTGTATACTATTGATGGGAATGTAAGTTAGTGCACCAACTATGGAGAACAGTATGGAGGTTCTTCAAAAAACTAAACATAGCCGGGCACAGTGGCTCACACCTGTAATCCTAAAACTCTGGGAGGCTAAAGCAGATGGATTGCCTGAGTTTAGGAGTTTGAGACCAACCTGAGCAAGAGTAAGACCCCAGCTCTACTAAAAAAAAAAAAAAGAAAAACTAGCAGGGCATTGTAGCAGGTGTCTGTAGTCCTAGCTACTCAGGAGGCTGAAGTAAGGGGATCACTGGAGCCCAAGAGTTTGAGGTTGTGAGCTTATGATGCCATGGCACTCTACTAAGGGGGGCAAAGTAAGACTCTGTCCCAAAAGGAAAAAAAGAAAGAAAGAAAGAAAGAAATTTAATGTTCATTCATTGAATTAATTCAGGCTCAGACATTCTTGAGACAGCACACAAAGTCATGCAACAATAATGAAGACAACTTAGCAAGACACTGCCACATGTTGACATGAACACAGCCATGAGACATTGATATACCAAGGTCATGAAACTGTACCAAGCTGTTTGAACAGTGCTGTTGACATGAACACAGCCATGAGACATTGATATACCAAGGTCATGAAACTGTACCAAGCTGTTTGAACAGTGCTATCGAGTACTGCACAGTGGCAAGTCTGCAAACTTAATTGTCATCCTTCATATAAGTATGTCTTCCTAGTTTAACTTACTACAGAGGGTGCCAAAAAAATTTATATACATTTTATGAAAGAAAAAGACAATATCAAAATTATATTCATTTGGCACCTCTTGTAATTGCAGAAGTCAAACATGGCTTGAGTATTAAAATTTTAATACAGTTTTTCCCTTTCTTAAAATTTCTGTACATTTTTTGTTATCCTCCTTATTTGCCTATTATCATTTTTTAAATCTTTTCTTCCTTCTCTTTCCCTTCCCTTTTCCCTTCCCTTTTCCCTTCCTCTTTCCCTTCCTCTTTCCCTTTCCCTTCCCTTCCCTTCCCCTTCCTCTTCTTCCCTTCCTCTTCCCTTCCTTTCTTATTCCCTTTCTTTCCTTCTTTCCTTCATTCCTTCCCTCTCTTCCTCCCTTTGGGGTATCACTGTATTATCCAGGCTGGAGTGCAGTGGCATGACCATAGCTCACTGCAGCTTCAAAATTCCTGGGTTCAGGCAACCCTTCTGCTTCAGCCTCCTGAGTATCTGAGACTAGAGATGTGCACCATTACATCTGACTTTTTTTTTTTTTTTTTTTTAGCATTTTAGAACATTTTTATGAAGACAACCTTATTTGTTAAATTACTGATTTGTCGGCTCAGCACCTGTAGCTCAAGCAGCTGAGGCGCCAGCCACATGCACCAGAGCTGGCAGGTTCAAATCCAGTCCAGGCCTGCTAAACAACAATGACAATTACAACCAAAAAAATAGCCACGCATTGTGGTGGGTGCCTGTAGTCCCAGCTATTTGGGAGCCTGAGGCAAGAGAATCGCTTAAGCCTAAGAAGTCAAGGTTGCTGTGAGCTGTGACACCATAGCACTCTACTGAGGGTGACATAGTAAGACTCTGTCTCAACAAAAAAATTGTTGACAGTCTCACTTTCTTGCCCTTGGTAGAGTGCTGTAGTATCACAGCTCACAGCAACCTCCAACTCCTGGGCTTAGGCAATTCTCCTGCCTCAGCCTCCTGAGCAGCTGGGACTACAGGCTCCCGCCATAACACCTGGCTATTTTTTTGTTGCAGTTTGGCTGAGGCCAGGTTTGAACCTACCATCCTCAGTATATGGGGCTGGTACCCTGCTCACTGAGCCATAGGCACCACCTAGAAATACTTTTTTAAAAATTTTGAAAGAAAATTACCTAATATATATTATCTTTTTCTTTTAGGTGGAAGGTGTTGCTGTTTTTCTCCTGATGGCAAAACTTTGGCTGTAGGTCTTAATGATGGAAGTTTCTTAATGGCAAATGCAGATACTCTGGAGGATCTTGTGTCTTTTCACCACAGAAAAGATGTTATTTCAGATATTCGATTTTCGCCTGGTAATATTCTACTGAAATTGTATTTGATTATTAACTGAGGTCTGTCAGTGAGCAAATGCATTAATGTGTAATTTTTATTAACTTACTTTATCTCAGAATTTTACATTTTGTCTAGGAGAGGCAGTGTGGTAAGAGGGAAAAGCCATATATTAGATAGGTACAATATCTGTCTTAGTGCTAATTGTCACTAAATGGTCTATGTGGCTTGGGCTGGGACACTTTTCTGGGCTTTAGTTTCCTCATTTGTAACATAAAAAGGGGTTTTTCATTATTTTCTTAATGCTTTTGAAATTGCATTGATTTTATTCCATCAATTCTCATATATTCACTACTACAAAATGTACTGTAATGTAGGACTGACTAATGTTAAGCCAAAATTTACTTAGGGTAAAATTTACTTATGGTTTAGTTTTATTTAGTTAATTAATTAATTTATTTTGAGACAAAGTCTCACTCTGTCACCCTGAGGTTGAGTGCCAGGGCCTCATCGGAGCTCATTGTAACTTCAAACTCTTAGGCTCAAGTGATCCTCATGCCTCAACTTCCCAAGTAGTTGGGACTACAGGTGCCTGCCACAACACTCAGCTAATTTTTCTGTTTAAGTAAAGATGGAGTCTTACTCTTGTTCAGGCTTATCTTGAACTCCTAAGCTCAAGTAATCCACCCATCTTGACCTTCTAGAGTTGCTAGGTTTATAGGTGTAAGCCACCTCCCTGGGCCAGTTTTATTTTATTTTTTTCTAAATTTAGAGAAGTTTTTTGATGTTAAATACAAAGTGTATCAAAATTACATTGTAGATAATTTTTGACATTTGACCTGCATTGAACTAATTTGTTACACTAAAGAAAATTTTGTTGATTATAATATACTTGAAAAATGTTATCATTTGTCATTAGAAACATCTCTCTTCTTATAATATAACTTATGAAACACCTACGATTTTTCAAAAAACTAACTAGTATAGTTAACCCAAGTTGCAGAGTATAAGAAATATTTCCTTACTGGTAGAATATGTCAAGCTAATATGTTTCTATTGTAGGTTCTGGGAAATACCTAGCTGTAGCATCCCATGATAGCTTCATAGATATATACAACGTTATGAGTAGTAAACGAGTCGGAATATGCAAAGGCGCTACCAGTTATATAACCCATATCGATTGGGATATTAGAGGTAAGGTAAGACTTTAAATGTTCTGATTTCATAAAAGTTTCATTTGATTTAGTCTAGCTATTTTTGAGTAACAAAAGTGATTCACCAGATGAGTTCAAAGAATTGTGAAAAACATTCTCAAAATTCTTTTTTACTACTTTATTTTACTTGTGAAGGTGAACACTGTAAACTTTAGGCTTTTCAATACTTCAGTGTCATTCAAATGTAGTACGGTAAGTATACATTGTTTAATTTATAAAATAATTGGAATATTATATAAATATTTACCATACAACTATTACATATATCCATAATAAATTAAAAAATTTTAATTTAAATTAAAAAATTGTTAGTCATGATGATGCCCTTGTTTTTTTTCTTTTTCTTTTTGAGAGAGACTCTCACTATGTCACCCCCTGGCATCACAGCTCGCAGCACCCTCAAACTCTTGGGCTTAAGGGATTTTCTTGCCTCAGCCTCCCAAGTAGCTGGGACTACTGGAGGTGGCCACAACTCCCAGCTATTTTTTTTGTTGTTGTTGTAGTTGCCACTGTTGTTCAGCAGGCCTACGCCAGGTTCAAACCCGCCAGCCTCAGTGTATGTGGCTGGCACCCTAGCCTCTGAGATACAGGTGCTGAGCCATGATACCCTGGTTTTTTTCAGATAAATCTGAAATTAAAAGTAACTTCAAATTTGGAAACTAGAAATGTTAATGAAGATTTTAAAGTCATCTTCCTCATTGTTTGATACAAAAATACGTAAAATTTTCTAAAAATAGTCATAATTATATACACAAAGAATAAAGTAGCTTTGCTTTTTAGCAGAATGCATGGCACATGACTAATAAGTTTGATAAATGTTAACTATTTTAAATGCCTTCTTTTTAAGGATTTTATTGTTTCATGTATTCAACTCTGTAAACTTAGTATTGTAAATTAAAAATTTTCCAAATATTGTTAAACAAGTATACTTCAAAAAAAAATTTCAAGGTGGTGCCTGTGGCTCAAAGGGGTAGGGCACCGGCCCCATATGCTGGAGGTGGTGGGTTCAAATCCAGCCCTGGCCAAAAAACTGCAAAAAAAAAAAAAATTTCATCTCAGAGCCCATAGCACATTGGTTATGGCACCAGCCACATACACCAAGGGAGCCAAGTTTGAACCTGGCCCAGGCCAGCTAAACAACAATGACAGCTGCAACCAAAAATAGCCAGGTGTTGTAGGGGGCGCCTGTAGTTCCAGCTACCCCGGGAAGCTGAGGCAAGAGAATTGCTTAAGCCCAAGAGGTTGCTGTGAGCTGTGACGTGACAGCACTCTACGGAGGTCAACATAGACTCTGTCTTAAAAAAAAAAATTGGGGGCAGCACCTGTGGCTCAAAGGAGTAGGGCACTGGCCCCATATGCCAGAGGTGGTGGGTTCAAACTCAGCCCCAGCCAAAAATGCAAAAAAAAAAAAAATTTCATTGTGTTATATGTATACTGAAGAATACTGTTCAGCCTTAAAAAAGATGGAGACTTGACATCTTTTGTTTCAACCTGGATGGAGTTGAAACACATTTTTCTTAAAAAGTATTGCAAGAATGGAGAAGCAAGTATCCAATGTACTCAACTAATACCCACATAAGAGAAAAACTCAATTCAATTCAAGTTGGAGGAGGGGGAGGAGGTGGGATGTTGGTGTCTCCCACCTAATGGGCACAAGTAAGGGTATATGGCATACCTCCTGGGTGCAGGACACAACTCTAACAGGGGCCTTACCTAACAAATGTAAACATTATAACCTAATGATTTGTACCCTCAGATTAATCTGAAATTTAAAAATTCCAACATTTGTTTCTGGGGGGGGGTTGTATATGCATAACAATAGAAATAGCTATGTATGTATACAGAAATTAAACTAATTATGAATTTAATTACTTAATTTTATATAATTTAAGAAAATAAAACACTTAATATATATTGACTATGGAGGAAAATAGTTTTTATATTTAAGCATAATTTTTCTCATAAAATTTAAATATACTAGTGGCATATATATTTATTTATATATTTTTATATGTGTATATATTTATTTTTTAATTTTTTTAAGGAAAGCTTTTACAGGTCAATACTGGTGCTAAAGAACAGTTATTCTTTGAAGCTCCTAGAGGGAAAAAGCAAACCATCCCCAGTGTGGAGGTAGGAAGATGGTGATGTTTGTGGTGTTGTTTATATAAGAATGGTTGGAAAACTGATTCCTACGTTCCATTGTTTAGTTATAGGGGAAGCTTGTTCTCACATTATGGGTGTTCTTGAGTGGATTTACATTTTTGGGCCAGAATACATAAAAGGGTTAAAGGAAGAGACAAAGTATTAAGAAAAGGAAGGGGGGCGGTGCCTGTGGCTCAGTGAGTAGGGTGCCAGCCCCAGATACCAAGGGTGGTGGGTTCAAACCTGGCCCCAGCCAAACTGCAACAAAAAAAATAGCTGGGCATTGTGGTGGGCACCTATAGTTCTAACTACTCAGGAGGCTGATGCAAGAGAATTGCCTAAGCCCAGGAGTTAGAGGTTGCTGTGAGCTGTGAAGCCACAGCACTCTACCGAGGGCAATAAAGTGAGACTCTGTCTCCACAAAAAAAAAAAAAAAAAAAGAAAGAAAAGGAATGAATCACTTGTATGTCTAGCTGTGCTCTAATTACTTTCCTCTCAGGAGAGAAATCATTGCAACAGCAAGTAGAAGTCATGCCATCTAAGATTGGAGACTGCTTGTCTGCATGTATTTGGAACTCATATTCCTAAGATTCCTATTTTTAAAAGCAAAATACGAAATTGGATGGTTTTCTTTGTGTGTCTGACAATATTAGCAATTTTTTTGGTTTGACCTAGGAAGAGAGGTTCACCAAATTTAACATTAAATTGGCTTAAGGCTCGGCGCCTATGGCTCAAGTGGCTAAGGCACCAGGCACGTACACCTAAGGTGGCGGGTTCGAATCCAGCCTGGGCCTGCCAAACAATAATGACAGCTGCAACCAGAAAAATAGCCGGGCGTTGTGGCGGGCGCCTGTGGTCCCAGCTACTAGGGAGGCTGAGGCAGGAGACTTGCTTGAGCCCAGGAGTTGGAGGTTGCTGTGAGCTGTAATGCCACGGCACTACCCAGGGGGACAGCTTGAGGCTCTGTCTCAAAAAAAAAAATTGGCTTAATAAAGGGAAAGAATATAAGTAACAGTTCTTAATTTCCAGTTGTTAGAAGACATGATTATCATAATGCATTAGTAGAAACTTGGACCCAAACTCTAAGAATGTTTCTTCATTATCTTAAAGGCAGAAACAGCCTTATTTATCACTGTCTGCTCAGCATCTAGAACACATGGTGGATACATAAGTACACCCTAAAGAAAATTTATGTTTAAATTTTTCTGCTGGAACTAATTAGATTCTGAGAAGCTACAAAACCAAGACAAGTAAAAATTTAACTCTTTTTTCATTAAAACTTTAATTTTACACATGTAATTACAAAGAAACGTGTTTATATTTTGGTTGTTAATTTTTTAGGTTTAGATATTACAGATTTACTGCATCATTTTTGTCTTTTTAGGTAGAGAAAATTGCTTGGGCATCATGGACAAGTGTTCTTGGTTTATGCTGTGAGGGGATTTGGCCAGTGATTGGAGAAGTCACAGATGTAACCTCTTCTTGCCTCAGCAGTGACAAAATGGTCCTCGCTACTGGGGATGATTTGGGATTTGTGAAGTTATTTAGATATCCTACTAAAGTATGTGTTTTTCTTTAATTTTTCTAATAATCGTAAGTTATGAAAAAGTTAAGGCAATGCTTTATCATAGCACCTCATTATTGTGAAATTAATGGTACATACATAACAGAAACATATGTATTGTGTAATACATGTATATCATGAAAGACTCAGAATTGTGGTTCATATTTATAAGTTTCATCTGGAAGTATTATAATTATGATCCCATGCATTAAGTTATAAATTATATTCTACAGTATTTTTCAAATATTGAATAATGTAAATAACCCTTTTTTAATTTTTATTTTTTTGAGACAGAGTCTCACTTTATCACCCTTGGCAGAGTGCTGTAGTATTACAGCTCACAGCAACCTCCAACTCCTGGGCCTAGGTGATTTTCCTGCCTCAGCCTCCTGAGCAGCCGGGACCATAGGCGCCGACCACAACAACGGCTATTTTTTTTTTGTTGCAGTTTGGCCAGGGCTGTGTTTGAACCCACCAGCACACCACCCACTGAGCCACAGGCCCTGCCTAAATAAGTATTTTTTGGGTTTTTGGGGGGGGGTTGAACCTCTCACCTCCAGTATATGGGGCCAGAACCCTACTCCTTTGAGCCACCGGAGCCACCCTGTAAATAACCCTTCTAAGAGAAACATTTCTTTTATCCCCAATATTAACTTAAATAATTTTGTTATTCTTTTGATTAAATATATACCATAAACAGTAAATATAAACTCCAAAGCTTATAATGTTTTAATCAATTTTAATACAAAATGTTATAACACCTATAAAATTAAAATAAACAATATTGATTTAATGTAATGAATGATTTTTTCATTGTTGTTGAAACCAAACAATATGGATTTTTTTTTTAACTCTTTGAGACAGAGTTTCACTTTATCACCCTCAGTAGAGGGCTGTGGCATCACAGCTCACAGCAACTTCAAATTCTTGGGCTCAAGCAATTCTCTTGCCTCAGCCTCCTAAGTAGCTAGGACTACAAGTGCCCACCACAGTGCCCAGCTATTTTCAGAGAAGAGGTCTCGCTTGGGCTCATGCTTGTCTCAGGCATTTCACCCACCTCAGCCTCCCAGAGTGTTAGGATTATAAGTGCAAGCCTCCGGGCCTGGCCTAACAACATGGATTCTTTGGATTTTCACATACGTGTGCTACTGTGCACTATTTGATTGCTTAATTCTTTTACCACTTTCCTGTATTTATATTACTACAAAACATTAGGCTTTTGCTTAGCACAGATATAAAATTCATGTATCAAGTCCACATACGTGTATTTCTTAAATGTCACAAATTAACTTCTATTAAGATGTTACAGTCTGGCACCAGCATGAATGTAAACATAAATAGGACACTGAGTCATATTAAGGTATTCAGTTCATGGTGATCTGAATAACTGCTGTTAATATTTTTAGTAGATCAGCATTGATATGAAAACACAGGTTTAAAAATTCTCATTGAAAATTCAGACACTCTAGGGCAGTGCCTGTGGCACAGTGAGTAGGGCACTGGCCCCATATACCAAGGGTGGTGGGTTCAAACCCGGCCTCAGCCGAACTGCAACCAAAAAATAGCCGGGCATCATAGCAGGTACCTGTAGTCCCAGCTACCCTGGAGGCGGAGCAAGAGAATCACTTGAGCCCAGGAGTTGGAGGTTGCGTGAGCTGTGTGACGTCATGGCACTCTACCAAGGGCCACAAAGTGAGACTCTGTCTCTATAAAAAAAAAAAACAAAGAAAATTCAGACACCCAGGCGGTGCCTGTGGCTCAGTGAGTAGGGCACTGGCCCCATATACCGAGAGTGGAGGGTTCAAGGCCAGCCCAGGCCAAACTGCAACAAAAAAATAGCTGGGTGTTGTGGCAGGCGCCTGTGGTCCCAGCTACTTGGGAGGCTGAGGCAAGAGAATTGCCTAAACCCAGGAGTTGGAGGTTGTTGTGAGCTGTGACACCACAGCAGTCTACTGAGGGCAATAAAATGAGACTCTGTCTCTAAAAAAAAAAAACCCAAAAAAGAAAATTCAGACACCCAAGAAAATGTTCCATAGATTGGTAAAATTTTAGTTGATAAGAGTGTGTCCCATTAAAATATTTAATAGAAACTCCCAGCGTTCCAGATGGTATAGATCCCTTAGAAACAGGCTCTAGGAAATTGATGTATGGATTCATTTTTCACCTCACTCTAGTGAGAACCACATAATCTTAGAAAAATTACCTTTTTAGTGTGCTTTGATGACAGATCTCCAACCATAGTTTTTTTTTTTTTTTTTTAAATGGCAGGGTCTCATTCTGTTGCCCATGGTGGAGTATAGTGGCATGATGATAGCTTACTGTAGCCTCAAACTTCTGGGTTCAAGTGCTTCTCCTACTTCAGCCTCCCAAGTAGCTGGGACTACAGTTGTGAACCACATGTAGGCATGAACCATGCCCCTGGCCAGTAAGGCTGTGTCAGAAATGGAATATGAACCTAATTCTTTTTTTTTTTTTTTCTTTTGGAGACAGAGCCTCAAGCTGTCCCCCTGGGTAGAGTGCCGTGGCATAACAGCTCACAGCAACCTCCAACTTCTAGGCTCAAGTGAGTCTCCTGCCTCAGCCTCCCAAGTAGCTGGGACCACAGGTGCCTGCCACAAGGCCCGGCTATTTGTTTTGGTTACAGCCGTCGTTGTTTTGGCAGGCCCGGGCTGGATTCGAACCTGCCACCGTAGGTGTATGTGGCTGGCGCCTTAGCCACTTGAGCGACAGGTGCCGAGCCAGAACCTAATTCTTATTAAGAGTCTTTATTCCCAGAGAATTCACTGATTTTGCCATCACTATGTTTTGTTTAGAACATCTATTGTTTTGACTGCTTATGATGCTTTGATCTGAAATTTACTTTTATAACTTGCTAATGCTAGTGTTCTAGATTTAAATTTGCCAAATATTTATAACATGAATTTTTCTTTATATTTAAAAGTAAAATAGGCTTGGCGCCTGTAGCTCAGTGCCTAGGGCGTCAGCCACATACACGGGAGCTGGTGGGTTCGAACCCAGCCTAGGCCTGCTAAACAAACAACAATGACAATTACAACAAAAAATAGCCAGGTGTTGTGCAGGCACCTATAGTCTCAGCTACTTGGGAGGCTGAACCAAGAGAATTGGTTAAGCCCAAGAGTTTGAGGTTGCTGTGAGCTGTGATACTACAGCCCTCTACAGAGGGTGACATAGTAAGACTCTGTCTCAAAAAAAAAAAAAAAAAGGAAGAAAAGTAAAATAGCCTAAGAACCATAGCAAGACCTTGTCTTTGCAAAAAATACAAAAATTAGCTAGGTGTGGTAGTATATATTTGTAGCCCCAGCTACTCAGGACGCTGAGGCAGGAGGATTGCTTGAACCCAGGAGTTTGAGGTTTCAGTGAGCTGTGATGACTCCACTGCACTCTAGCCCAGGCAACAGAGTGAGACACTGTCCCCAAAAAACAAAAAAGCAAAATACATTCCAATGTGTAGTGCTTATAAACAAAAACATTAATGAATTAAAATGAAAGATTTACATGGGCATTTGTGTATATGCACACATTTGTATATGTATATATACAATGTATATACTGAAGCAATTGATGATTTGTCTTTGTTTATATAGTTATGCCATGCATAGGCATTTGTATTCCTTCTCAGTTGTATTTATTTCCAATATAGTATATCTGCATAATCATTGTTTTTAATCCACACACACTATTCCATAGATATGTATACAGTATAATTAGCTATTATTACTTTATTGGACATTTTAGGTATTTAAATACTGTGGTATGTATTTTTTGCAGATGCAGCATTTTCTTAGCAAAGATCCCTAAAAGCAAGATGGATACATGAGAACATTTTTATGCTTTTAATGCACAATATCAAGTTGTTGTCCTAAAGAATTTTGCTGTATGATGTGTGAAACTAATAATTTTATTCTATACTCACTAGGTTTGGAAATTGCTATTTTTTGTTCTAGTGAGTTTCACTATTTTCTTATGATTCTTTACATGTTGCACTTGAAATGATATATTTCTAATCATATGCTAAGAAAAATAAAAGGAATTAAAAATTATAACTGAAAGTTTTCAGATAATAAAATTTCTGAAAAAGATTGTTTGAATTTATTTTCCTCTTTAGGGAAAATTTGGAAAGTTTAAGAGGTATATGGCCCATAGTACACATGTCACAAATGTTCGCTGGACTTATGATAACAGCATGTTGGTTACCCTAGGAGGTACAGATATGTCTTTAATGATATGGACAAATGAGATGGAGGGATATCGAGAAAAAAAGACTTGTGATAGTGAAGAGTCTGACATAGATTCTGAAGAAGATGGGGGTAAGTCAATTTATTATATTTTAATAAAATGAAAATTTAGTATAACTTATTTAAACTGTAGAAGTTATAACCAGTACTGGTAATGATAATGTTTGAAGAATTGTGGCATTAGTGGTTTTACTTTAGTTAATATCAAAATTGGTTTTGTGACTCAAGAATAGCATGTATTGATGACTTGAATATTCTTCATCTACAGATGAAAGATAATCATATTTTAAATAAGTACCACTAAAATAAATTTTATGTTATTGATCCTCATATTTTAAAATAATTTTGATTTTTTCCGTAATATATCAGCTCATTACGGAAAATACATTTTGTAATAAAAAATAAACATAGGGCGGTGCCTGTGGCTCAAAGGAGTAGGGTGCCAGCCCCATAT
>NW_003852415.1:14792740-14822457 GCF_000181295.1 Otolemur garnettii | reverse complement strand
AAAAAAAAAAAAATTGAATCCAATACCAAGTATGTTTTAAGAAGCACATGAGCAGGAGTGGGTTTCAATTTTGAAAAGGCCTGCCTATCCATCTGCCTTTATCAACATTAGACAATCATTATTTCAAAAATGACATATGCACAGCAGTTTCATGGGGAGTGATAACTTTTTAAAACCTCTATTCTAGATACAGTGTTAGATATTGAGAGGTGGAAAGAACCAGGCTGAATATAGAGTTAATAGCAGAAATTTATTAAGAGCATCTGCAAGCAGATGGGGTACCGCCAGAAAAGGAAAATGGTGATAGCACAGAATTAGGGAAAGGACTTCTTTTAAAGTATTTTAGGGTGTGTGCACTTGTAGCTCAGGACATGGTGGGCATGCTATGACAAAAATTAAAAGCCACCCTTTGGAGGCTTTGTGAAAGTTCCAAGGGTTATCTGTATGTCTTCTGTAACCTGGAAGGAAGGTTTTAACAGAACTAGAAGAGCAAAGAGAGTTCTATTCTTTGCTTAATGAATGTCCAGACCCACTGGAGCCAGAGAAAGACTAACATTTCATTTCAGCCTGTTGGTATTAAAAAAGAAAAAGAAAAAATTCTGGAGTTGCAGTTAAGGTCTGCTAATTGGCTGGTTTGGGGGAGAACCGTCAATCCTTTGGTATGGGCTACTGTATAGATAGGTCAGTTACTAGAATGAAGGACCTTGGATGGAGTGTCCTAAGATGATTTGAGTCAGTCCTTAGTCTGGCTGGGTCCATTCTTGGAGTGCAGAACCTGAAAGATATCTCAAAAACTATTCCAAGGTTCCAAATAGGTATGTTCTATACTGACAATTATGCATGACTGCAGAGTAAAGAAGCAAAGGGCAACAGTGGTTATTGTTAAGCAAATGAAAGGACAGTGGCTGATTACTATCATTATTTTAGCTAAGCCTACTCCTTCACAGAGCTCTTGGGGCCATTACTCTAGTTCTCACCTTGCACCTCCTCATCAATTTGTAAGGGGGTTTCAGACAGATCATGAGAGAAATTGTGAAGCTGATGTTTTTAAAATCAAAGATGAAAAATAATAAAGAAGCATATGGATTGGTGAACGGCATGGGATTCAGCAAGTGAAGAGGTTTTAAGAATCATAAAGAAAATATCCAGAAACAGCAACAATGAACAAAGAGGAAGTAGGAGATGAGACCAGCAATGACTTCTGTAGAAGGCTGAAATGAGGACTTTTCTTCTGAGAAGTTAGTAAGAGTATTCCTGGAAAAAACTAAAATGAAATGGAATTCATTCATAGTTGAACAGGATTTGTGGAAAATTTAAGTGAATGTGTGGCCAGTGGGGGTATTGCTGCAGACTCAGAGCTCAGATTGGTAGGAATGCTACGCCATTCAGGAAAGTTTTGGCAGGGGGATTTGAGTTTGCACCTGTGGGGTTAACATTCAGGGACAGGAATGAAGTTAGAAGGTAGGATGCACATGAGTGTGGGGAAAGAGAGAGCTAGAGGTTCAGTGAATTGACTGACCCCAGCATTCTCAGGAAGTTATAGTTGCAATGTTGAGGTCCTGATGCTTCCTCAGCAACTCTTCCAGGTCCCGGTTTGCTGATGATTGATCTCAGATAATTGCAATAAGAGGGCAACTAATAAAGGGGGATAAAGAGTGATCATTTATTTTGTCATTATATATGAAGAGGAAAAGTATTGAATTAGAAATATTTACTAAGAAAGCCTATACCATAATTTAACACTGTTACAGAATTCCAGGTTTAAGCAGTTGGCTAGAAAGCAGCATCATATGCATGCAGTGCAAAGGACTTGGGATTTGGGAATCAGATGGGCTGAAATACTCATTTTTAACATTTACCAGTTATGTGAGACCTTGAAAAACTGTTCTCTCTGAACCAAAGTTTCCTCACTGGTAAAATGATCATCATATAGCCCCTAGTTTATAGAGTATTTCAAGATTTAAATGAAATACTGTAAATCAAGAATTTAGATAGTAGGTCTTCACCAGTGACACTCTTCTCTTGAAGAAATACAGAGTAACCTGAGGAGGTACCAAATACTAAACACTATTTCTGAAATTAGATATTCACAAAGTAATAAGCATTCCATAAATATTAATTATAGGAGTACATGTAAATATGCAAATGTATATATTATTAAAATTTTATAGTTAGAATATTTGCAGTATAGTGCTTAATATACATATTACTTAAAGGAAATTACATCTCCCAAGTAATGAAAAGTGAAAAAGTAAAAAAGTAACTCTAGATGTTCCCCTATGTTTATTGTCACTTTACCAGGTAAATTTGGTATGTCAGAATTATGTGACCTAATTTTAATCTGTAGGCTGTCTCATTAATGCTAAAACATTTAAATTCAAATTTTCCAACTCTTATTGCTAAAGTGACCCATGTACTTACAGATGAAAATATTTTACTGCCCAAGAAAGTTTACCACTATATTGACTGTAATTTTTGCTGTTAGCCTGGATTTTTTATAGCTTTTCCAAAATTATTTGAAATTGTTTTGTATTTTGTTTTTGATTTATTTTACAATTTTGACCCTACTAAATTCTGTTGAAAATTCCAAGGCAGAAGTCATTAATGTGACTTTGTTTTCACAAAAATAAAAGAATCAAAGAGAATAAAAGAGTAAATCTTTTTAGTAATTTTGAATATATTTATGAGGAAATAATATGGTCTGTTTAAATAAGTGCTTTTTTGCATTTTAAATAAAATGTATTTTTATTAAATATGAAATAAACATTTTTTATTTTTTTTGTAGAGACAAAGTCTCACTTTCTCACTTTATTGCCCTCTGTAGAGTACTATGGCGTCACACAGCTCACAGCAGCCTCCAACTCCTGGGCTTAGGGAATTCTCTTGCCTCAGCCTCCCAAGTAGCTGGGACTACAGGCACCTGCCACAATGCCCGGCTATTTTTTTGTTGCAGTTTGGCCAGGACTGGGTTTGAACCTGCCACCCTCGGTATATGGGGCTGGTGCCCTACCCACTGAGCCACAGGGGCTGCCCGAAATAAACCATTTTTTAAATATTTAAAACAAATACTTACCAAATATCTTGCCAACTTTAAAGGGAAATGTTTCCATTTTGAGGGGTTTTTTTGTTCATTTGTTTGTTTTTGAGACAGAGTCTCACTTTGTTGCCCTCAGTAGAGTGCTGTAGTGGCATATAAAGCTCATAGCAACTTCAGACTCCTAGGCTCAAGCAATCTTCTTGCCTCAGCCTCCCGAGTAGCTGGGACTCCGGGCACATACCACAATGCCTATTTTTTAGAGATGAAGACTCTCTCTTGCTCAGCCTGCTCTGGAACTGAGCTCAGTTGATCCACCCGCCTTAGCCTCCCAGAGTGCTAAGATTACAGGCATGAGCCACCACACTCAGTCTAAGAAAGTGTTTTTGATGACAATTGATAACTCTTCTATTTTGTTGATGCTTTTTTTCCCCCTAATTTTAATTTATACATTTCTTTAAAATGTTTTTGTAGTAGGCTGGGCGTGGTGGCTCACACCTATAATCCTAGCACTCTGAGAGGCCAAGGCGGGTGGATTGCTTGTGCTCAGGAGTTGGAGACCACCCTAAGCAACAGGGAGATCTCATCTGTAAAAAAATAACTGGGTGTTGTGGCAGGCACCTGTAGTCCTAGCTACTTAGGAGGCTGAGGCAAGAGGATTGCTTGAGCTCAAGAGTTTGAGGTCACTGTGCCTAACACCATGGCAATCTACTGAGGGTGACAAACTGAGACTATGTCAAAAAATAAAAATAAAAATAAAATAAAATACTTTTGTAGTGAGTCTTGTATATTTAAAGTACTTAAGTGTTAAATTTTCAGTATTTTTAAATAAAAATATTTTTTAAAATGTGACATAAATTAGGCATTTTTGTATTTCCTTAGAATTCGGTTGATATGTTGCCTTTCTTCTGTTTACTAAATGTCTATATTTTATCCATCATCAATGTTCATATATGTTTCCCTAATTTTTTCCCTTGCTCCTTTTCAAGGCAGGGAGTAGTAAGGTAAGTATTTTACTAAAGAAATATTCAAAAATTTACTCTTTGTCCTATTTTGATCTTTATAGGATTTTAAGATACTGATTTTTCCCCTATAAAACTTCTAACTACATTCATCAAGAAAGAATTAGAAAATGAACTAGGATAAATCCTACAAAAGAGTTGCATTTGAACTGTAGGCATGCACCGCCATGCCCAGTTTATATGTAGTTATTATGAGGGGCTTACATTATGATAAATTGGTTTTACAAATGACTTTAAAAACTATTATGCTTTCAGGGATGTCCAACCTGTAGTCTGTGGGCCACATGCAGATTACGTGAGGTCTTTTTTGCTTATCTGTAGTGTCAGCTATCACGAAAATTATGCACAAACCCATTTTTTTTGCTCTTTCATTTTGTTAGTGTTGCATTTAATGTGTACCCCAAGGCAACTCTTCTTCCATTGTGGCACAGAGATACTAAAGGTTGTACACCCTTTGCACACAAGATAGTTTTAATTTTTTCTTAAGTTTCAAAGTCTCATAAAAAGAAACTTAACCACACAAATCACACATTTTTGAGTGAAGGATTTTTTGGTTTATAAACATGTTAATTTCATTTAGTGCATGTTTAAGCTATGCATTCATTTAAAAACATTAAAATAGGGTAATATGGTATTTAATAAAATGGTACGTAAGAAAGGACTCTTTAGAGTACTTCTATAGCTACCTTTAGGAAGATGAAAATGTCTTCAGGAAGTTTTTCAAACAGGACAATGTGGAATATGGCTAGTATTTTTTATAAGTAAAAAAAGTTACCACTAAGGAAAATGCTGGGAGATAAGGGTGAAATAAGTAGATTTGAAACCAGATTTCATAGAAACTCAAATATTTGCATCCCTTAATATTCAACAAACAATAAGAATCCATTCTCTATTTTAAGTAGAGTGATTAATGCAAAAATATGAGTCCAGCCAGGTACAGTGACCCGCACCTTGTAGTCCCAGCTACTTAGGAGGCTGGAGTGGGAAGATCGTTTGAGGCCAGGAGTTCAAGACCAGCCTGGGCAATATAGATATAGCAAGACTCCCATCTCTTAACAAACAAATAAATATTTAAAAGTATGTGTAATTAGTGGGGAGAAAAAACAGTCCAGGGTATGAAACAACCTTTAAAAGGGCGCACATAATCTTATACCAATTTAACAGAAAGTATCCGGACCTAGCCTTATATTAGAGCACTTATTCAGTATTCATCTTTGCATCGTAAAGGGTGTATTGACAGTTTAGTGGTCTAGACGAAAGCAGAAAGCACAGGACTAAGGAAGGTTGGGAGGCACTTCACATAAAGAAAAGAGAAGGCCTGGGTATGGTGGCTCACACCTATAATCCTGGCACTCTAGGAGGCCAACGTGGGTGGATTGCTTGAGTTCAGGTGTGTGAGACCCCATTTCTACTAAAAATAGGAAAAGTAGCTGAATGTCATGGTGGGCACCTTTAGTCCCACTATGTAGGAGGCTGAGGCAAGAGGGTCACTTGAGCCCAAGAGTTTGAGGTTGCTATTAGCATTGAGACCAGGGCACACTAGCCTTAGGCAACAGAGTGAGGCTCTACTTCAAAAAAAAGAAAAGAAAGAAAGGAAAATGAATTATTCTGGGAATCATTTGTTCCAGAACAAGAAAACTAGTGGAGTCTCTGTGCCTGTAGCTCAGCAGCTACGGTGCTAGCCACATACACTGGAGCTGGCAGGTTCGAATCCAGCTGGGCCTGCCAAACAACGGTGACAACCACAACCAAAAAATAGCTGGGTGTTGTGGCTGGTACCTGTAGTCCCAGCTACTTGGGAGGCTGAAGCAAGAGAATCACTTAAGCCCAAGAGTTGGAGGTTGCCGTGAGCTGTGATGCTACTGCACTCTACCCAGAGCGACATAGTGAGACTCTGTCTCAAGAAGAAAAAGAGAAAAGAAAGCTAGTGGAGATATAATTGCTGTCTTGAATGTGAATGGACGTTTATGTAGACATGACCTTTTGTCACAAGCAGTGGTCATACAGAGTTTAGATGACCACTGAAGCTGACCACTAATCATTGGTGCTATACAGGGAAAGAAGCCTCTTGGTTTCAATGGGAGTATGGATGCAATTACTTCTGTGATTGTTTCCAATTCTGCTTCAGTTAATATATACTACTAAGGGGAGTTTGTTTTTAAACATAAGTACATCTTTTACTAGCAAAGTCCCAGATCTAGCATGGGCCTGAGTGATTCTGCCTTCTTGGATTGGCTGTCTGGGGAACTCTTTTAGGTCAGAATAGGGGGAACTTAGGTTCCTTAGGCAATTTCCTTGAAAGCAGCTCTGGCCCTAACCGCTAGCCTTAAGTTGGTTTACATTTTACTGCTCATTTTTAAGAGCAGATATAAGCTTAAATATTGTATTTGAAATTCAGATTGCACTGCAGAAAAATAAGTATGACAAGCTTTAAAGTTCACAATATATAAAACATCTTGAATTCTCATTTAGTTTATTTTTCTTTTTTCATCTACTTTCTTCTGATTTCCCTGCCATTAATGGAATAATTTAAGCCTTTTCATACATACAATAATAAACTCAAAAGAACAGGCCTTTTAATATATGTAATATAATTTAATTTCATTAAACTTGTAAAAATATGTTACAGAAGGTATTTTACCAGTGTTAAATTCAAATTTATATTGTAATCTTTTCCCTTTTTTGTCTGCTGCTGAAAAGAGGTTCCAGGTAATCTTTTCTTTGCTATGCTTACAAGGCCTAATTTTGTTATCTGTATATTTACCATTAATGAGCTATGTTACTTGGTGTTCTTTACCTCTATTTATAGTTTTCTACTTTCTTCCCTTTGGAATTAGTATACCTGAATAGCATCTTAATTAGTAGACTTGTACTATAAGTAATGGCTTTACTAAAACTTTTATCTATTCAACATGTATAATTTTGTACATTATATAATTTCATTTTAAGCAATAATATACCTTATATAAAGATCTTTCTTTATAAAACTTAAAATACACCTAAATGTTACATAGGATTATATAGAATAAAAATTACCTTTTTATCGTTTGGGTTACAATTAAAGTTGTCAGATAATAACACTGAATAAAGGTCATCAACAAAATTGACTTGGAAGAAAAGCCAAGGTTCTATCATTCTTTGAAATTATTCTAACATAAATATCTTTAAATGTTAAATACTATGAATTCACTTCTGTTTGTTACTTATGAACATTCAAAAAGCATATGAAGGAGGTTTTAAACCAAAATTTCTATGCTAACTTGAAAAGTTGCTTGTATTTTTTTGATAAGGACATTTTTAGTGACTAGTCATTCTGCTTCTTATTATGTATGAAAACCCACATTATTTTATATTGCATGTGTCAGATATAAAACACTTCATTTACTTTTTATAGATGTATAACTTGATAATCATTTTGAAAATCTAAGCACATTTTAATTTTAGCTAGCTTTGAGAGCTCCTATGTAATTAAAAGTTGATAAATGTTTAGTAAATAGGGAGAATAAGAGAAAAGGAAGAGTTGTAGGTAATAATAATAATAGTGGTAATGACCTTTTACCAAGTGTTGTATGGTTTACATTGCATTGTGACTGTAACATATCTCCCTTGAGTATAAATGAGTGATTCATGGCATTTGGTACCAGGGACTCAGGCTGGGCACAGTTACTCGCCTATAATCCTAGCATGCTGGGAGGCTGAGGCAGGTGGATTGCTTGAGTTCATGAGTTCAAGACCAGCTTGAGCAAGGCAACACCCCGTCTCTAAAAATAGCTGGGTGCTGTGGCGGGCGCCTGTAGTCCCAGCTACTCAAGAGGTTGAGGCAAGAGACTCAGTTGAACCCAGGAGTTTGAGGTTGCTGTGAGCTATGTCAGCATGGTACTCTACCCAGAGCGACAAAGTGCAACTCTGTCTTTAAAAAAAAAAAATGGCTCAGCTCCCATAGCTCAGTGGTTAGGGCGCTGGCCACATGCGCCGAGGCTGGTGGATTTAAACCCAGCCAGAGCCTTCTAAACAACAGTGACAGCAATAACACACACACACACACACACAAAATAGCCAGGCATTGTGGTGGGCACCTGTAGTCCCAGCTACTTGGGAGGCTGAGGCAAAAGAATCGCGTAAGCCCACTGTGAGCTGTGACACCACAGCACTCTACCAAGGGCAACGTAGTGAGACTCTGTCTCAAAAAAAAAAACAAACAAAAACCAATATCAGGGACTTCAGGAAGTGAAGAAGATAAGGGCATGGAGGAACAGGTAATAAGTACAAATTTGAACTCAGATTTGCTTTATGTTGCCAAGAGTATAGAAAGTTCTTAGAACTATTATTGAAATTCAGCTGAAGGAGAATGTATTGAGTACTACCATGTGTAAGGTATGATGTTTAGAATAATAATCCAGACTTTGTTAATAATGCACCCATCAAGAAATTATTGTTAATTTGTGTAGTCTATTCTTATCCTTTTATAATATTTACATTTAAAGCATACCCAAAGGAGTTAAACATAAAATGAATAAAAGTTTTAATATTTTCTTTCTACCTTCCTGTTTTAGAAGCTATCAAGGTGTAAAGGGCAGTTACACCTTGGGGGAAGGTGTGAAAGAAACCTCTCTGAACGGCAGGGGTGGGAGGCTCAGTGAGGGCTTGAAATGCTGTGTGCCTTTTCTCCTTCCTCCTTTTCTGTTTTAGGCCCCCAGTGAGCAGGGCCCCTCCGCAGCCAGAGAAACTCCAAACAAACAATGTTGGCAAGAAAAAGAGACCTATAGAGGTAAGAAAGCCTCACTCTCCAGTGATACTAAAATGTCCCCAGAGTTTCTTTTTATAAAATATCTAAGTCTTGGCATTAGATAAATGTGTTGAATAATTTTTTTGTTTGGTCATAAAAATTGATTACTTAACTCTTACCTGTGCCTGAGTTTTGGATTGATATCCTCAGTTTCTCTCTCTTTTTGTCAGTCTCTTACATCGACTGACACCTGAATCGACTTACCTCAGAGGACTTCTAAACATAAATACAGTAGAACCTCCATAGTTAACCACTTCCCTACATTGACCACCTCCTTAATTTAGCCTAATTTTCATAGACTGGACATGCACCACATGTACATACCAGTATAATAGGCCTAGTCCCTTATGCTACCACTTCCCTATGTTGACCAGTTTGTTACAGTCTCTTGGATCGTCAACTTACAGAAGTTCTGTATAAATGAATGATATATTTTTTTATAGAATCACAGATACCTTGACAGTGTCTTGTAAATTTCAGCCACTAAATAGTATTTAAATTTATGTGATAAAGATTAAACCCTTATGCCAGATCAGGAAATTTAACCTCATGTGATGTTTTCATGGTATAGAGTTTGTGAAGACATTTCTTCTTCTGTCTCTGCTTCTAATCAAAGAAAACTTCCACAATACTTGAAGAAGAAGGACGGTTGTGCAGACATTTTATAAATCTAGTATTAGCAGCAAACAAGCAACCTGTGTAAAGCAGGCATAAACAAGGTGTAAAGCTGTGGGAAGGTGATTTTTGTAGCTCCCTCCCTACCCCAGCCTTAGAAGGTCAATGAAAGTGGACACTTGCATTGCAGAGTTATCTGACTGAACCTTAGCCCCAGTTGTCAGAGATAGTTTACTTAGTTTTTGTCCACTGATGCTAATTGTGCTGTTTGGATTCTTCAAAGATGTAACTTGACATAATTTATCTTAGTTATGTATCCAAATTAGATATCGTGACTACCAGTGAACACAAATTGAAATACTCTTCTTTTGGACACAAAATGTATAGTTGTCCCCCCACATCAGGGAGGAATTGGTTCCAGGATCCCCTTATGGATACTGGAATCCTCAGATACTCAAGTTTCTTGTAGAAAATGGCATAGTATTTGCAAATGATCTATACAGAGCCTCTTGTGTACTTTAAATCATCTCTAGATTGCCTATATTACCTAATACAACGTAAATGCTACATAAAATATTTGTTATACTGTGTTGTTTTTTCTTTGTATTAGTTTTTATTGTTGCACTATTTTTATTGGGTTTTTCTCCCACATATTTTTCATCCATGGTTGGTTGAATCCTCAGACTGTATTTCAGTGTTTAACACATGAAATCTTAACTAAGATTCTTGGAATCAGATTACCTTGTGATTCCATTTTCTTTTTTTCTAACTTTATCTAGAAAAGTATGGAATGTTACGTTTCAGCTGCCCAAAATAGGTTACGTAGAGAAATATGTCTAGCTTAATTTTGTGTTTGAAGTTTGAAACTTTTTGATTGAAGACACTAGCATTATGTATAGAACAAAATAATGATGATTATTTAGACATGATGAAGAGTATAATTTTTAAGGTAAAATTAAAACTGCTCAAGCAGCCAAATTTATTGATATTTCATTACAAATAATCTAAATTTCGCTTGGCGCCTATAGCTCAACCGGCTAAGGCGCCAGCCACGTACACCTAAGGTGGCGGGTTTGAATCCCCAGCCCGGACCCGCCAAAACAACAATGACGGCTGCAACCAAAAAATAGCCGGGTGTTGTGGCGGGCGCCTGTGGTCCCAGCTACTTGGGAGGCGGAGGCAGGAGACTCGCTTGAGCCCAGGAGTTGGAGGTTGCTGTGAGCTGTGATGCCATGGCACTCTACCCAGGGGGACAGCTTGAGGCTCTGTCTCAAAAAAAAAAAAAAACAAAAAACAAAAAACAAATAATCTAAATTTAACATAGCAATGTTTTTGCAGAAAGCCAATATTTGAGTAGCCTTCCATCATCCAAATTGTATTTTGTAATATGAAAGGCTTTTAACTTCTAAACTGGTATTATTTGTATCAGAGAGCTACCAAAAAGTTAGAGCTCAATAACTATTAAGACATAGGACTTCATTCATTTGCTCAGTGTAGTAGTAGACATTCTAGTGATCTTTGACAGTATAGTAATTCTGCAAAGATATAGTTAAACTCTTAAGTTACAGACATGAGTCTTGGAAATCCCTTATTTATGATAATCACACTCAGTACAGGCAAGTGAAAATCAGTTCTTATCCTGTCCTTAACACTGAGAGAAAAAGACAGAGCTACTGTCCAACTACAATGTAATAAATCCAGAAGCACAATAAGCCTACTGTAAACATGTCAAATCTTATAACTACATTCTGAGCCCTACAGGTGTTTCTGGGTTCCTTTGCTGTGCTCACTAAATGTTTGATAATTAACAACAACAATAAAAATCACCAAGAACTTTATACTACCATGGACAGACTCAAAAAGTTTACTTATATGATCTTTCTCCAGACAATAAAATGCTCTATACATGATATCTGTTAAGAGTTGAGAGGGAAGAAAAAACTCTACATCAGTGTTTTTCAACCTTTCTTATCTCCTGGCACTACTGGAAGAGTAGTTAAACTTCTGCAGCACACTTAAATTATGTTGACTAAAAAGAGAGTAAAAAAAAAAAAAAGAATATACTTACTGAGTGGCTTGGCACCTAAAGCGCAGTGGTTATGGCACCAGCCACCTACACCGAGGGTGGCAAGTTCAAACCTGGCCAGGGCCAACTAAACAATTGCAACAAGAAAATAGCCAGGCATTGTGGTGGGCACCTGTAGTCCAAGCTACTTGGGAGGCTGAGGCAAGAGAATCACTTAAGCCCAACAGTTTGAGGTTGCTGTGAGCTGTGATGCCACGGCACTTTACCAAGGGTGACATAGTGAGACTCTGTCTCAAAAAAAAAAAAGAATATACTTACTGAGCTATGAAATTCTTTTGAAGATAATTAATGATCTGTTAAAATTTTCATGGCACACCAGTTGAAAATCACTGCTCTACATGGTAAGTAATAAAACACTGTTATAATTTAGGCAAAAACAAAATGTTATTATCATTTCATATTCACAAAATGATTACTGAAGAAATAAAATTTATAAATTATCACATTTACTCTTAAGTCCAGTTTCCTCATTGAATATCATATATTGAGTGAAACCATTGCATCAGTTTTTGTCTGCCACCTTTGGTAGGTCCCTAATAAATAATTGGCTTAACATGATTCAGCACAAATATCTTCTAATTTTTCAGTCTAAAATTCACTCCCAACCAAAATATTTTGGGACTACATAGAGGAAGAATATAACTGTATAATGGTTTTGTCATCATTATTATTATTATTATAGGACCTTGTGTTGGAGCTTGTTTTTGGTTATCGAGGAAGAGATTGTAGGAATAATGTTCACTATTTAAACGATGGTGATGATATAATTTATCATGCTGCATCCATTGGGATTCTACACAATGTTGCTACAGGTAGGAAACCCTGATCTTCTACCCCTCCTCCACTTTGTAAACTTAGAATTTTTTTTTCTTTTTAGCAGTTTTTGGCCAGGTCTGGGTTTGAACCCACCACCTCTGGCATATGGGGCCAGTGCCCTACTCCCTTGAGCCACAGGCACCGCCCAAAACTTAGAAATTTTTATCTAGCATCTTAAAAACCTTTGTTAAAACTACAGATAGTAATTTGAAAATGTATACAAGAACTGTTCAGAATAAAAAGATTTCATATTTAAGGATTTTCTGATAATATTGCAAGTAACCGAATTTCAGTCCTAATAGAGTATAATACAACAGTGAAGATTTCATAATGCAAAGTTCTCATAGAAGTGAAGGTTAGGGGAGAAGGAGGGAGAAGGATTGTGTGCTCCTACTTAATGGGCCATGTACGGGTATAGGGCACAACTATAAGAAGGATTCTACCTAACAAATGCAAACATTGTAACCTAGTTGTTTGTACCCTTAGTTAACTTGAAATTTAAAAAAGGCAGTGAAAGTTTACTGTATTTTAAAACCATGATTTTTAGTGAAACTTTCATTCTGTTTCCCTTTAACCTCATCATGCGAATGGATGATTGTCTCTGATAGTGAAAGTAGCATGTCTGGTGAGTGAGTGCTTGGTTTGAGGGGTTTTCTTATTGAGGCTTTGGATAGCCAACGAAGAAGCTAAGAAAGCTGCTTGTCTTTGGTTATACTGATGAAACCTTGTGTGATCCAACAAAGCGAGAAAATATTTATTGATGTTTAACTGATTGGATTGTTGAAGAGCACATAAAAGTTCTCTTAGAGTCATCTGATGACCAGTGTGATAATCCTACTAGTGACATTAAGTATTTAATTTTGAATTGTTTTATTATGTATAATTGCAAACTTCATAAAGTCTGAAAATTGCAAGTGAAGAGAGGTTATCTCGGGAGGCCAAGGCAAGTGGATTGCTTGAGTTCGGGAGTTTAAGACCTGCCTGAATAAGATACCTGTCTCTACTAAAAATAGAAAAATTAGGGCAGTGCCTATGGCTCAAGGAGTAGGGCGCCAGCCCCATATGCCGGAAGTAGTGGTTCAAACCAAGCCCTGGCCAAAAACTGCAGAAAAAAAAAAAAAAAGAAGAAAAGAAAAAAAAATAGAAAAATTAGCTGAGTGTGATGGCGGATGCCTGTAGTCCCAGCTACTTGGGAGGCTGAGGCAAGAAGATCACTTGAGCCACAGGACTCCATCCTAGGTAATAGAGTGAGACGACTCTGTCTAAAAAAAAAAAAAAAAAAATAGAGAAAAGAGGGGTATCTATTCTAGACATTATTTCTGGCTTTCCTTCTGATAATTCCATTGTGATTGGGTAGAGTGGTATTAAACATTAATATGGTCTTTCTATTTTTCTTTCTTTTCTTTTTTTTTTCCAAGACAGAGTCTCCCTATGTTGCCCTCATGCCCTGGTGTCACAGCTCACAGCAACCTCAAACTCTTGGGCTTAAGCAATTCTCTTGCCTCAGCCTCCCAAGTAACTGGGACTACAGGCACCCATCAACACCCAGTTAATTTTTTTGTTACAGTTGTCGTTGTTTAGCAGGCCCTGGCTGGGTTTGAACACACCAGCCCTGGTGCATGTGGCTGGTGCCCTAACCACAGAGCTATGGGTGCAGAGCCTATTTTGCTTTCTTATAGAAAAGGGTTCACCAGGATCAGACAAGTCAGTGGCAATTTTCATTTAATATTTGAGCCATTTAAAAAGTATTACATAGTGATTCAATATACACAGATCTATAAATATAATATACCACATCAATAAAATAAAAAAGACCATATTCTCTCAATTGGCACAGAAAAAGCCTTTCATAATATATCCAGCATCCTTTCATGATCAGAACACTTAAGAAAATAGGCATAGAAGGGACAAACTGATAGAGGCCATCTACAGCAAACCCACAGCCAATTTCATATTGAATGATGTAAAACTGAAAACATTTCCACTCAGATCAGGAATGAGGCAAGGATGCCCACTGTCTCCACTGATATTCAACATAGTAATGGAAGCCTTAGCCATAGGAATCAGGCAAGAGAAGGCGATCAAGGGTATCCAGATAGGGTCAGAGGAGACCAAACTCTCACTCTTCGCTGATGATATGATCCTATACCTGGAAAATCCCAGGGACTCAACTACAGAACTCTTAAAAGTGATCAAGGAATACAGCAGCATCTCAGGATACAAAATCAAGACTTACGAATCAGTAGCTTTTATGTATGCCAACAATAGTCAAGCTGAAAATATATTCAAGGACTCTATTCCTTTTACATTAGTGCCAAAGAAGATGAAATATCTGGGAATTTACCTAACAAAGGATGTGAAAGATCTCTATAAAGAGAACTATGAAACTCTGAGAAAGGAAATAGCTGAAGATGTTAACAAATGGAAAACCATACCATGCTCATGGCTGGGAAGAATCAACATTGTTAAAATGTCCATACTACCCAAAGCAATCTACAGATTTAATGCAATCCCAAGAACTTGAAAAAATAGTACTTCATTTTATATGGAATCAGAAAAAAACCTCAAGTAGCAAATACATTACTCAGAAATAAGAACAAATCAGGAGGTATCACATTACCTGACTTCAGGCTATACTATAAGTCTATAGTGATCAAAACATCGAGGTACTGGCACAAAACAGAGAGGTAGATTTATGGAACAGAAAAGAGAACCAACAGATGAACCCAGCTACTTACCGTCATTTAGCAAGCCCAGGCCGGTTTCGAACCCACCAGCCCCAGTGCATATGGCCAGCACCCTAGCCACTGAGCTACAGGTGATGAGCTTTGTAATTTTATTTTTAATTTCCTGATGTATAATTAGTCATAGAGCTCTCAGCCCTGGAAAACAGGAAGTACATTTCACTTGAGAAGAAGTTTTAAAGTTGTATTCGGTCTGTTAAACATAATTGTTGAATTTTTTTTGTTTTGTTTTTATTTTGCTTTTGTAGGATCCTTTATAATTTGGATCCAACCCACTGCTCTGACCTCATTTTCAACCTCTTCATTTTACTTGCAAAAACTGACCTTTATTACTTCCTGCATGGACTGCTGTCATACTTTTACAAAGTCTCCTCACTATCACTGCTGCTAGATGAATCACATTATTTCTTTGATCAAAAACTTTGATGCCTTTCCTGCTAAATGCAGATTACATACAAAATATGAGTAAATATGGCCCAAATTATTAAATGGAAAATTACCACTGGTTTTTGTGTGACACTGGTGAATCCTTCTCTTAGGAAACCAAAACAGAAAAATTATAGGCTAGCATTCAAAATCTTCCATAATTCTAGTTCCAATTTGCCTTTCCAACCATATTACTCTTCTTCAGCATGACCCGTCAGCAAAATGAACTATTTCTATACATGCCCAGCATTTTCCTGCTTCTTTGTCTTTTCTTGGTGTTCCTTTACCAGAAATGCCCTTCCCTACCCACCTTCACATTTACAAAATCAATCCAGGTCAGTCCAGGAATGCCACATCCCTGTGATGAGAATAATCTTTTCTCCTATGAATTCTCACAGCATTTTGATCCCTAACACTCTGGTGACATTTGGTATTGTATGGTTTATCCCTTTCAGAGCTCCATCCCTTTACAGCTTTCTGAATCATTTTTCTATCCTTATGATGATATACACATAGTAAGTGCTCAAAAAATATGTAATGACTAAGCAAGTAAGAGTAGTTTGTAGCTCTAGATAAATGCATTTGTCTGTTATGTCTTAAGTTTTTCACTTAATTCTCAAATTCTTTTCGCAGGTTCTCAGAGTTTTTATCAGGAACATAATGATGATATTCTGTGCCTCACTGTGAATCAGCACCCCAAGTTTATCAACATAGTGGCAACTGGCCAAGTAGGTATGTTTCTGTATTTTAAAAAGCAACAATTTGACGCATTTGTTTTGTTTAAATAAATTCAATATTCTAGGAAAATATTAAAATATGTGCATCCAGCCTGAGCAAGAGCAAGATCCTATCTCTAAAAATAGTGTTGTGGTGGATGTCTGTGGTCCCAGCTACTTGGGAGGCTGAGATCAGAGGATGGCTTGAGCCCAAGAGTTCGAGGTTGCATTGAGCTATGAGGCCATGGTACTCTATTGGGTGTGACAAAGTAAGACTCTTTCTCATATATATGCATATATATATACACATGTGTGTGTGTATATATATACATGTATAATATATGTATGTATATATATATACATGGATTGTTCAAAATCTGTATTTATATAAAATATACACCCAATTATACCATACTATTTCTTCCAAGTATCTTTACGTCCGTCACTCACTTTGATTATTGGAATTAGTTTAGATGATTTGGATTTAAAATTAACTTGTATGGTTGAAATGGTTGGGATCCTTTAGCAGGAATTTCTGATTAGCAAAAAGGTTTAATTCAATAGCATTTAAAGCAGAAAAAGAGGGCGGTGCCTGTGGCTCAAGGAGTAGGGTGCTTGTACCAGGGGTGGCAGGTACAAGCCTGGCCCAGGCCAAAAAACCACCAAAAACAAAAAAAAAGGCAGAAGAAGATTTGAAGAGAAAATGGTGTGTAAGGGGAGCCACACAACTAGACTGAGAGGGCAGAACCTGCTTCAGTAGAGGTCAGGCTAGAAAGAAGGGAAAACCCAAGTATGTTTCATGTTGGTAAATCTCTTCTGCCTTTTTCTTTGGTGTCGATTTAATTTCACCAGCTGAAATTGAAATGCACCTGTTGTCTTTTATCTCTGTGGAAAAACAAAGGCTATAACTTTATAAAGCATAGCAGGTTTATCCTCCTTTATAGAGGATAGCAGGTTTATTTAGGAGATACCTGCCGACCATGACTGCTACGAATGTAGCCTAATAGATCTGCTCAGTCAGATCTTCACAACTCTGGTATAGTTTGGAAAAGTTATTAAAATTAGTGGGTTAGTTGGACTTCAGTGGGCCTTGATTGCTAAGCTAGCTTTTCAGTTGTCTCTTTTTCTTGACTAAGATAGTTTGTGCTTTTGATATCTTCATTTCTCATGCAAGTATTAAACTGATCAGTTGGGAACTCATTCTCTGGGAGCTGGATTCGACAGCTCTTCTGCATAGACCCTTGTATTTTTCTTTTCTGTGTAGCTTTTTCCTCTTAAAAGTTTTTTTGTTTTTTTTTAAATTTTGAGACAGAGTTTTACTTTGTCACCCTAGGTAGAGGGCATCATAGCTCCCAGTAACCTCAAACTCTTGGGCTCAAGTGATTCTCTTGCCTCAGCCTCCCAAGTAGCTGGGACTTCAGGTGCCCACCACAACGCCTAGCTATTTTTTGAGATCAGGTCTCACTCTTGCTCAGGCTGGTCTCGAAACTGTGAGTTCAGGGGAGTCTATCTGCCTTGGCCTCCCAAATGCTAGGATTATAGGCATGAACCACTGTGCCTAGCCTTTCCTCTTAAAGTTAATTTTAAAAAGTTAATAGATTATTTCTTCACCTATTATATAGAAAATATTCCAATCTTTATATGTAAACACCGTCCCTGGTTGGCTTAAGTTTATTGAAAGCAAAGTACTATTTTCACTCTGCACAGGAATGAAGGCCCATCTCCTTGAGGAATGAGAGATCATGTAGCTCAGTGCATCTTGGCACATACCATGTTTCCCTGAAAATAAGACACTGTCTTAAATTTATTTTTTCTCAAGAAGATACACTAGGGCTTATTTTCAGGGGATGTCTTATTTTTATTAAGTATAACACAACAGTCTACATTTATTCAAATACAGTTAAGTCATTTTCTTCTGGAACCTGACAGGGGGAGCCAACCTTGTTGGTGGGGCTGGCAGTAGTGATGCGTGAACTCCTTTCCTATAGCCGTTCGCACGTGCGCAATAGGATGTTTGCCACCATGGTCACCACACGCTCACCCGCGCAAGTGCGAACAGCTTGGAGAAAGGAGCTGTGGCAGATAAAAGGTATTCCAGTCTTCCTTACCACTCTGCGCCAAAATGCATGGCATGGCTGTGCAGATAGGTCTTATTATCAGGGTAGGGCTTATATTTAACAAATGCATAGAAATCCTGCTAGGGCTTGTTTTTTGGGTAGGTCTTATTTTGGGGGAAACACAGTAGTTTTTATTCAGTAAATTTTTATCAAGTAAATCCATTTATTCAACAAACTTACTGAACATCTGCAATTTGTAAGAAATTGTTCTAGTTGCTTGGGATACAAACAGCTACAAAATCCCTGTATTAGTGGAATTTGTATTCTGCAAATAGAATTCTAGAAGGTATGGTTCTTTCGTTTCTTAACTTTGCTTCTTCTCCTCTTCTTTCCTCTCCCTCTGTTAAGCAACTTTATTTATAGTACATATTAGTATACCCTTCCAGAAAATGATAATAAAAATGCTTTACTGATGACTAATTAAGATAGATTCAAGGGAGAATCAAAGAATGAGGAGGGACTTTTTTTTTCCTCTTCTGAACATGAAGAGAATTGTGTTGGTTGTTACTTCCAACAGCACAAAGCACTGTTTTAAAAAGTTTATTGTTACTTGTGTTAAAAAATAATACAGATCATAGAGGAATTGAAGTATTTTATGTTGGGGTATTTTAACCAGTTATATCCAAATTTATCTTTATTTGTGGCTAGAATCATGGAATCTCAAGGCCCAAGTGTATTATTTTATCCTGTCCATCATTATATGCTTGTACCTCACCACCTCTTAATGCCTGATGAAGTAATCTAGCCTCTCCCTATAAGGCTCAGTTATAAAGTGGTTCTTCACGTAGAATAGAAATGTCTGTCTGTGATTGCTACTCATTGGTTCTAATTCTCGGGGAACTAGAACATCTAATCACTCATTCCTATGATGTTGTTTTCCAGTTTTGGAAATATTCTGAGTTTTATCTAGTTCTTTTTTAGAAGGCCCAATTTGCAGTCAAATGCTCTACCTCTGAGCTATACCCCTCAAGAAGGCCCAGCGTGGATATCCTCTACCTACGTTCCATACAAAGTGTAAATGAAAACATGGAAATTCTTTTCCGTAAGGGAGCCTACCCCTCCACTGGGCCATACTTAAGGTATCTGAAATTCCAGAATTCTCTACCAAATGGTCCTGAACCTACTTCTGGAACTCAGTGAACCTTTACTGTGAGTTCCATACTCTGAGTGGCCGCCAGTACAGCCAACGAGTGTGCCTTTGAGGGATGGCCAAGGGGTAGCTGTTCAATGGATGGAGTTTTGATGTGCAAAACATGGGTAACCACATGCCTTACTTAGTTTGAGTTGCCTGTAACAAATACCCTAGACTGGGTGGCTTATACAACAGAACTTTATTTCTTATAGTTCTGGAGACTGGAAATCCCAAGATCAGGATGCTGGCATGGCTAGGTTGTGGTGAGGGTCTTCTCCAGGGTTTGCAGATGGCCATCTTCTTACTATATCTTCACTTGGTGGAGAAAAATATTCTTTTTTCTGTTTCTTCTTATGAGGACACTAATCTCATTGTTAGGGCTCTACCTTCATGACCTAGTGACCTCCAAAGGCCCCACCTCCTAAAACCATCACACTGGAGATTAGGGTACAAGTGTATAAAATTGGACAGGACACATACATTCAGTCTGTAGCATCACACAGGAGTTTCCATGGCTCTGGGGGTGGGAAGAGTATGGGACAGGTTGTTAGCTCTCCAAGGAGTTTTAAATTTATACCAGGCTTTCTACGTTATTAGAGGGGCATACTGTACTTCATAATTGTTATCTTGATTGTCAACTTTAAAATATTTAAACCAATGGTGTTTAAGCCTTCATTTGTACTCTTGTACCAGACCCTGTAGCTATTAAGAGACAAGCCTGATCTCTAAACCATACACTCTCTGTCTTTCAACCATTTTTCACATGGCATAGTGCTGAGCACTCTCACCATTTTGTTGGTATTAGTGTGTGCTCAGAACTACAAATAGCATTTCCCATGTGGTCCACTCAGCAAACTCAAGTACATTCTTTACTTTTTTTCCTCATGTGCCAGGTCAAGGCAGTATGGGCCTTTGTTAACAATATATCCTTGAAATCATTATTTCATATGGACATAAGGCTCTACGAAAGCAAAAATGGTCACTTTGTCATTTTAAAATTCCTAAATTTTGCTCCTTGCTCTAAAGATTATCACTTTTTACGGTTTGGTTAATAGATATTTCCACCACAAATTTAATGAGCATAGGCTTTCACATTTTTTGGCAAACTTCTACTCATATGGAAAATTTTTAGTTAAAAGAAAGAACATTTTTTTCTTTCTTGAGTTATGTGGTAACCTTTGCCATCATGTCTCTCAGAAGGTTTATATCTAATTCCTTCCTGGAGGAGGGAGCGTGATTGGCGGGATCACGCCTATGGTTCATCCTATAAGGGTACATGTGAATCTCTCTAAATGTAGAATATAAATGTCTTAACACAATAAAAGAAAGAATAATAATAATAATTCCTTCCTGGAGATAAGAGATGCATGAAAACTCCAAAGGGCTTATTACCAATGCATTTTATAAACCAAAATAAGGATCACATCAATTTAAATCATATCGCTATTATTTTTAAAGTTTTTATAATTAAAATTTTATGTAACTCATTAAATATAAAGAAAAAGGTTTTATATAAAGAAAGACTAAAGATCATACATAGAATAGGTATGTATAATTAAAACGAGTAGTTGAACACAATTAAATGTAATAAAATTAATCTTGTATATGATACTTTATCATTTAAATTATTTTAAATTATTTGATAATTGAACTTTTACACATTTTACTGTTAGTATTTATGTTATTTATGGATAATTATTTTTTCTTTGTAGGTGATTCAGCAGACATGTCAGGTAAGAAAAATTAAACACTTTCTGTTTTAGTTTTATTGTTTGGTAATGATAGCCTAAATTTTTGTAAAATAATAAGATATTGAACTTATATATCTATAAAAAACCTATAGGTTTTTTTTTAAATGAAGACTGTAACATTTTAATGTCATGATACTGAACTCAGTCCAGAACAATATATATTTTTTATTTTTTTAATATATATTTTTAAATTCATGGTAGTTAATAACTTGCCAGTGTCTTGTAGCTAGTGAAAATAGAGGTGGGTTTTTTTTTTTTTTTTTTGAGACAGAGCCTCAAGCTGTCCCCCTGGGTAGAGTGCCATGGCATCATAGCTCATAGCAACCTCCAACTCCTGAGCTCAAGCGAGTCTCCTGCCTTAGCCTCCCAAGTAGCTGGGACCACAGGTACCCACCATAACGTCTGGCTATTTTTTGGTTGCAGCTATAGCTGTTGTTTGGCAGGCCCAGGCTGGATTCAAACCCGCCACCTTAGGTATATGTGGCTGGTGCCTTAGCCACTTGAGCCACAGGCGCCAAGCCTGGAGGTTGGTTTAAACTTAATCTTAAATATAAATCAGTAAATTTTATTGCCTTAGAATGACATATTTTTAAAATTTATTTTTATATACAATTTGATTTATTGTACATATTGGCTAAAGAGATTATTAAAAGATTTAAAAATAACTTTTTATTATTGATTTTTAATCCTGGCTTTGTGAATTTAAAAAGCTTTTTTTTTTTTTGAGACAGAGTCTTACTCTGTCACCCTGGCTAGAGTGTTATGACATCACAGCTCATAGCAACCTCAAACTCTTGGACTTGAGCCTCTCGAGTAGCTGGGACTATAGGCCTGGGCCAATATGCCTGGCTAGTTTTTCTATTTATTTTTTAGTAGAGAAAGCAAGTAGAGTCTTGCTTTTGCTCAGGCTGGTCTCAAACTCCTGAGCTCAAATGCCTCGGCCTCCCAGAGTGCTAGGATTACAGGTATGAGCCACCATGCCAGGCCTAAAAAGCTATTACAGTAATGTGTATCCATTGTTTGTTGATATTATAATAATCGGGCTTTTTTTCTTTCAATTTTTTTTTCTTTTGTTTTCTTCCTAACACTACCTATCTGTCAATAAGTAGACTTTTCAACTGTATTTTCAGTTTATGTAACATAATAAGAATTTGTAGATTGATAATAACAAAACATTCCCCAGCAATTTGTACCTGTTTCCCTCCCCTCTTCCATAGCAAAGCATGATTTGTGATTTGACTATTTAACCACAAATTCATCCAGCACGATAGAAAAAGTCCTTGCTCTCCTGATTAAACGAAAGAGTGGGGGGTTGGCAAACTATAGTGGCCCACAACTTGTTTTTATATGGCTCATAAGCTGTAGGTAGTTTTTACTAATTTAAACAGTTGGAAAAAGAATAACATTTAGGATACACTAAAACTATATAATATCCAAATTTCTGTATCTATAAATAAAGGTTTGTTTGTTGACAAAACAGCCATGTTTGTTCAATTTCACACTTTCTCCAATGGCCTCGTAGTAACCACAGAGACTGTGACACTACTACTGCTTTGCACTGCTGTTCAGCACACACAAGTTCCAGTGACACAGTGTCACTCTGATATATATGAGCACTCTGTATATTACTATATCATAACATTTTATTTTGTTTTTTAATCTCCAAATTGTTAAAACAAGGGAGGGGGAAGAAAACTAGTCTGAATGTCGTAATTTTTAAGGCACAGTGAAGCATAGATTATGTTGTTATCAAATGAGATAATTGTGTTATCTCATAACACATAAGTGTTGTATTTGTTTATTTATTTATTTTTTGAGACAGAGCCTCAAGCTGTCTCCCTGAGTAGAGTCCCATGGCATCACAGCTCACAGCAATCTCCCAACTCCTGGGCTCAAGTGAGTTTCCTGCCTCAGCCTCCCAAGTAGCTGGGACTATAGGCACCCGCCACAACACCTGTCTGTTTTTTTTAGTTGCAGCCGTCATTGTTGTTTTGGCGGGCCCGGCTGGATTCGAACCCGCCACCTTAGGTCTATGTGGCTGGCACCTTAGCCGCTTGAGCCACAGGTGCCAAGCCAAGTGTTGTGTTTATAATGTAGTGACACCATAGCTGTGCTAAAAGAATATAATATACATTAACATTTTCACACATAGCTTCATCACAATATTCCCAACTCATAGGAAAGCAACATTGAGAAAAATTAGAAAATTTAAAACAGAGTATCTTATCACAGCAAATTCTCTTCACAAAAATAAAAATGAAAATGAGGTTACAGGGCTGGGCGTGGTAGCTCACACCTGTAATCCTAGCTCTCTGGTAGGCTGAGGTAGGTAGATTGCTTCAGCTCACGAGTTTGAGACCAGTCTGAACAAGAATGAGACGCTATCTCTACTAAAAACAGAAAAACTTCGCCTGAAATCCTAGCACTCTGGGAGGCCGAGGTGGGTGGATTGCTTGAGTTTAGGAGTTTGAGACCAACTTAAGTAAGAGGGAAACCCCGCCTCTAAAAACACCTGGGTGTTGGGGCAGGTGCCTGTAGTCCTAGCTACTTGGGAAACTGAGACAAGAAGACTGCTTGAGGTCACTATGAGCTATGATACCACGGCACTCTGCCTAGTGGAAGAAACTGATACTCTGTCTCAAAAAATGAAAAAAACTAGCTGGGTTGGGACAGCGCCTGTGGCTCAAAGGAGTAGTGTGCTGGCCCCATATGCTGGAGGTGGCGGGTTCAAATTCAGCCCCAGTCAAAAACTGAAAAAAACAAAGCAAAACAAACAAACAAAAAAACTAGCTGGGTGGGGCATGCCTAGAGTCTCAGCCACTCCGGATTTGGAGACAAGAGGATCACTTGAGCTCAAGAGTTTGAGGTTGCTAAGGCACTCTACCCATGGTGACAGAATGAGAGACTCTGTCTCAAAAAAGAAAGAAAAGAAAAGAAAAAAAGAAAAACTAGCTGGGCGTGGTGGTGCATACCTATAGTCTCAGCCACTCTGGAAGCTGAGGCAAGAGGATCACTTGAGCCCAAGAGTTTGAGGTTGCTATGAGGATATGACAGCAGGGCACTCTACCTACGACGAAAAGAATAAAAGAGGCTACAACCAAAATAAGTTTCTGAGTGGTTCTTTGGTTAGCCAATCAAGAAAAGCTATTTACTGACATACCAACAATTAATTAAATTGTGTTTGCAGCAGGTGAAGAAAGGTGTCTAGAGAAAATGAACTTATTTAAGACTATTACCTTTTAACAAAAGCAGTTCTAAAAGAGTTGAGGGCTCAAACTGCAGTTCCAGCAGCATATTTCAGTTGATGATGCAAGTGGACAAGAAAATTGCCACATTTCAAAAATCAGTTTAACTCTACAGTTGATAACGTCTACCTGACCTTCAATTTAAAGTGATCATTGTGGCTCGGCGCCTGTGGCTCAAGCGGCTAAGGAGCCAGCCACATACACCTAAGGTGGCGGGTTCAAATCCAGCCCTGGCCCGCCAAACAACAATGATGGCTGCAACCAAAAAATAGCCAGGCGTTGTGGCGGGCGCCTGTAGTCCCAGCTACTTGTGAGGCAGAGGCAGGATCCTCGCTTGACGCCAGGAGCTGGAGGTTGCTGTGAACTGTGATGCTACGGCACTCTACCCAAGGGGATAGCTTGAGGCTCTGTCTCAAAAAAAAAAAAATAAAATAAAATAAAGTGATCATTGTGCAATTAGCTGGGTGCAGTAGCTAATACCTATAATCTTAGCATATTGAGAGACCACGGTAGAAGGGTTGCTTGAAGCCAGGAGTCCTGAGCACTATAATGAAACTTTGTCTCTGTACTAAGACATGCACAAAATGCAAGTACTACAGCATGCCTATCCTTCTAGCTACTAGCAGGAGGATTGCTTAAGTTACACCTAGGAGCTTAAGGTTGCAATGAGCTATCTTGAAACCACTGCACTTTAGCTAGGTAACAAAGTGAGACCCTTTCACAGAGGGGGGAGGAAAATGATTCTGCAATGTAATGCATGTGAAATAGTACATGGCAAATATCAAGACAGAGCTCTCATAGAATTTTCTAAATGCCTTCCAAGCAACTAATATGCTCAAGGAAAATCATATGCTTGTGGACTAATACCATTACTTGGTAATACCTATCTATGTGAAAGAACATTTTCGAAGTGGAAATGTGTGAACTCTTATTACAGATCAGAATTCACATGTGAACATTTGCCACCAATTTTTTTTTTTTTTGGTAGAGACAGAATCTTATTTTGTCGCCCTCAGTAGAGTGCCGTGGCGTCACACAGCTTACAGCAACCTCCAACTCCTGGGCTTAAGTGGTTGTCTTGCCTCAGCCTCCAGAGTAGCTGGGACTACAGGTGCCCATCACAATGCCTGGCTATTTTTTGGTTGCAGTTTGGCCGGGGCCGGGTTTGAACCCACCACCCTCGGTATATGGGTCCGGTACCCTACTCACTGAGCCACAAGTGCCGCTCTATTTGCCACCAATTTTGATGATAGAGAACTCTGACTTTGAACCTCAGCTAAGTGAAATGTTATCTATTCAAAAAATAATGTTATTCTTTACATTAAATCTTTATTATAAAAATTTTTACTCAGTGAATTTCATCAATAAAAATTCTGTGGAAATTTGCTTTCTCTCTTACTACACAAGAATCTACATAATTTCAGTTTTGTCTCTTATCTAACCCTTTATAGAAAAAGTTTGATGATCCCTGCCCCAGAGAGAAACAGAGAATATAAATGAGTAAAGTTTAAAAAATAACTTGATTTAAGATGGCAATAAGTGTGATAAAAACAAATGAGATGATGGCAATAAAATAGTCTTTGCTTTCTCAGAGGTGGTAACATTTGGCGAGGGCAGGAATGATACAGAAATGATAGCTGAAGCATGATCTAGGAAGGTGAGTTTTTAGCTGGTGTGCCACAGCTTTGGTGTGCTGCGAAAATTTTTAAAGATCATTAAATTATTTTCCAAAGAAATTCAAAGCACAGTAAGGGTATTCTTTTTTTCAACATAATTTAAGTGTGCTGTGGAGGCTTACCTACAGATTCAAGTATACTGTGAGATAAAAAAGGCTGAAAGACACTGATGTAGGGGCTCCAGGCTGAGATCTGTTTCGGGGGTCCCAAGACTTCCCATACATTTAGCAATTCTCCGGGCGAAGTTGAAGGACTCAGAGGTAGTTGTCCTTAAAGCTATAGTTTATTACAGTAAACAGCTAGTGGAAAAGACAGATGAGGTGGCGTCTGGAGGGTCCAGTCATGGGCTTTCTGTATTCCGCCAACAGTCCCTCCAACCCACAGTTTCACAGAACCTGCTGCTTCCTCCAACAGCCAAATTCAGCAGTGCACATAGGGTGTTTCTGCCCAAGGAAACCCAGTTAAGAGGCAGAGTTCAGGGTTTTTATTGAGGGCTGGTGATACAGGCCTAAAACCCAGCGATAACTACCAAAATACTAGACTTCCCAAAAAAAGCAGATGTTCAGTGCCAAAACAGCCTGGTCGACTACACTATTAAGAATGTAGAGGGTCAAGAGATGAAGTTGGAAAATTAGGAGGCTGTTACAGTAGTCCAAGCAAAAGGTAGTTAAACAAGGATGCTAGGAGTGAGCGTGGAGAGAACTAGACAAATATGACATATATTTTGAAAGTAAACCTAGTAATTTTTTCTGATGTATTGGATATGGGGGTATTACAACGACAAATCAAGGCCAATTGTTAATTTTTTCCTTGACCAGTTAGCTAAATGAGATGGGAGGATACTTTGGGAGAAATCAGTTGGGCAAGAAGAAATTATCCACAGATAGAAGTGATGGCTGTTCAGGTGAAAATACAAGAAGACAGGCAGATTTAGGGATGGCTAAACTCCTGTCTCATGACTTTAGATTTCTTATGTCAGCTGAAAGTGAGGTGGTAGGGAAGTGGGTATTGGTTTAAAGAGAGAGAAAGTTTTTAAATTGTAACTTTGGAATATGGGAGAATAAATACATACATTAGAAAAGATATGGTATAATTACCACTGAGATGTGTTTTCAGTGGACACTAGGGAACATCTTTTGTCTCTAATGAAGTTAGTGATCCTCTGTGTGCCTTCCACAACAGGAAGGAGACGCTCATTAGCATACAGCAGTGAAGAGGGAGGGTGACCTCCTGAGCTCCACCATGCCATCCAGAACCCAGGTGCTCTGTATCTCTTCCACTCTGCCATCCTAGGTGTTAGGTTCACCTGTAAGGCTGGTTGCATCTGTGTTCATAAAAATTGCTACTGTAGCAGTTGAGGTTACACGCTTATTTACTGTTATCCAGTGAGAAAGAAGGAAAAAAGTTTTCATAACTTTTCATAACTATGACCTAAAAGTCCTTTTTAGTCTGATTGGGTCATTTTAGAGCATGAACAAAACCATGTGTTAAGAAGACACCAGGGAAATGTTTGTGACTGGTTTAACTGGGTTACTAAACTATTATATGATAAATCACGCTGAGGTTGGGCCTTAGAAGGAGAGGAGCTGGATAGGGGTGGTTATAACAATGGACTCAAACTTATCAGTTGAGCCTTCACTTTGTTTCCCTTGAAGCTCCATTAGGTAGGAGTGGATTCCTGAATAAAACTGGAACTTTGTTAAGAAGAGAGGATACAATGGGTGCTGGGTATGCTGCAAAGAGTTGACTACTACAAAGACTGAAGGGCAAGATACACTTGGCACATCTAATAGCCTTGTTCAAATTTTGTTTTAAAATTCAGTTTTTATTACACTGTATCAATGGTAAACTAGGGGAGAGAGAAAGAATATCCTTTAAAACTTTGATTTTTGAGATCCAATTTGTAATGTAAAAGGGAGCGATGCTGGTTGTCTATGCAGGAAACTGAGCCTAAAATGTTTGTGAAGATACACTGTTTCCACTGAGGGGAGAGCTGGAGTGGGTGCGATAGCAGATAGTGATAGCTGCCTCTGCCCACGCCCAGGCCATTTGCTGCTGCACAGGGAGAATGAAGCAGGGTCGCCAGGAAGCCCAAATCAGTGGTTGAGAACAAGATCGTTGAGCTCATAAATACTTCAGTTATGGAAGATCAAAATGAAGATGAGTTCCCAAAGAAAAATACTCTTTGACAGATAAGCAAGAGAATATCATCTATGATCATCTCCAGAAAGAGGACATCAGAAGAGAACTATCAAAAAGTATAAGATTCGTGTAATAAATACTTTGACCAGTGGTCTGTGGAACATCTTATTTCATGATGTATCATTATCAGAATGGACATATTAACTCTTACTGACGCCCATGTTGCAGTGCGACTTTATTACTGCTTTACCAGAGCAAGGCTTAGATTATGGCTGAAAACATTCTTTTCTGCTGGGATGCCAGGTCTCTGTGTGCAGCAAAGTTGTTATGTAAAGAATGGCAGTGAGTGATTTCATAAGGAATGAATGGTACACACTGATCCTCTATGGAGGGGACTTTCAGAAAGAAGGGAGTGGTATCAGTATCTTTTTACAAACAGACCCACAGATGGACCTCCCAATTAATTTTATGGGTCAATTATATCCCAATATAATCCAGGTTATAGAGATTATAGAATCTAACTGGCAGTGTGGATGACACAACTTGTAGAGGCACTTTCAGGGCCACTCTGAGAATGGTGAAGGTCTACTGTTTATACTCCAGTGTAATGATGAAAAAATTATCAGTGGCCTATGAGATAATTCTATTAAGATTTGGGATAAAACCAGCCTGGAATGTTTGAAAGTGTGAACAGGATCTGTGTTGTCTCCAGGATGATGAACCTGTCATTGTAACTGGTTCTTTAGAGTCTACAGTGAGAGTCTGGGATGTGAACACAGGTGAAGTTCTTACCACTTTGATCCACCACAAGGAAGCCATACTGTACTTAACACTTTCAGAAATGGATGGATGGTGACCTCTTCCAAGGACCATCCATTGCTGTGTGGGACATGGCTTCTGCCACTGATACCACTTTACACAGGTTCCTTGGCTGGCCACCATACTGCTTCAATGTAGGGGACTTTGATGATAAGTACATCTCATCTGCCTCTGGCGACAGTATCATCAAAGTCTGGAGCACAAATACCTGTGAATTTGTTGGTACTTTTCAGTGGGCATAAGCAAGGCATTGCCCTGTCATGAATACAGGGATTAGATGGGTGTTAGTGGATGTCTCTGGGATGTCAAATGTGGTATCTGCTTAAGAGTACTAGAGAGACATGAAAAATTGCTCCAGCGCATCTGGTTTGATAATAAGATTGTTAGTGGAGCCTATGTTGGGAAAATTGAATTTGGGGCTTGCAAGCTGCTCTTGACCCTCGAGCCCCAGAAACACACTGTGTCTGTGTATATTTGTGGAGCATATAGGACCTGTGTGTTGGCTACAGTTGGTGAATTTCACATCATTAGCTCCCACGATGGTGCTATTTTGATTTGTGATTTCTTTCTTTTCTTTTCTTTTTTTTTTT
>NW_003852415.1:14736413-14791823 GCF_000181295.1 Otolemur garnettii | reverse complement strand
GGCTATTTTTTGGTTGCAGCCATCATTGTTGTTTGGCGGGTCCGGGCTGGGGATTCGAACCCGCCACCTCAGGTGTCCGTGGCTGGCGCCTTAGCCAGTTGAGCCACAGGCGCCGAGCCGAGCCTAGGAGCTTGAGGTTGTTGTGAGCTGTGACAGTATAGCACTCTACCCAGTGGGGCAGAGTAAGACTCTTGTCTCAAAAAAAGGAAGAAAGAAAGAAGAGGTGGTGCCACGGCACTCTACCAAGGGTGATAGAGTGAGACTGTGTCTACAAAAAGAAAGAAACGGTATTCTTCTTCAGTGAAATTTTAGATGCCACTTACCCAGAATGTCCAGGGTAGACATTCAGAAGGTAGATTTATTTATTTATATTTTGCTTGATTCATTAATGATTTTTTAAATTTTATTTCAGGTTAATGCAAGGATACAAACACCTAGGTGACAATGTTTGCATTTGTTAGGTAGAGTCCCTCTTGTAGTTGTGTCCCGCACCCAAGAGGTGTGCCATATATACAGATTTTCCTCTTCAAAAGTTAGATTCTCCTTTTGGCCATCCCAAGTCATGATTAATTCTGACTTACTGTATTAGAACATAGTGGACAATGAAAAAAATCTCTCTGGATTGCTTTAGTAATTTTCTTCGTTATGCTTTCTTTCTGTACCAATTTCTTTTAATTTAAAGAATTATAAGCCAGTCATATCATCTCCCTGTGGGCAACATAGCTTTTTTTTTTTTATTTGCTATTCTTTGTCCTGCAATTGTCTCCTGATGTTTGTCACAGTAACACCTTTATGCACATGCTTGCCTCCTAATTTAAAATATTTTATCCACATGTAAATATAATGTACATAACAGTGCCTGAGATGCTAATGCAGGGTGTGTTCACACTTAGCCATGTGCTGGGCTCAAGAACCATTTACCAGGATTGATGTGGATTACCTAGAACTCTTCCTGGAGAATTCATACAGTGTTTTATTTTGTCATTATCCTGTGTGCATGTGGTGTGTGTGATTATAATGGGAATCTTGTATTAAATGCGTTTCTAAAGTGTAACATAAAATGTTTGATTTGTTACACTGTATATACAATAGAGAAGTACCTTAACATTTTTGTTGTTGTTGTTGTTTTCCTACTAAGTACTCCTGAGCACAAGTGTATACTCCCATAGTATTCATTTGGCTTCACTGTCAAAAATCAGTATTCTGGGCTAGACTTGGTGGCTCACACCTATAACCCTCACACTCTGGGTGGCCAAGCAGGAAGATTGCTTAAGCTCAGGACTTTGAGACCAACTTGAGCAAGAGTGAGACCCCGTATCTACTAAAAAAATAGAAAAATTACGTGGGCATTGTAGCAAGTCCCTGTACTCCCAGCTACTCTGGAGGCTGAGGCAGGAGGATCATTTGAACCCCAGGTGTCTGAGGTTGCTATGAGTCAGGCTGAGGCTATGTCACTCTAGCCTGGGTAACAGAGTGAGACTCTGTCTCAAAAGAAAAAAATCATTCTGTGTAATTGTAGTCCTGGGAAGGGAAGAACAAGAAAGCCCCATTGGGCTTCTTGCTCTAGAATTCATGCATCTTGGCTTTGCCAGTGTTCCCAGGACCTGCTTGTATGTTGGAGTCTGCAGAACAGGTCAGGCTGGTTGAGGCGCCCTCCTAAGTGGTACAAAGCATCAAACTCATGACTCCCACCCCAGTCCTCTCTGGTGTCATCCACTGTGGTGGCTCTGGCAGGTCCTCAAAGTTGCCAAGTACTCTGCAGCGCCAGTGTGTGAATGGCATCGTCCCACTGAGCATTCACAGAAAAGACATTGGCATCTAGTTGGCACTTCTTTTCCCTTGTTCAATATTAGGTTTTGATTTGCCCCTTGACATTGTTTCCAAAGATCAAGGAATATCAGTAACATTTATTGGTCCTTTATAAACAACCTCCTGTACACTAAACCTCTTCCTCTGCTACCAAAGGGAAAGTTCTTCCACTCTGATTTGTCCTGTGCCTTGAGAATGGTGTAAGGTCAGTGTGTGTGTATGTGATTTGTTTACTGAGTTATCTTTGTTTTCTAGTTTTTCTTTTTTTTTAAAAAAAAATAGTCTTTCCTCCTATGTTACTAAATTAACTTCTGTTTTTGAGAGGCTAAGTCTCAAAGTATAAAAAATAAACCTCCTTTAATAAGGTAGATATTGTGAGCTTGACAGTTGTTGTGAAAGTGATGTAACTTTGACCACTCTTCATCTTACAGCGTCCGTATCAAACTGGTTAGGAAGGCCAGGGGAGGGGATTTTTTGTTGTTGTTGTTCTTTCTGCATGTTTAATATAGAACTGCCTCTTGTTCCTTGGGAGAGCATGACCTTTGAATACATACATCACCTTTGAATTGTGCCTACTAAATGCTAGCAGAGGATTTTGGCATCCAAGGAATTCTGACTTTCTGGGATTATAATAATAATTCCCAGCCATAGTTTAGATTTTATTTTGCTAACCACAATTGAGCAACTGTAAATTACTGTTTCTATTAATATTTTATGGCACTGGGATAGTATAATTCTAACTTGTAATTAATTATGTTTGCCAGTTATCTGTTTGAAGTAAATTTGTGTCTGAAGAGCTATTAAAACTGTTAAATTGGCTCGGCGCATGTGGCTCAAGCGGCTAAGGCATCAGCCACATACACCTAAGGTGGCGGGTTCGAATCCCCAGCCCGGGCCCGCCAAACAACAATGATGGCTGCAACCAAAAAATGGCCGGGCGTTGTGGCGGGCACCTGTGGTCCCAGCTGCTTGGGAGGCTGAGGCAGGAGACTCTCTTGAGCCCAGGAGTTGGAGGTTGCTGTGAGCTGCTGTGATGCCATGGCACTCTGCCCAGGGGGATAGCTTGAGGCTCTGTCTCAAAAAAAAAAACAAAAAAAAACCAAACAAAAAAACCCTGTTAAATCGTACAGACATTATTCATGGCAGCTTTGTGCTGTGGAATGTACTTAATAAAAAACAAAAAATTTGGCCTTTTTTCAATAAATTGTTAAATAATCATAATAAATCAAATATGAATCTTATGCAGTACCAAAATAAATAAGTAAATAAAATAATTTTGTGAAAAATTGTGGGATTGATTTCCACAGAGAGCTAGATGTGGTGGAAAGGTTGAGAATGGAACCTGGTTACTGACAACAGCACACCTGTGCTGGCTCTGCCACCTCTGATCTGCATTAGGGCAAGTCACTTAACTTTTGTGAACCTGAGTTTGGGGAGGAGGGGACCTATCTGCCTAGAGGGTGGGGATTAGAAAATATGAGATGCATCTAGTAGTATGCCTGCCATAACAGACACTCAATACCTGCAAGCTTCCCAGAGGAGGAGTAAGACCTGTATCTGTGTTGCCTGAGCACTGCGAATGACCATTTTCAAATGATAGGAAAAAATAAAACATATTTTATAAACATAATTTTTTTTTTTTTTTTGAGACAGAGTCTCACTTGGTTCAACCTAGGTAGAGTGTCTTAGTGTCATGATAGCTCACAGCAACCTTAAACTCTGGACTCAAGAAATCCTCCTGCCTCACCCTCCCCAGTAGCTGGGATTACAGACACCCACCACAATGGCTGGCTAGATTTTCTATTTTTGGTAGAGATGGGGTCTTTCTCTTGCTCAGGGTGATCTCCAACTCCTGACTTCAAACAGTCTACCTGCCTTGGTATGCCAGATGCTAGGATTACAGATGTGAGCCACCATGTCCTGGTCAACTTCATACTCTTGGACTTAAGTTATCCTCTTGTCTCAATCTCCCAAGTAGTTAGGACTACAGGGGCCTACCACAGTGCCCCACCCAGCTAGTTTTTCTATTTTGAGTAGAGACAAGGTATCACTCTTGATCAGGCTGGTCTGGAACTCTGGAGCTCAAGCAATCACCCAAAGTAAACGTATCTTTTACTTTTTAAAAAAGATAAGCAGTTTTGGGTATGCCTGTGGCTCAAGGGAGTAGGGCACTGCCCCCATATACTGGAGGTGGTTGGTTCAAACCCAGCCCTGGCCAAAAACTGGAAAAAAATAAAAAAAGAAAATAAGCAGTTTTATCTTTCTCATGAAATCCTGTTTTGTGGGGGGGAAAAAAAGTCTTTTACGGTGACATGAGCTTTCCTGTATGGTTAAAAATTTCCTTTGAGATCAATCTACTGCCTTTCTCAATTTGCTTTTTGTTTTTCCTTGATAACATCACTACTGAATGTATACTTTTATTTCATATGTATCTGTAATATTTATGTAGTTCCCTAAATAATTATATAAAATGTACCTAAAACATGTATTATTATGGAGGAGTTGTTTAAATTTGTTATTACCTGATTTGCTTGTCAAATGCTATTTTTCCAAATGTGCAATTTGGAATGTAGCCTGAAGTGTTCTGTATTTCTTTCTTTCTTTTCTTTCCCCTTCCTCTTCCTTTCCATTTTGAAATTCAGTCTTAGTTTTGAACTATTTGTTAAGCACAATTCTTCTGTGGTACATATTTTTCCACATCAGAAAGGAATATGCATCAACTTTAAAAGTGGAAACATTTGTAACAGGTATATTACAACTTTTGGATTTTATTTTTATTTAGCTACAGCTCCTTCTATCCACATCTGGGATGCAATGAATAAGCAGACTTTATCTATACTAAGATGCTACCATCCAAAGGGAGTGTGTTCAGTCAGCTTCAGTGCTACTGGCAAACTATTGCTATCTGTGGGACTAGACCCAGAACATACTATTACCATTTGGAGATGGCAGGAAGGTAGGATTTTTGTATGTATGTGATTTTTTTTCTTAAAAGAATACTAGGGTAATAATGAATTTTACTATAGCCTTACATAATACACAGAACACAGTTGGCGGTACTATAGGTATGTTCCACTCTAAAAGCCCAGTGAAACTGTAAGCTCACAAAACAGATGAAATTAATGAAACTATTATTAGTACATAGTTGTCTAACCATGTACTGCTATTTCCTTTTAGTAGGAATGATGTCTTTGCTTATTAATGATTTGATTGGTTATGGAGGGTCTCATTAGAGAATGAAAATCAAGTATATTTTAAATGATAATGAAAGAGCAACCAGGTCATATTACCTAACACATTTGCTTTTAAGTTATATAAAAAGAAGTTGCCAGGTGCTATAAATCCCAGCACTTTGGGAGGCTGAGGTGGGAAGATTGCTTGAGGCCAAAAGGTCAGTGCCAACCAGGGCAATATAGTGAGACCTTATCTCTATAAAACACTTTTAAAAATTAGCTGATACATGCCTGTATTTCCAGCTGCTCGGAAGCCTGAGGCAGGTGCATCACTGCAGCCCAGGAATTTAAAGCTGTAGTCAGCTTTACAAAAATAAGACATGGTCCCCAAAATCTATAGTGGCCCTTCAATGGCAATGAAGTTCTCTGTAAATATATACATGACTTGCAAAGATATGTGAAAAGCACTCACTGCACAAGTAATTGTACATCTTGTTAGGTAGCAGGTCAAAGCCCGGGGCCCTCTATTTTTATAAGTATTTGTTTTTTAAATTATATATTTTACATAATTGTTTTATCCTAATTGTTGATTGGTTTGGTTCCTATAATAACCTAGATAATTTTGTTGTATCTTCATCAGGTGCCAAAATTGCCAGCCGAGCTGGTCACAACCAACGTATTTTTGTGGCAGAATTCCGACCAGATTCAGATACTCAGTTTGTCTCTGTGGGAGTAAAACATGTGAAGTTCTGGACCCTAGCAGGAAGGGCTCTTCTTAGCAAAAAAGGGCTCCTGAGCACCCTGCAAGATGCCCGGATGCAGACCATGCTTGCTGTTGCCTTTGGTGCAGTATGTCTCTTAAAATGCGTGTGGTGGTGTGGCTATGATGGCTTTAAATTTTCTTGCCTTAGATACATAAACCACATTAATGTTTTATCTTTTAAAAATCTGGTGTTTTCTCTAAGAAATTGAGGAGTAAAAAGAAAGTAAGAGGGAAGGACTACGATGAAACATTTGAGTCTTTGGTCCATTGCCATTCTCAAAAGCCATACATCTTACTGTCACCTTACAAATTCTAAAATTTCTGTCTTTTTAGTAGTTACTCATGGTCCTAAAAATTTTTCAGAGTTAAAAGAAAGGTAAATTAAAAAAACATGATTTTCAAGTGACTTGAGTTTAGGATTTCTTTTATTTTTTACCATTTTAACTCACTGCTTATCACATAGCTAGAAGTGTTCTAAGCCAGTGTCTCTAATTCAGAAGGAGGTAGAGAGACATCAGCAGAAGGCACAATTCCTGATCTTGATCCACATAAAAGAAGATTGTTGAAGAGCTCTCCATTCCCCTTACCTTACTGCACCCCACCTGGGCCTGTGGTTCACAATCCACATCTCTGTCCTTTTATATTCTGCTTTGGCTAGGCTTTATAAATCCTTTGGTGCATCAAAAAATTAAGTGGATGTACTTGTTAAAGCATTTATATGGGTATACAGTATTTGCAGGAGGAAATGTATAATTCTAAAACCTTTAAGTTCATTTATGTTTTTGAGATAAAGATGAATGAAAATGTTGGTAATGCCATGTCAAACTTCAGTCGAATGTTTTGGGTATTCTTAAACCAGCAGTTCATTTCCAGAAGAAAACCCCACACATTCATATACATGCTTCTGACGTTTAATTTGGTCATGTAGATTAACTTTATGTAGTCAGTTGCCCATTCTCAATATAAAATAAACCCGAAGACTAAAATATTAGGAATAGTTGGCTCTTTATGTGTGAAACACAGTATACTCAATGAGAATGTTTTCTTATGTAACGAGGTAGCTTTATGTTGTCTTTAAGCTTTTCTGAGCGTCATCGATGGTGGGGGCTATTAAAAGAACAAGGGGAAGTAAAATAGCAGTTTCTGTCCCTGAAGCATTTACATCCAAGTGCAGATAGATATGTATTAGTCATGCTCCTAGACCTGTATCTAGTTAGTGAAATCTGCAAAACTTCTACTTTTCCATAGATAATAGCTTTATTTTGTATGACAAAGTACTTTGCCAAACCCAATAAAAAGTTATCTTCACTTCCTATTTCTGTTTTTTATTCTCAGTCACTAATGACTTTCAAATTACTTATTGAGCATTTAGAGGAAGGCAATCCAGAGAAACAATACAAATTGAAATTATAGTATTTTAGAATTGGAAGGAAAGAATTGTCCAAAGTTATTCCAGCTAATAAGCAACAGACTGGAAAACAAAAAGGCCCTGAGAAAGCTAAGCCTCAAGTTCAGGATTCTTGACTGTTAAGTCTAGTACATCTCCCACCATCCCCTGCATGCCCTTTGTACCCAGGAAGAAGTCAGCATTATAGTTACGTAGAAAATTGCATCTGTCTGAAGTCTACTTGAACTTTTGATGAGTTTGTCTCCCCTTTTCCCCACTCCTTTTTCAGAATAACTTGACGTTTACAGGTACCATCAGTGGTGATGTCTGTGTGTGGAAAGATCACATACTGTGTAGAATTGTGGCCAGAGCTCACAATGGGCCTGTGTTTGCCATGTATACCACCCTGCGAGATGGACTTATTGTGACTGGTGGCAAGGAAAGGCCGTGAGTCCTCTTCTTTTCAGCCTCTCTGAATGTCTGTGATCAGCCTGGGGTTTGCAGTGAGGTATTCTGGTTAATTTCTAGGCTACATGGATCACCCTCTCTGACTTTCCTCCTTGTACACTTCTTCAGTGTCTTACACCTTCTCTAGATTCTCCTTTCTGGTCTTAAATCACATTCCAGTTGTTTTCCACATTAGAGATAAACCTAAACTCCAACAACTGGGTTGCCCTACAAATTAAGCATTGGTTTTCCTTGTCTATTTGTCTGTATAAATATTTGCTATGTGACGGGGGGCTATGGCAGAAATCTTTGCCACTGAAGCAAGATTTTGACTACCTGCTCTTCTTTATCCATGTTGGATACAAAAGTACAAAATCCGTATTTTTGCACTAGAAAAGGATGAGAGGATGCTAAAGACAAACTCTGTAGTTTGCTATTGCCTGAGGAGCACTTGTTAGATAAATTGTTTTATATAAAACCTCAAAATACAAGAGGCCTTTTTCTGAGTGATTTTGAAATCTTCCAACAGTAACCAGATACTTATATTTGCCATCAACATAGTCATATGTGTTGAAATGTGACAAGTGACTAAGAAACACATCGTTATAGGGCTAAAAGAACCCACATGTTAAGCATGAGTGCAGAAACTTTTGCCTTTCACATAAAGGAAGACTGTCCATGGATATGCTCTTTCCTAAGACAGCAATTCATTTAGCAGAGAATGAGTACATTTTCAGTTCTTCTGAGAGAAAATCCATAAAAGCGATATATTTACATATTACCCTAACTCTTGTATTGCCCATGTCGTCTATTCCTGCATACCCTGCTCTCTAGTAGCCTACTAAACTGCTTCAGTGGGCTATTTTAATAATGGTAGGAAAAATATGCTTTCTTTTGGTCCTTAAAAATATATTCTGTAAGGCTGGGCGCAGTGGTTCATGCCTGTAATCCTAGCACTCTGAGAGACCAAGGAGGGTGGATTGCCTGAGCTCAGGAGTTTGAGACCAGCCTAAGCTAGAGCAAGACCCCCTGTCTAAAAATAGCTGGGCATTGTGGCAGGCACCTGTAGTCCAGCTACATGGGAGGCTAGGGCAAGAGGATCATTTGAGCCCGAGTTTGAGGTTGTTGTGAGCTGTGATGCCACAGCACTGTGAGGGCCACAAAATGAGAATGTCTCCAAAAAAGAAAAAAAAAAACCCCACCACTCTGTAGCATAGTATCTGTAATCTTATTACCTCATTTACATTTCTGTTTTTCCTTTAAAACTAAAAATTGTTATCTTCTTACAAAGTGTTACTAAAGAAGATAATGTACAGTGGATGCTAATAAAATTAATAAAATTTTCTGAAACCAAGTATTTTGACTGAGATATAGTATACCCTAAAATTGTCAGAGAAAGTTTAGAATAATACAAAAATTATCAGTATCTTAGGGCCTTTATTTTTTTTTTTTTTTGAGACAGGGCCTTACTGTGTCACCTAGGCTGGAGACAGTAGCATGATTATAGCTCACTGCAACCCTGAACTCCTGGGCTCAATGGTCTTCCTGCCTCAACCTCCTTGGTAGCTACTAGGACTACAGGTGTATGCCACCATGTTTGGCTCATGTTTTAATATTATTTTTTGTAGAGACAGGGTCCCACTCTGTTGCCCAGACTGGTTTTGAACTCCTGGCCTCAAGCAACCCTTACCTCAGCCTCTCAAAGTGTTGGGATTACAGGCATGAATCAGTGCCAGATCTGAGGCCTTTTGTTTTAGTATCCTGCTTATAATTTAGTTATTTGTTTATAATAAAAATTATTTGTAGTAGCCAATAGTAAACGCTTATTTTGGTTTGGTTATTTATTTAGGTCAAAAGAAGGAGGAGCTGTTAAGCTGTGGGATCAGGAACTGAGGCGATGCCGTGCCTTCAGGCTTGAGACAGGACAAGTTACAGATTGTGTTCGTTCTGTGTGCAGAAGCAAAGTAAGATGTTCTGTGAGCCAATACAGCACGTTACTACCATGATGCTCTTAACCTCTGCAATTCAATGAATACTTAATGATGCATAAAAACAGATTGGCTTGCTGGCCTTCCTCTCCCTTTGCTGTTGTTTTGTGGTTCCACAGTTGGCACTAGCGCAGTGCATCAAGGAAGCTATTCCATCTAAACAGTGTATTCAAACTTTCGTACTTTCTTAAATCTGTTAATTCAGCTATGGTAGAGAGAATTGAAAATCCCTACTAATTGATTCATTTTGATTAGGAGAGCTATTTCCATGCTTTAAAAACACTGCCTGGGTATAATGTGGGGTAGTATTCAGCCACAACAAAGAATGAAATCTTGTCATTCATGGCAACATGAATGAGCCTGGAGGACATTATGCAAAGTGAAATAAACCAGGAACAGAAAGATAAATATCATGTTCTCATTAACATGGAGAAGCTAAAAAGTTGATCTCAAAGTGGAGAGTAGAATAGCGGTTACTAGAGTCTAGGATAGGGAGAGATTGGTCAAAGGGTACAAAATTACAGCTGGATGGAAGCAGTAAGTTCCAGTGTTCCGTAGCACTGAGAATGACTATAATTAACAAAAATATATATATACTTTTGGATATATAAAAGATTTTGAATATTCCCACACAAATGTTTGAGGTAATATATATGCTAATTACGGTGTATCCATAAATATGTATAATTATGTATTAAAATTTTTTTTAAACTACACATTCCAATAAAAAATTTTTCAGCATGAAGGCACTCATTAAATGTATTTATAAATCTTATACAGGTGTTATCCTTAGTCTGCATATTAAATTAATTAAGTTTATTTTTACTTACTCTTTAGCTAAAAAATAGGTCCTAGTACTTTCTTCCTATATCCCAGTGCACTTAACCCCCTTTGAAGATCACAAGAGGATCATAGTCAAAAGTCAAAACTTTGATTACTGAAGAGTCCAGGTATATTACCATAGAGAAAAAAATTCCTTTCTTTTAACATGTAACCTAGCCAAGTGTTCTTACAGATGTGCCTGTAGTCATAGGAAATTTTACAGGACATAATGCAAAAATGGCTTGCAACTAGATGAGTTCCCTAAAAGTAGGTCAACAGGGTTATTCCTATTAAGAGCAACTGTTTTATTATATTAAATGAACTGGTGTGACTTGTGTTTCAGGGCAAAATACTAGTTGGGACAAAGAATGCTGAAATAATTGAAGTTGGAGAGAAAAACGCAGCATGTAATATTTTAGTTAATGGTCATGTGGATGGACCGATCTGGGGGCTGGCAACACATCCTTCCAGGGATTTTTTCCTTTCTGCTGCGGAGGATGGAACAGTGAGACTCTGGGATATTGCTGATAAAGTAGGTATAAACAGTTTTTTAAAAGATTATACAATTTCTTAGAAGGAAAGAGGAAGTCCTAAATCGCTAGTGCTTACAGAAGAAACTATTTCAGACTCATGCTGAGAATTTTGGTTTAATTTATCAGTACTTCACTTAACAGTTTTCTGTGACTCTTTTGGTTCTTATGCAGAAGATGTTAAACAAAGTGAATTTGGGACATGCTGCTCGTACTGTGTGTTATAGCCCTGAAGGGGACATGGTGGCCATTGGAATGAAAAATGGAGAATTTATTATTTTACTAGTGAGCTCTCTAAAAATATGGGGAAAGAAGAGAGACAGACGATGTGCAATCCATGACATCAGGTTAGTCAACAAATGGGAAAGAATTTCTCGTATATGAGAAATGACTCAACTTGCAACTGAAAAGGCTGGGTGCTACGGCTCACACCTGTAATCCCAGCACTCTGGGAGGCCTAGGTGGATGGATTGCTTGAGCTCACGGGTTCGAGACCAGCCTGAACTAGAGGTAGACACTGCTTCTAAAAATAGCCGTGCATTGTGGCAGGCACCCAGCTACTTGGGAGGCTGAGGCAAGAGAATCACTTGAGCCCAGAACTCTGGGGTTGCTGTGAGCTATGAGGCCATAGCACTCTACTGAGGGTGACAAAGGGAGATTGTGTCTCAAAAAAGGGGGGGGGGCAGCACCTGTCTCTCAAGGAGTAGGGGCACTGGCCCCATATACTGGGGGTGATGGACTCAAGCCCAGCCCCGGCCAAAACTGCAAAAAAACCCCACCTCACCCCCCCCAAAAAACAAAAAACAAAAAACAAAAAAACTTGAAAGATTTTCCTTAGCTACACTTTCAAAAAAGGTTGGAGGGCAGGTAGCATTTTACACATCCCAAGTTGTTTGCTGAAACCTGGCTGTTATATACTTAATTCTTGCCAATTTACAAATGTCCTGGGCACTAATCACAGTGCCTTATCATAGCAAGACTAGGTAACATGTGAGGAATAAATGTCATGCTAGACACGTTCAGTAAGTTCACCATAGCGACATTATCTCCCTCTGTAATACGAGAAAACCATTGGAACTTCAGAAGTTGACACTCTGGGAAACTAAATTATAACCCTAAACATATCTTACTTCTCAAAATAACCTTAATTTGGGAATATAGTTTATTCATTTAATCAATACACTTGAACAAATACTATGTGCCAGAATCTGAATCAATTTAAACCTTTCTTGAACCTTCAGTGCTTAACAGTGAATTTACTGAGCTTAACCATTTACTGAGCACTTCTGTTATCAGTAGATTAAGACTGATACCAGTACTCTTAAAAGCTTGCGTTTTCATGAGTAAAATCCTTTTACAAATGAAACTTTCCTCTTACAAACCTTCTGTATATAAAACAGTTAACAGTGGCTTCCCTTAGAGCCTACATGTCCCTCCCTAGGGGAGGAACATTTTCAAAAGACTGAATTGTTCCACGCTGACTCCAGTGATTGCTAGGCAAATAGTATTTCACTTCGTCATTTTTCTAAATAAGTTCTTCCAAGCTGCAAAGGGTCACTTTATTTTAACAACCTGGGCTGTGTTCTAGGAATTAGGAGGTAACAATTGAGGAAACATCTCAAATGTAAGTAAAATATAAAGCTTTCTTATTTGAAGTAACAGACAAATATAACTTCAGTACAACTCCAGTGTGTGTCAGGTAAATCTACTTGAGGCCAAATATCACACAAATTTCCAATTGCTAGAAAAGTCATTGGTCTTAAGTATTTATATCATGTGGTCTAACCCATCTTTCCATGTTTTGGTTCATATTCAGATTTAGTCCAGATTCCCGGTATCTGGCAGTGGGCTCTAGCGAGAACTCAGTGGATTTTTATGACCTAACACTGGGCCCCACCCTTAACAGAATCAACTACTGCAAAGATATTCCAAGCTTTGTCATCCAAATGGACTTCTCTGCAGATGGCAGGTATCTCCAGGTACAGTATGGATACCACATACCCAGTTTATAAGGGTAGTTCTGCTTTTACATTTGGCATTTAGTGAATACATTTAAAGGTTCTAAGTTTCAGAACTTCTCAACTTTTACCTTTTTGTATCCTGTGACCTATCATTCCTTTTCTCTACATTTTGTAATGCTTTTATAGTATTAGCTTTTATAGTCTTTTGTATACTTTTTGAGTCTGTTGCTCTGGGTACAGTGCCATCTCTTCATAGCTCACAGCAACCTCAAACTCGAGCTCAAGTGAAGTAGCTGAAGGACTACAGGTGCTCGCCTGGCTAGTTGTCCTGTTTTTAGTAGAGACAGGGTTTCGCTTTGCTCAGGAGTGGTCTAGATCTCTGTGAGCTCAGATGATCCACTAGCCTCGACCTCCCAGAGTGCTAGGATTATAGATGTGAGCACTGGGCCTGGCTGTCTTTTCTTAATGAGGGTAGACATATAAATTGAGTGGCAACATGCTAGTCTGCAAACTCCTGCGATTTTGCCTCTTGCCTAATGAAATTCTTGTCCCATTTTAATATGATAAAAAGGTCTCCAGTGGCTGCTATAAACGGCATGTCTATGAAGTGCCTTCAGGAAAACATCTTACAGATCATGCTGCTATTGACAGAATTACTTGGGCTACATGGACTAGGTAAATACTTCATCTATTCAGAAGGGAAGTGACTCTGAAGGTCAGTTAGGAAAACTAGAAAATCCTCTTTCTGAACAGAACCATTCTACCAGAGAATAGTAATTGAGTTTCAGGTTTTTGTTACTGTATCTTGAAGTCTTAGGAAGAGAATAACAGTATGTTAATCTGTGTCTGTATTTGAATATATTTCCATGCTTTGTGAGCTTTATGAAGTTCTTTTAAAAGAAAGAAAATCAAAGTCATGACTTTAAAAGATACCACATTTTCCTTAATGTTAAATTTAATAATGGTTAATAAAAACATATTGGGTACTATTCTATGAATATATTTGTTATCCAAAGGAATGCTATCCTGAAGCTCCTAGTAATCAAAGCTTACAAACTTGTTTAGATTTGCTGGCTATGTAAATATCCATCTTTTTGATAAAAAAAAAAAAGCCACCAAATTCCTATTAAAAGTTATCACTTAAATTTTTTTTTCCCCTAGAGACAGGATTTTGTTAGATTTCTTGGGCTGGCCTTGAATTCCTAGGCTCAAGTGATCCTCCCACCTCAGCCTCCAGAGTAGTTGGGACTAACAGTGTGTATCACGAAGCCCAGCTACATCACTTTTAATTCAAAAAGCAGTTGTCATCTTTTACAAAGTATTAATTGAATCTTAAAAGGATTATTTAATCTATAAATCCTTCAAATGATAAAATTTCATTTTAAAAAGGGAGGATATCCAGATGAAATTTAGGCCTTATCACAATTTACTTCCTGTATTTTAAATAATAATTACTTAAGAGAAATCTCTTTAGTTGCCAAGGGACTTTTTCAGTGTGGTAAACCTGTCTATACTTGATATGGTAGATTTTCTTCTGTTCCATCCCTTTAGTACTCTGGGAGATGAAGTTATGGGAATCTGGTCCAGACATGCAGAGAAAGCCGATATCAATTGTGCCTGTGTATCTCATTCGGGAATCAGCCTTGTAACAGGAGATGACTTTGGCATGGTTAAGTTATTTGACTTCCCGTGTCCAGAAAAATTTGTAAGTTTGTATTTTGTTTAGTGTATCATCCTACACCTAATTTTTATGTCTGATCTCTAGTACTTTTTCCTTCATAATATTTAAAACATTTTATCTTTTTTTTTTTGAGACAGAGCCTCAAGCTATCACGCTGGGTAGAGTGCCAAGGCATCACAGCTCACAGCAACCTCTAACTCCTGGGCTTAAGCGATTCTCTTGCCTCAGCCTCCCAAGTAGCTGGGACTACAGGCATCCGCCACAATGCCTGCCTATTTTTTGGTTGCAGCCATCATTGTTATTTGGCGGGCCCGGGCTGGATTTGAACCTGCCAGCTAAGGTGTACATGACTGGCACCTTAGCCACTTGAGCCACAGGCGCCAAGCCACATTTTATCTTGATTTGAAAATTTGTATTTCAAAATTTTTTCCCAAACTATCTCAACCCATTACCCTGAAATAAAAACTATTAAAAACAGATCTCCTCCTTCCATTAATACCACCTTTGGAAGTTATCCTAGTAAAGTGGTGATTAGCTTTTTACCAAACCAATAATTTCAAATGCTTTTCCTCTGAGAGAAATCTTCAGAGTCCCAGGAGACATCTGACTGCCCAAATAAAAACCTGTTGTATTAAGTGCAGATCCATTACTAACTCTGAAAAAGTATATGTAAATCATTGGCTGTGATCCCAACTCCCTACTGCCGCCACAGTTCTTGGGATAGAAAACATTTAACTTCTCTGTGCTTCAAATGCCCTGACTTTGTCATTGTTTTTTAGGCAAAACACAAAAGGTTCTTGGGTCATTCACCCCATGTGACAAATATTCGATTTACCAGTGCTGATCGACATGTTGTTAGTGCTGGAGGGGATGACTACAGGTTAGTAACTTTCTCATCCCAACAGCAAGAACAGACTACCTTAATGTAATAATAATAATAGCTACAGCTTTGGTTTATGAATGTAACTGGGCAACATTATCAGGGGTAGCTTACCAGATGGCTCCTTGAAGCCATATACTTATAAAATCTTTCCTCATTATTCTGTATTTTCATATGTGTTTAATCTGAAAGCTCAACTGTAACTGAAGAACATTAAACTACTGAAAATCTAGAAATGTAATGAACTCCCTGCAATTTTTTTCTGATTACAGTTTATTTGTCTGGAAATGCATACATATGCCTCACTGAGAGAGAGGGGGATGCTGAGAAGACTATACAAATTAACAGCCTTCAGAGACCAGAATTACAGAGAAGAAAACAAAACAAAACCCTGCATGGTCAAGTGGTGCTAACCCCAGTTTGTAACAAGAGAAATGCCCAGAATCATCAAAACAGAAGAATGATGAGTTCAAAATGTTTGCTATATGCACTGGGTAACTGCCCATAATCCATACACTGCCAGATAATTACATTTCAAGGAAGTACTGAATACTTAATGGTAAAAGCCAGCCTTTCCCTGACCCTTACAGAGGAGTGTGCAATTTTGGCAGACTTGCTGGAAGAGATTTAAGGTATAGCACACCTTAAAAAAAAAAAAACCACCCTAGTTGGACAGTTTTCATCGTCTTTTCTATTAGCAAAACTGTGTTTCTCCTTAGCATTTATATTTTCTTTTCAAGGCTATTTAATCAAATACACGTATTATAAGGAGAGGAAAAACCATGACACTCTAAAGCAGTGGTTCTCAACATTCTTAATGCCGCAGCCCTTTGATATAGGTTGAGAACCGCTGCTCTAAAGGATCAGTTTTTAAAAGGCAAACATATTCCCTAAGGAAAGAGACACAAGCTTCCCTGGAGAATATGTTTTTTAAGCATGAATAAAGTCCTTTTTTTAAACAAAGGACATGTTTTTCAGGCAGTTTTGAATTCAGGAATAGATCCAAAGTTGTCAGTATATGGCTGCTACATTTTCATTTTTGAGCTATGAGCTATTTTCTGTTCAGAAGCCATCTTTATAATTGACAACTGAAAACATGATTGTAGCCTCATTACTGGGAAAGTAGTATAATGTAAACTCATTTTCAATGGTGGACAGTTCTGTTAAGGTTTAAACAGCAATAAAATAGTATTTAATGGGAAGAGAATACTGCATAAAGATGTAATCTAGTATAAAAAGATTTGTTGAACATGTAAACAAAAGTGTTAAATTCACACAAAGTTATACAATTTAATCACGGAAGAAAAATTTTTATAGCTTTTTTTTACTGTGGAAATTTTAAGTTATATGTGTGCCACCTTATAGGGTAATTTCCAAAATGAATGAACCCAGATAAATTTGTAAAACTTGTCAATTCCTTTTTAGTGGATTAGGGCTGACTTCTTTAGCTCTTTTTCTCTTGTCACTTTAAATGCTGCCAAAGATCAGTAATCACCATTCAGGAATTTGCTGTTTAGCTTAAGTGTAGTTTCCTGAAGACTGAAAATTATGTAGATTGTTACTTAAAAATATATTTTTCTAAGTATAAAGTTTAGATGCTCTAATTATTAGTCTTATGGATTTTTACTTTAATGTGTTACTATCTTTATAGTATAAAGAGACCCTACCCCCTCAGGTTTCTGGAATCCTCAGTTTAACAAGACATTAAGAAGATTCTTAATATGTATTTCCTGTATCTAATACTTTGTGAAAATTAAGAACAGAAACTACAAGCTATCACAGAAAACCGACAGTGAATGAGCCTAGTCTGTTCTTAAGCTCTGAATAGCTATGTCTGAAGGGCTGATTAAGGGGTTAAGAGGCTTGAAACATAAAACTGGTACTCTTTCCTCCTGAATTAATCTAAATGTTGAAATACATTACTATTAGATTTCTATTTATGTATTTTACAAAGAGGCAGTCATTAAAGGAAAAAAATTTCTCCTGAACCACCCTCCCATAAAAAGGAAAATACTCAAATTTAAGCATGTTGGAGTTTTAAATTTCCCCTCTAGGTCATGTTCACCAGATTTTGGCTACAGAGAAATCCCATTTCCATTGTAGCTTCCATAGAAACTTCATAACCTGAAACAAGTAAACTACATGGGAGAAACAGGCTTCCGATGCATTTATGTCCTTTGAAGTGGCCAACCTGAGGTGGCTTTAATCAAGGCAGTAGTCAGTTTCACCAGTAAAGCTCATTCAGACTAAGTAGTCATCCCCACCTTGCTGTATTAGCCATCAAGTAAAGAAAGGAGAAGAAATGTGATAGGCCATGCATATAGAATCCCTATCTTTACTTTTTTGAACCCAGATGTGTAGTATCTGAGCTCCTGAATCTATAACCTAGGACTTTGGGCACCTTTAGTCCTGTTTATATATAAAATGCATGCCAAAGCACACTGTGCACTCCAGGACCGCGCACTTCTTATCACCAAACATGCTCCTAGTCATGCTTGTTCCCTTTCTTGTGATCCTTTTATTGTGGTGGTTCATTATTTATACTAGGGTTATCCAGCCAACCAATGTTTTGGGGGCAACCTTAGCTTGCCCATAAACCACAATGATTGAAAAACTCTTAAATGTGTTTCCAGGCCCTGTCTATTAAATAATCAGATTTTAGCATTTTATTTCCTTGTAAAGTGGCTGAACTAAATTAAATTAAGCCCTTGTCTTCCATTTATGTTCTTTATAGTGACACCTTGAGAATATACCTACAAAGTCTGACAATTAAGTCCATGAACTCATCCTAGAAAAAGTGCTACATACCTCACGGCTGCGTATCACTATGGCTACCATCAAAGTACTCTTCTTGGGAAGCTATGCACTAACACCAGTGCTTAGTCGACCCTTCAAAATAGTTTTGGAACTCTGGAATGCCCATCAGAGCTGTTGTCATACAGCACACAAAAACATGCAACAACAACGAATGCCACTCAGCAAGACACCACCACACATAGTCAATATGACATGCCAAGGTTATAAAACCTTACCAAGTTGTTTGTTCAGTGCTGCCAACATAAACACCCAGTGGCAAGTTGATGAACTTGTCAAGACTTCCTATGACAACAGCTCTGATGGCCAGTCCAGAAAAAGAATTCCAAAATTGCTTTGAAGGGTAAACGAGGTGCTAGTGTTGGTGCATAGCTTCCCAAGGGGAGCACTTTGGAAGGTGACTATAGTGATATTTAACAATGAGGTATACAGCACTTCTTCTAGGATGAGTTTGCAAACATAATGTCAGTCATCATATGTAACATTTATAAATGATAGCTAAACGTCTAATTATTTCCAGAAATTTAAACAATTCAGAACTTTCTTCTGTAGAGATGCAAAGCATCATTATCTCAAGTAAACTGGAATGAACAAATGCCTTAAATTCAATTGAGGAAACCTTTAAAATGAAGTGGAATTGTCATTTCACCCAAGCCTAACACAACAGCCTTCTGCTCTTGTGTGCTTTGTCTTTGTTTCTTCTCATGTTTCAAGTCTTTCTCTGGGATCAGCACAGCAAACTGCAACTTACCAAATGGGACTGGTTAATTAATTCTTCTTTCAAAGGAAGAGCAGTAGCCACAAAACACTGCTGGCTTCATGATCTTAAAACACGGAACTTTACAGATATGGGTTTATTACCATTTGGGTATATAACTAAGCAAGTCAATGAATTTTTTTTTAATTGAGATAGTTTAATTTGGTCCTGTGAATTTTTGAGTCCTTATTCCTTTCGCATTAATCCACTTTTTTCTAACCACCTGTTAAGCTTTAATTTGTAACAGTACTATACATCAAGTCTTTGATATCAGTGATCCATTTGTTCTTTAACTCTAAATTTGACACTTCTTGCCTTAACTTTTAAAAAACCACACACACAAAACTCTAACTGATCCAGTAGGCCAAGTTTCATCCTATTTTGCAGTTTACCTATCTGATCTCTGTAATTATAGCCTGTTATTTAAAATATAGCATTTAAATCTAATTTTTACATTTCAAATGTTACCTTCAGTAGTAACTAAGTATATTTTCTGTGAAGCTGAGAATGTTATTTTCCAGAATGTGAGAATATATATGTATTTATAATCTTGTGAGTTTAAAGTCTGTTTATGAAACTTTGTGTATATACTTGTAAAAAAATTGTATAATTTTGTCATAACATAGTTCCCCCAAAATCTTACTGAAAAAAGCCTATGTCCGTAGTAAATGAGAGCACTGTAAGGACTTGTTCCTATTTTTCATACTTGCTACTCTAGCTATCTCCACCCTCCATAATAACCTCGCTCATCCTGTCACAGAAGGAAAGGAAACCGGGAAACTTTACCAAAGCAGCTCCCAATCCAAGAGGCCTGTATTATCATGCTTTTCAAACAAAATTCACTTAAAAATTAAAAAGCAAAATTGAATGACTATTTTAAGCCTTCTCAGTTATTTTGGCAACTCCTGTTTTCATGGTAGATTATGAAATTATATGATCTTTGGGAAAAGTGAATGCAGCAAATTTCAACTTTTAGAATGAGACTTGCTTCACTGTATCTCTCTCTCTATGCCCACCAATCATGTAGCCCTGAATTACAGTATCATTGTTACTAACAGTGATGTCACATTACAAATGCTGATACTTAAAACAGCAGTGTACAAACATGCCTCAAATGTTTTAATAGAATTTAGCCTTTCCTTGAACTATCTTTTCATTGTAAAAACAAAATAACAAAAAAACACCCAATGTTAAAATCACTTGAGAAACTTACAAACTTGAAAAATCAGACACTTCAGATAGGCAATAAACTTCGTATTATGAAAGCAATATATTCCAAGTTTCAAAGATTTGACAAGTTCTGAAGAATATCTTTCATCAGTAGATGGAAACTTCTAAACCGCATGATCTTCTGCCTGGCAGGACTGGCTGTCATTCGCTGAATGAACAGAACCAAAAACGTTTTAAATTATCTGCTTCGCATCCATATATACCATATAGCTCAGCTAAAAAGCTGAATATTTTTAGACAATATCTGGTCAGAAGATTACAATATCAAATATTTTAAAATCATTCAATTATGTAAGCAGATAAAACATGTAATTAAATTTATATGCCACACTAAAATAATATTTGAAACTTCCTGGCATATTTTACAATTGCTAATGTCTAAGGAAACTGATTAGATTCATAAGCAGTATATATACAAACTCCTGCTGGCTGTAGTATATGATCAGAAGTTAAAAAAAAAAAAAAAAGGAAATGTGATCTAAGTAAAAAAGTAATCACTAAATAAAACGAAGTTTGGTCCATGTAGTAAATTATGTCACATGGGCCCTTGTAAAATTAAAGAGCAAAGAATAAAAAAGGGACTGTTTAATTTCCCCCAAATTTATATAAGAAACTACATATTAGAAAAGAATTAGAAATTATAATAGAAAAATTAATTTTATGGGTGGTACCTGTAGCTCAAACAGATAAGGCGCCAGAGCTGGCAGGTTCGAATCTGGCCTGGGCCTGCCAAACAATGACAACTACAACCAAAAAATAGGCGTTATGCCGAGTGCCTGTAGTCCTAGCTACTTGGGAGGCTGAGGCAAGAGAATCGCTTAAGCCCAGGAGTTGAGGTTGCTGTGAGCTGTTACGCCATAGCACTCTACATAGGACGATAGCATGAGGCTCTGTCTCAAAATAATAATAAAAAAAGAAAAATTAATTTTAGGCCAAGTACAATAGCGCATACCTATATAATCCTAGCACTCTTGGAGTCTGAGGCAGGAGGGACTGCTCCAATTCAGGAGTTTGAGACCAGCCTGAACAAAAGTTGAGACACCATCTCTACTAAAAATGGAAAAATGAGCTGAGTGTGGTGGTACACACATGTAATCCCAGCTACTTAGGAGGCTGAGGCAAGAGGATCCTTTGAGCCCAGGAGTTAGAGGTTGCTGTGAGCTATGATGCTATGGTGCTCCAGCCTAGTGCAACAGAGACTCAACTCTGTTTCAAAAAAAGAAGAAAATAAAGAAAAATTAATTTTAACTTTTACCTGGTTTGAGGTCGAATCCATTTCAAGGCATGTCGTGGTGGAACAGTAATGGTAGGATGGTAAAATGTGCAGTCCGGTCTTGTACACTGCGTGTTAAACCTACAATGCTAAATAAAGATAACAGAGCTTCAACAACATCTGCAAGCTTAATACAAGTAAAAACACAACAATCTGAGATGACAGTAAACAGGCTACCACCATTAACAGGGTAAGAGATCTGCTCTATAATGTCTCTTTTAATAGTATCAAAGCCGTGGGAAAGAAACCTCCCTTTGAAAGACAAAATCCTAGTCAAGAGAGTCCCAGCGAGTGAAATTTCAAAAGGAAGCTTAGCATACAATATAAACTTCTAATCAATGCTCTAATCATCCCTTATTATACTCTTTACTGAGTAGCTAGCTGTGCCCAGTTACAGCTGGGGCAAGTCAAAGGCTTTTCACAGGTCTTCAGGCTGTTAGTGCAAAAAGGAGATCCTTTACCCAAACAACTGTGCAGTTGGAGATGCACTGATTATTCTTATAACACATAATTAAAACCATCCATATAAGTTTGGATGGTATTAAGCAGTACCTACTGGATTTCATCAAAAAACACCCACATATTTAGGAGCAGAGAATGGAGAATATGATGTAAAGATGAGCCTCTTTCCTGTGAGTACTTTAGGATACCAACACATTAAATATTCTCAGACTTGGCCTAAGGCACCAGACAGAGGTATAGTGACAACTAAGGAACAAAATCTTAAAGACCATTGACAAAAAAGAAGCTAAACTGGGGGAAAAAAGCAAACCTTCAATTTGCTAATGACTTTACACATCTCAGCATAGACAAGTTGCCACTAAACTGACTTTTAAGAAAATAAAAGTTCTTACTTTCGGATGATAGAAAGGACATTCCATTTTCTTACATGCTGGGAAGTAACGGCAGAGCTGACTACTAGAGGGTGTTGGTGGTGCTGTCACTGCTGACAAAAATAAGAACAAAGATTGATCAAATTTGTTTGGCTAAATAATTTTTAATGCAGTCTACTGATTTGGGGGGGGGGGGGGTTGCAGTTTTTGGCCAGGGCCGGATTTGAACCTGTGCCACCTCCAGAATATGGGGCCGGCGCCCTACTCCTTTGAGCCACAGGCACCGGGCCAGTCTACTGATGTTTTTATGTTAAGTGAGAACTAGTTTTAAAATAGAACAGTAAGGCTGGTGTATATATATAGATACATATATTCATTACTTAAGATAAAATAATAATACTACAGGATAGTCACACTTGCTTTTTTTTCTTTTGCAGCGCAAGTGTGAAAGTTTATTGAGGAAGGGAAAGATAGGTTTACAGAATAAAGGCAAAATAAGGTTTACAGAGCAAGATTTGTTTGCCACAAACAATAAACACGCCCCACTATAGCAACAAGGAAAAGACTTACATTTACTTTTTGAACACTGGTGAGATTAACTGCTCACATCAAAATTACTTCTAAAACTATTCCCCTCTTTTGTTCAATTTTGCCTTACGGTCATAAAATGTCCCTTTCTACTTTTTTACCCAATGGAGTGTGTACTGAAAGGCACTAACCTGGCTTTGGAGGCAGTACTGGAATTCTTCTACTCATATGAGTAAAAGGACAATCTGGTTTAGTACATTTTGCATCATATTTACAATTTGGGTGAACAAACAAACATTTTTCAGCAAATTTACAATTGGGGAAGGCTCTACAAAACAAACAAAAACAGCACATTATTCACATTTCATCTTCTCAGCACATTATCAGTTTTTGAGGAGGGGCTTCTTATCTCTGCTCCTATCTTATCACTACTTGTTTTAAGAAATACAGAAGAAACAAAAAAGGATTCAGTACTCTATTCAAAGGCAGCTACACATCAAAATAGGACACAAATGTCCATTCTGAAGCTTGAGGTAATACAGCTTTTTGATGTAAGCCAAGCCACACGAAAGGCAGCAGCTTATTTTGTGCATCTTTCTATACCACTTTCTCTGCAAGGTCTATTATTTTCCCTGGTAAATTCAATATAAAAAGCATATCCTACATGCAAGGCTTGCTGGAAAGACTCTTCCCATGGTCTCCTTAAGTGTACAACCATATAAATCCCGTATTAAAATTTCCTTAAAGAAGTCAAAACATGGAAAGGTTCCCTCTATAGAACCGAGACATAAAAATTCTAAAAGCATCTCATAAAACTCATTACACTGAAGAAAGATTTAACCCAAGTCCAAAATATTTTCTCATTACTTGTAACTTTCTTTGCCTCCCACTCCTCATTACGTATATGAACATAATCACACAATTGGAACAGTTATATCATATAACTCAATAGGAGTTAACATCTGCTAAAGCGCAGAGTTCTCAACCCAGGTATCAGTTTAAGTCACAGGTTTGAGAACAAAGCCTCCTCCCCAGCAAAAACATGCCACAGAAGTCTGCTGCTCTCAGGGAGGCCGTGGGAAGTACCATTGCATTTAGTTATATAATTTGTCCATAGAAAAGAAAAAGCAAAATAAGCTATAAGATATAGCCATTAAACTGAAAACCAGAATCCGTGTGATGCTACTCACTTGCAAGGTGATATGGGATGATGGTAAGCACACTCATCACCATTTTTACAAGCAGGCCAGTACTTGCAGCGTTCCAAAAGTTTTTCTGGTTTCTGTGTCACACTCAGTTCACTGATCTCAGCTACAAAAGAAAAGGAATTTAGAATATCTCAGTTATGATCAATTCAGTACATGCCACCTGCAACAGATTTTCCTTAAACCTCAGTCTTAAAAAAATCTACTTTTTAGCCATATAAAATAATCACAAATAATCTGATCAACACTAATAATAGAATCCCATAAAAGATTACCAAGAATGAGAATATATAGTTCTCATTGTGAAAGGAAAGTGGACAGTGATTTTGCAACTAGGACTAAAGTTTTCACCAAAGATTCTAATTCTCAACATTATTTAAGAGATAAATTAAATATAAAAGTAAGCCAATAAAATTAAGTGGAAACTGAAAACACAAATTTGGTGATAAGGAAAATGAACTAATTCTGAAATTCCAGCAAAATTAAGAGTGGTCCAAATCATATAAAAGTTTTCCCACTTGCTGAGTATTTTCAATTCCCTAAATGGAGGTGCTCAACTCACAGCAATGTCTGAAAGGAGAGCAAAACACTTTTGCCTACCATGGGTCACAAATGCCATTACCTGCAAGGGAGAAGGCAGTTCACGGAGTAAGAATGGTGTGCTACACAAAGGGACAGGTGGGGAACAGCAATCTACAAAGCAGTTGTATGCCCACTCACATCACTCACAGTGTCACATCCAATTATATCATCTACTACTAAGCCACGGAAAAGTAGTACCTATGTTGCCAGATTTTCTCCTGTTTAAAGTAAGCCCAAACTCTGCCTTTTCATGTGACAGTGAAATTTCCAATGTTGGCAACTGATTCAAATTTAGAGCACTGAATAAAACAAATAAACCACACCTATGGGCTGATTCTGCGGCCAACTTTTCTGGCCTGAGATACCCTAAACAAAATCCCCCACATCGTGGATGTTACACATTATGGTTCACCTATGCATTTCTGAAAGCAAATAGTACTTCAACTGCATTCTTCTATTCCTCTTGCCTGAGGTCTGGCAGTTCAAATCTGGCTCTGCAATCTAGTAGCTTAGCTAGAGCCTTTGGCAAGTATTATCTAACCCCTGTGAACTTTAGTTTCCTCACCTATACAAAAAGAAAATAATGCCTTCCTCAGAGTCTGATGATTAAATGGAAAGAATGAAAAACGGCCAACCCTGGACAGACAGGGTGGCTCACACCTATAATCCCAGCACTTTGGGAGGCCAAGGCAGGGAGATCACTTGAGGCTAGGAGATGGGAGACCAGCTTGGGCAACAGAGTGAGACCTCATATTTATAAAAAAAAAATTAGCACATAGGCCAGGCTCAGTGGCTCATACCTGTAATCCTAATATACTGGGAGGCCAAGGCGGGTAGACTGCCTAAGCTTACAGGTTCAAGACCAGCCTGAGCCAGAGGGAGATCTCATTTCTAAAAATAGCTGGGTGTTGTTGCAGGTACCTGTAGTCCCAGCTACTGGGGAGGCTGAGACAAGATAATTGCTTGAGCCCAAGAGTTTGAGGTTGCTATGAGCTATGATGCCACTGCACTCTATGCAGGGCAGAGTGAGACTCTATCTCCAAAAAATAAAAAAAAATTAGCACATGCCTGTAGTACTAGCTACTCAGGAAGCTAAGGGGAGAAGACCACCCAGGAGTTTCAGGTTATAGTGAGCTATGAGTGTGCTACTGTACTTCAACATGGGTGACAGAGTGAGAGCCTATCTCTTAAGAAACAAAAACAAAATCAGGCAACAACCAATTCATAACATACCAACAGCAGCAGCACTTAGTACCCTGAGTACTTATTGTTTGTTCCAGTGTCCCAACTTCATCCACATTACTGGAGAACAAGGCACACAATCCAGTCATGCAGCCCAGATGGGAGCATCAAAGAGTTAACTTGCCTATGCCTGATATATACATTTTTCTATGCTACTTAAAAATACTAAGTCATTTATTTTAGCTCTAAGAAACCTAAGTATTCTCAATTCCAAAGAAAATCTGACTGGACTGGAAGGAGTTTTTCTAACTTCTAAGTGTTTGTGTCATCCCTACTGAGAAAATGTCTTAGACTATGGTATACACTTAAGAACCCAGTACAAATCAAAGTCTGAGAGAATACTCACTAGTTGGAGAATGAATAAAGTAGTAAAGTACTCAAAAGTAATAGGAAAGAATTTAATACTTCATAAGGAAACTTTACCTTCCTGATAGAAACTTTAATCCACACATACAAAGGCCATGGCCTTTGGTTTCCCCAATTGACATTTACCTCATAAGCCATTAAAATTTTTCCTGAAGTTTTAAGAGGCAAATTCACTTTTTATTGAAAGCTATAAAATCTGTGCCACCATTAATGGGGGCAGGGGCAGCTTAAAACAGATGTCACTAATGTAATGCCCTTGAAATAACTCTCAAAAAAACCCAACCAAAAGTAATTACAAAGTTTCGAACTCCCTGCCAAGAGAAGAGTTGCAGAGGCCAGAGACTCCTGGTAACTTGTTAGGCAACAGTCTCTCCAGTCAGCCAGGCTCAGCTGATGTCCTAGTATTACAAAGTATCATCTCTGAGCAACAGTAAAACATTTTGAGTTTCTATTCAAAGCAAGGGGGAAGAGGCTCACCACTCATCACAGCTGTCTCCACACCAGTCAATGTTTTTGCTACTACATATACACCACTAATCCTAACGTGGACATTTACATTTAAACAAAATTAGATCCTAACAGACCAAATTACTAAGCTACCAAATTGAAAATCACAAATAGTAAAAACACAAGAATTTTCATATTTTCCACAAAACATACAAAGGCCAAGAATTCTGCACTGCCTCACTACTGCAGTTCTTCCTGTTACTTTTAAAATGTTTCTTCCTGTTGATAGGATGAGATTTTCTTTCTTTCTTTTTTTTTTTTTTGAGATAGTCTCACTATGTCACCCTTAGTAGAGTGCTGTGACGTCACAGCTCACAGCACCTCAAATCTTGGGTTTAAGCAATTCTCTTGCCTCAGCCTCCCAAATAATAGCTCGGACTATAGGCACCTGCCACAACATCTGGCTTTTCTTCTTTTTTTTTTTTGCAGTGGTTTAGTTGGCCCAGGCTAGGTTCAAACCCTTTACCCTCGGCATGTGTGGCTGGCACCCTCACCACTGTGCTATGGGTGCGGAGCCAGGATGAGATTTTCAATTCCTTCCACTCATCAAAATTATAAAACTATTTTGCAGCAGGAAAAGCACTCAGGTTAAAGCTAATAGTGTTATTTCTTCACCAATTCTTGATCTCCCCCTAAAATCTGAGAAAGGTATTCAATACATTTTCATCTCTATCAAGAGGATTACAAAGAAAAAGTTTCAAAATCCATCAGTTTTTTTCTTTCCATTTGTTCATTTATAAGATTCAGTAATCATCTACCCTGTGAGTCAAGAGGTGTTTCCTAAAAATTTTATTGAATATGAGAAGCACAGTTTCCGTTCTCTATCATGAATGAAAATGCAAGTGGTGATCCAGCAAAAGCAGCAGCGGTGGTAAGAAACTTCACCTGCCTAAGAGCATGGCACTGTCTGAACTGCATTTACCTGAGTTCTGCCAAGTATTAGTAGTTTTTGTCCTACACTCCCAAGAAGTATCTTGACACATTAGGTCAGAAAGTCCTTTCAAAGAAACTTCACTGAGATAGAAATAGCATCAAGAACCAAATTCATTTTTCTCTCAAATTAATTACAAAAGACTATTGCTAGTACAAGGTGAAAGTGACAGTATGGTTTCTAGAGAAAAAAATGGGTAAACAAGGCATCAAGAATGATGGTTCATCTGTTAACAAACATAATGAGAAGTATTTTTAGTTGCCTTGGCTCAACTCCATTTTAGCACCAGAATAATAGCCCACCTATGAAACATACCCAGGGGAAATAGTCTGAAATTTAACTGGTGGTTAAAAGGCCACTGTTGAACACAAATCAAAGTAAGGGCTCTGACCAATATTCAAGGGAGAGAAACAAGTCCAAGATTCCCTTCACAATGACAGCACGCCCTGAGAAGGGGGAAGTCTGAACTCTCAACACACCGTTGGAAAAGCTACCATTTGGGTCCTCAAGCTGCCTGCTCAGCAACTGCAGCTGCTGTGGGTGGAGGAGACCTCTGAGTCCCTTGTTTGAGGCTGCAGTTTGGTTTACGGGTTTCATTCCTTCAAAGCACATGTCCTCCTCTTGATCTGACATGTATCCTGGGGGGCTGGGGACACCATCCAGCGTCACTATAAACTTGGGACTTGCAGGTTTATCTGGTTGTACAAGATCTCTGCCAGACAGATAAAAAATACCATAGAATTAGGGAAACAAACACAAAATGCTGAGCCTCCTAAAGTGCTCTTCAGTAGAACTATCACTCTCGTCTTGCTTTTGCTTCAATAAAAAAAGATTCAGTAGGACTCCACGTGCAGCATTAGTGGGTTTCTGCTAACACACTATAGCCACAAGCGATTACTCAGCATCACCAACAGTGACCCTCCAGCCTGCACTTACTAAGGACAATCTTCCCTCAACCCTGACCTCACTGTCCACCTGATCCTCAAAGGGTTAACATGGAGATTAAACCAAAGAATTAGCATCGATGCTCAGAACACAAGGGCCAGCAGTTTTACATCCACACCAATTTTATTATCTGCACTTGTGTTCCCTTATAGAACACACAGTCCATTTTCTAAGGAAAGAATCTCCCAAACTTGATGTGTTAACTCTCTCTCTTCAGAGAGAGTTCCTGATTAGGTCACCTGGCTTTTAAAATTTTATTTCCTCGATGTGCATAAAGAAAAGAATCTTATCAGTGGCATTAAATCATACACTGATCTTTTTCTCAAAGGTTAATGGATTTCTGAATAAGAAAGATGAAATGAAATTTTTGAAAACTGAATCTGGCTAACTATTCACCAGCTGACTACTGAATCAATAAAAGCACTCTATGCTGGAGGCTGGGAAAGGGAAGCAGGGAACTAATGGTTAACCTGCACTATCTAATCATACAACGTATCTACACAAGAAAAAGAAACCATCTACCGTGTATGTATAAGGTGTCCTGAAAGTACCCGAAGGGTATCTGCAGTCTTCATCCCCGACTCTTGGGTTGGTGTCACTACTACTTCCTCAGACAGCTTTGGCTTCTTCAGAATAAATGATCTTGTGTCTGCATGGACCATGGATTCCATGTCATAGTAATCTGAGCCAAAAAAATTGGCCACAAATGTTTACTTTTGAATATATCTTGCATTCCCAACATCACACATGTGAGAAGACTGTCAATCTTTTATATATTCATAATTATTTTCAAAAGAAAATCACAACTGGTTCTATTCAGAACAGGGATATAATTCTATCCCAAATATTTTTTCAAAGAACTCAAGGAGTCCTTTTCCTCATATGGCACATTACAAATGATTCTAATTAACACTCCTTCCCTACAGTAGTAGAGAAAGGTTCTCATGAGGGTACTTAATGGGGTATTAACAATATACCCTTTAAAGTACAATAGTCTTTCCTAAAAACATGAAGAATTGAAGAGTCCTAATACTCCCTAAAATTATGATTCACACAAATTACTAAACTATTTTCTTAAAATCTGTTTTGCTCATTTTACACAGTACCACTTACAGAGAAGAAAAGATCCTGATAAAAAGAATTCTAAGTAGCATAATCCCTACCTGGTTATAGAAAAAAGGTATTTTGAAAGGGAATCCTAAGACGAATGGGCATTTTTAAAATTTATAGCAAGAAAAACACCGACCTTCAATGCAAATAACCAAAAGCTCACATCATCTGTAACATTCTTCCTAAGACTATTTTATAAAATATGCTAAGACCTGAAGCCCAGGTCTAGCCTATCAATATGCCGAGGGACTAAAGTTAATGCACTTCTTTTAAAGCTAAGTGTTAAAAACAGAGACCAAAATTCACAGGATATCATTCATGTTCATTTACTGATGAAGAAAACACATCATTCCAGAACTTCCTGACTCTAAAAGTGATCCAAAAAGGTAATGAAGAAAGCAACCCTCTCCAGCTGGGGAATCAAGGAAAAGCTCACCAAGGACAAACATCTGAAGTGGGTATTAAAGGGATGCACAGGAATGAACTGGGGAGAGAGAAAGTGAGAGAGTAAATAGAACTCTTTAAGCAAAGGGAAACCAAGAAAGGCAGGGGCTTTCACAAGAAGGTAAGATATATATGTGTGTAGTGGGCTAAGCAGGTAAGAGGCAAGGAAAGCCGAAGCACGCAATAAAGGATCTTGTATCAGAGACTTCGGATTCTGGTCTGGAAGTAACAAGAAATCAAAAGAATTCCTAAGTAGAAAAGTGATCTGATCGAATCAAGTTTTTGGAAAAAGAGTCTTAAGAAAGGACTGGAGCCCTAGATCTTAGAGGCTGCTGCCCAGGAGGGATGGTGAGGCTCTGTCCTACTCTAACACAATCAAGAGGGGGAGAAGAGGCAGGCCGAGCTCCCTGATGGAGCACTCCACAGCAGCTGCACTTTCCCATCACTACCCCACCAAGGGGCAGGCCTGCCTTCCCCAGCCAGGATACCAGGGGTGGTAAAAGGAGACAGACATGGAGAAAACAGATGGGAAACAGGAAAGGAGAAAAAGCTGAGTTAAGAGAGAGGGCAAAGACAAGAGTTCATTCAATTTATTCACTGGGAAGTCTTTGTGGGGCTGTTGTGTCCAGGAGGAAGCTGAAAAGTCAAATTTGACACTCAAGAGAAAAGAAATAAGGAAAAGAGTTAAATAGAAGGTGTATTCAGGGCTGTCATCTCTCACTGATCCTCACCTGAAGCCTAAAAAAGTTAAGAGTTTTCCTCTCATGTTATAGATGACCAATTTGTAGCTCTAAGTTCTTAACTGATCACTAAAGTCTCAGAGAGCAACAGTAAAGCCCAGAATTTGGCCCGAGGGCTGCTGCTTTCCTTGTCACCAACCTGAAGTGAAGCTGTTTTACTAGTTCACACCTTGGGAGAATATAGAAGAGATGAAAATAATGCTGAGTGTAGGACACAGGGCAAAGCTAACTAACATTTTAAGGGAAAGTGCACGAGACAAGCTGGTAAAGGAGAAGGAATGAAAATGAGAGGGGTGGGGAGAAAGAGAGAGAGAAGGATCAAAGAAACATGGGAATACAACGGGCTACGGAGTTTAGGAAAGTGTGCATTGAAAACAGAGCTTTCCATCCTACACAAGCTGCTGGTCACCTCCGAAAGCCGAATGTTAGCAGCCTGAATCACACAGAAGCCTGAAAGACAGGCCAGACAGAGAGTGACATCTGGATGGAGAACATGGGCTGAATCCATGCATTTGTTTTTTGTTCCCTCCTCTAACCCCACAATAGTGTCAAAAACGGTTGTTTTGTTTAAATAAAAGCATAAACCCATAAAGTAAGTCACTGTAAAAGGGGAGCCACATTTAGAAAGCAGAAAACAGACTGAGTAGGAACTAACTCAGTGAAGATCTGCAACAGCTAAATTCTAAACCAATAATGAAGCAATATAAGATCTAAATTCTCCAAAGGCTGAGAAATTAGCAGAAAAGAGCTTGCAAAGAAATGGTAAAGACAAAGCAAAAAAGAGGTAAGTCAGAGTGTCCATTTAAAAAGCAGTTAACTCTTCCTAAACTCCAAATTCCACTTATCTGTTTTGTTCTGGTCCACACGGCGCCCATCTCCCCAGCCCCTCTATGCTGAAGACATATGGGATGCCTGGAGATGTGCTTCTCCTGCTGCTTACTGCTGGAGAGGGCCGTGGATGAAGCATCAACATCTCTGTTGAAAAGACACTACAACAAACCAATCTAAATATAACTATTAAAATTATGTTTTTAAAGGCAGTTAGTTTTCCTGATAACTTCTATCCATTTCATACATTGTCCCTTGGAAGAAATGGAGCTTTAGACATAGAGAAATTAAGGATAGAGGTTCGTTGACCAAAAGAAGCCAGGTATATTGAAAGAAGTGCCATACTAAAAATGGGGAAGGGGATGCTAAGTAAACATTGCATAATAAATAATGCAGAGGTGCTTCCCCCAGTCTTCTTTCCCCACTTAGCACCCACAACTCTGGCAACTAGGCTATTACTTGCAAGATCTTTCTTTGGCAAAGGTGACCAACCAGGGAGAAAAGACCAGAAACCACTGACACATCAAGCACACCCAAACTAGACAGGACAAATCACTCTCTACTGCAGATTCTACATTCAAATATGAAACCAAAAGTCCCCCATGCCCCAACTCATGCACCTACAAAACCAGTGCATTTTTTAGTGGCCCACTCTTAAATACAAAACAACTGAGGGGGTGGTGCCTGCGGCTCAAAGGAGTAGGGGTGCTGGCTCCATATACCGGAGGTGGCGGGTTCAAACCCGGCCCCAGCTAAAAACTGCGAAAAAAACCCCAAACAAAACAAAACAAAAAACTGAAAGTTCCAAAACGTCTGAGGAAAATCTCTATTACGAGAGACAGTCAAAACAAACAGAAAACAAAACCAAGAAGGGGAAGAAGGATGTCAAGACAACCTTTATTATCCTCGAAGAAAAAGCACTGCATACATGAAACAAAATTGGCACATTTTTAAAGTAAATGGAATATGCAGAAAGAAAGGGGCTCTTAGAAATAAAGATGTAATAGGAGGTAAGTTAAAGGTTATAACCATTCATAAGCCTCAAAGTAGTACTTGAGGCTTCAAACTGTTGCATGCACTATGGACAAAAAGGAAACTTAAGGAAAACAAAACAGAAAGACTGCACAAAAGCTGAGGAAGTGGATATGACTTATAGACCTATGCTACTAAACTTTCTGAAAGAAAATACTCTTATGTAGAAAGCAGGATGGAATGCTGGGAGATGAGAGGGCAGCATCAAAGATGGAGTATATCTGAATACTTCCATATGTGGAGTGAGAAGGTGGAGACTAAAGCTGAAGGAATATGGCGGCATGATGATGTTCATTAGCTGGGTGGCATCTGGTAAAGTTTAACCAAGAAGAAAAGAACACCTTTCTGAGATGGAAAGCTGGGGAAAGGTCAGGGGATATGGTCACTAACTAGGGGTCATAAAGGGAAAAAAAATTCAAGAGGGGTAAAAGGAAGGAGCTAAAGGACCAGAGCTTCCAACGAAGGGCAGACTTAGGGGGAACACAAGGAATGAGAAGATTTCCAGGACCAGTGACTCCCCTGCATTTAACCAGGAGTCATTCTGTAGGCACTGAACATCTACCCGGCCGGGGCTAACCAATGAGGACACAGAGATGAGGAAGGCACCAGCCCAGTCCTGAAGTAGTTCATGTACTGTGTGTGTCAGGGGAGGTGACAGGTGAGATGGGTAAACAATTACGGTAGAACCTCTGTAAATTGACCACCCAAGTGACCGTAACAAATTGGTCAATATACAGAGGTGGTCAACATAAGGAACTAGGCTTTAGTACATGTGGTACTTGTCTAATCTATGAAAATTAGGTCAACTTAAAGAGGTGGTCAACTATGGACATTCTACTCTAAATAATAGTGCCTGTAGAACAATCCTAGATGTGGTCCTGGCACTAAGATTCTAAAGTGAAGTAAAAAGTAAGGATAAGTTTGAACAGGCAAAACAGGATGCTAAAGGAGCCTAGGGCAATGACGCAAACTGGATAGAGAAGGAAAGTAACAAAGGGACTCAAGTTATCCCTGACAGCAGGAGAGTGGGCAGCTAGCAGGTACTAGGGACCCAGGTGGAATGGCATGATGCATGATAGGAAGAAAATTTATGAGGCAAAAAATAAAAACAGCATATAACATGAAGAAAATGTAGATCTTATCTCCTCGCCCTTATTTATTTTCACAGATCTAAACATAGCATGTTAGGGCAGGATCTAAGAGATACAAGGCACATTAAATGATGTGTTAAGGAATGGAAATGGCAACTGAAAATTGCTAGATGACAGTGAAAATTTAAATATTACCAACCTTGACTGATCTGCAGAGTTTCTGCCATTACTGGGTCAATTTGCAGTCGGGATAATAATTGCCTCTGTTGAGTTCCTAGAACATAAATTTTAAAACTTCACTAAGCTTAATATACAAACAATACCAGCAAGTATTTCCCAGAAATTAATCCTACTGGGTTCTTAAGTGAAAGTCTCACTTAAAGCTTCAACAATGCAATTTAGTAGTATTTATAGACCAAAAATATATATCCTGTAAGGCAAAAAGCTATTTAAACCAACAACTGCAATGGAGGAAATTCCTAGAAGCAAAGTCTGTGGTAAAAGTGTGGAAAAGCCAAGGAGGCTGCCTGGTGGAGTAGCAGCTCACACTATAAACATGATAAGCAACCCCACCATTGCCTCAGCTCTTATTATACCTCATTCCCCCACCTTTACAATTCCAAAACAAAGCACTAGAGAACTGTGTAATCATGGAGTTCCTAAAAGACAAACTATGGGATTGGATGGATGCAAAGAAAATAAACAAGTACAATACTCAGTTCAGAAGTCCAGGCCATGAAAATAATTCTTTGGATCTCCAGAAATAAAAGACAGCTCCCTTTGCTCAACTGTAGTTTTGGCCAAAAAAGGGCTCACATCTGTAATACCAGCAACTCAGCAAGTTGGTAGGCTGAGGTGGGGGCATCGCTTGAGGCCAGGAGTTCAAGACCAGCCTGAAGCAACATAGTGAAACGTTGTCTCTACTTTAAAAATTAGCCAGGTGTGGAGGGCTATAGTCTCAGCTTCTTGCTAAGAGCAGGCAAAAGGATTACCTGAGCCCAAGAGTTTGCAGTGAGCTATGATGACATCACTGCACTCCCAGCCTGGGCAACAAGCAAGATACTACTTCCAAAAATAAATTAGTATTTTTTAAAAAGAGTATTTAATATTTTTTAAACAGATTGATAATATCAATTTCTAATAATATTCCCAGTAGTCATACTGGGCAAAACAATGACAAAGAACTGATTTTCTCTTATCTTCAATTTGATGGTAAGCTCCTTAAGAATGGAAGAACGGGCTCGGCGCCTGTGGCTCAAGTGGCTAAGGCACCAGCCACATACACCTAAGGTGGCCCGGGCCCGCCAAACAACAATAATGGCTACAACCAAAAAATAGCCGGGCGTTGTGGCAGGCGCCTGTGGTCTCAGCTACTTGGGAGGCTGAGGTAGGAGACTCGCTTAAGCCCAGGAGTTGGAGGTTGCTGTGAGCAGTGAAGCCATGGCACTCTACCCAGGGGGACAGCTTAAGGCTCTGTCTCAAAATAAATAAATAAATAAATAAATAAAGAATGGAAGAATGTCACACTTCTCTGTACCCTCTTCCCATCCCCACCAAATGCTTAGCAGTTATCAACTTGTTCACTTAGAAGAAAAATGCTGCACTATGGCGTATGAAGGGATGTAATTAGTAGGGCTCCAAATGCTGAAGTATTAGTAAGATGCCTACATGCTAACTTCTAGTACATCTATCACAACTGGTTTCACAAGGACAGGCTCTGCTTCCTTAGTGCAACATCTAAGTGGCAATCTCTCATCAAGTACCATATTTCATTAAAAGGCGTTTTTAAATTTCAAAAGCTATGTTCAATTTGAAATTTTATCAGTTATTTTCCTTTAAAATGTGAGTTACATCTCTTTACTCTTTAGTGGTGTATCCAAAAGAAAATGAATTCCTTCTGAAAGTATCACAGCATAACACAAATCTGGAGGAACAGACCTGCAACCAGATGCCATTTAGGTCAGGTTGTATTCCTGTAGGGCAGTGTGGGAAACTGACATGTTACAGATTATAGAATAATGCTCTTCCAGTCCAAATAGGTTCATATACCACAATAATTCTCTTTAACATCAACAGCAAATAATGAAAGAATTACACATTTTGCAATACCAGTAATTTCATGCAGATACATATAAGGGGATCATCTCTCACATTTCTAGTTTTGCTTATTCTCTCTATACTTTTCAAAAATAATATTTTAGAGAGCTCTAGTAAAGAGAATAAAATTCTGATAAATTCCAGGCTTCTAAACTGAAATTTTGTAGAGTTCAAATGTGTCATTAAAGGTCTGTGAAAAATTCAAGTTCTCTATGAAGATAGATTAAAGGATGAGTACCTACAAGATGTTGTATGCTAAGAGTTTACCTTTCTCAATGTTTCTAAGGAAGCCAATTATTTTTACATCAGTAGCCCTTGACTGTGATTCAAAATCTACTTCCTCATGAAGATCTTCAAACTGTTTGTTGCATTCAGATGCTGATGTTGAATATTCATTCATTTTAACCTCCAAAGATGAAATTTTTGCTTCATTCTGTGACACTCTAACATTTAGATCAAAAAGATTTGCTTCTACTGTCAAAATTGCTGCTTTCATTCCTTTAATTTCATTTATATCAGTTGATATCTTCCTTAAAAGATGGGAAATATTGTCCAGCTCATTCAGTGAACAAGAGGAACTTGCTACAGAACCTAAATCAACTGGCTCCGGTGAAAGAAAAATTGGTAGAGACGGTGACGGAAACCTTGAAGACATTTTCATAAAATTCTCTCTCCCCCTTAATAGCTGGTACTTTTTCCTTCACAGCCCATTAAATTGTTTCATCAAAAGTAAAAACCAGTGCTCTGTTACCTTAAGAAGTATTAAGAGTGAATAATATTTGAAAACCTACAATTGAAAAGATACGGTTGTACATTTCTAGAGTCAGCCCTCAAAACTAAATTTAAAAATTCTACACACACCAGACCAATTATGTCTTCACTACAACAAAGAAGCCGTAATACATAGCCCCTTGTGTCCTCTAAGTCCTACTTTTAACTGCCCTCCAAATAAACCCTATTATTACATACAAAATGATCCTGACTTCTGATTGGCTAAAAACAGACACGTGACACACAAAGAATTTTTCTATTATTTACTTCATATGACAAGTGCACTTAAGAGTTGGATCATAACCCAACATCATCATTTTCTGTATCAATGATAAGTATTTCTCCTTTCACTAATTAAACTGTAACTTTCAAGCTTAAGACTATTTCTGAATTGGTTTACTGTACTTTGAGATTGATTTCCCCTTCAAAACAGTGTATGACAATACTGATATTTCCTTCCTTGACGGTACTGACATGGATCCTCAGATCCATGATCACAGACAAATCTCTTTAAAAATACATGTGGTAGGCTGGATGCAGTGGCTCATGCCTATAATTCTAGATTTCTGGGAGGCCGAGGTGAGTGGACTGCCTGAGCTCTTGAGTTCAACACCAGCCTGAGCAAAAATGAGACCTCATTTCTACCAAGCAAATAGAAAAACTGAGGAAAGAGGCTCACTTGAGCCCAAGAGTTGGAGGTTGCTGAGAGCTATGATGTCATGGCACTCTAGCCAGGGTAACACTGAGACTCTATCTCAAAAGAAAAAAAAATGTGGTAATAATGGAATTAAACTGTAATTAATATATGAATTTAAGGATGGAGAAATGAGAACTGAACTTTGGTTTGATACTAGGTCATTACTAATGTATTCTCAAAAACATTCTCCCATTCTATGGTTTGTCTTTTCTTTTCCTTTTTTTTTCTTTTTTCTGAGACAATCTCACTATGTCGCCCTCGGTACAGTGCCATGGCGTCACAGCTCACAGCAACCTCAAACTCTTGGGCTCAAGGGATTCTCTTGTCTCAGCCTCCCAAGTAGCTGGGACTACAGGAGCCTGCCACAAAGCCCGGCTATTTTTTGTTGCAGTTGTCATTCCTGTTTAGCTGGCCTGGGCTGGGTTCGAACCTGCCAGCCTTGGTGTACGTGGCTGGTGCTGTAACCACTGGGCTACAGGTGTTGAGCTTTTTTTTTGACAGTATCCTTTGAAACACAATAATTTTTAATTTGATGAAATCCAATTTATCTTTTTTTAATCACCTGTGCTTTCAATGCTGTATCTAAGAAATCATTCCCTAATCCTAGGTCATGGAGATTTATACCTATTTTTTTCCTACGAGTTTTACAGTTTTAGCCCATATATTTACATCTTTGATCCATTTTGAGTTAATTTTTATACATAGTGTAAGGGTCCAACTTCATTCTTTTGCATGTGGATAACTAGTTGTCCTGGCACTATTTCTTGGGAAGACTTTCCTTTCTCTATTACATTGTCTTAGCACCCTCACCAAAGATTAGTTATAAACATCTGGGTTCATCTCTAGACTTTAATATTTGTTCCACTGTTATATACCCATCCTTATGCCAGTGCCACACCATTTTAATTATTATAGCTTTGTGGTAAATTTTGAAATCAAGACATATGACCCTTTCAACACTGTGTTTCAATGGTTTTGGTTATTCTACTGTTATAGTTTTGCTGGTTAACCCTTCCCCCCTCCAGTTCTGGCTATTCTAGGTCCCTTTTTATGAACTTTAGAATCAGCACGTGAATTTCTGCAAAAGAGTAACCCAGAATCTCACAAAAGACTGAGTGAATTCGTAGATCAATTTGGGACTACTGCCATCTTAACAATATCAAAGTTTTTCAAACCATTAATTTAGAGAATCTCTCCAAGGCGTTAGTTTGAGAAAAGCCGTTTTTACTTTGGTTTGTTCTCCAAGGAACAAACAAGCTGTTCAACATACAAGGATGCAAGTTGGTGCACACCACTCACCATAGCCAAGAGTAGTTTTAGAAAGAACTGTACCCTCTGATTCCCAGATGTCACTCACAATAACAAAAGCTAAGTGCTAGAATTTATGTAATAAGAATCTTTATTCATTTCTCCCCTGCATCTATAAGTTAACTGTAATTCATCCAAATTTGTAGGCAGAAAACAATCGATAAAATTGCCAAATAAGAATTTAGATTCACACAGGATTTTTCAGGGCACCAACTGCTGGATAACATGTAGCAATAACATTAAAAGCCAGGTTATCTTCAGCCAAGCACCACCTGCAACCAGTTAGTTCACTAGAGGACACCAAACAACCCCAGTGAGAAAAGTAGGACAGGGGTTGCGTCCTGCATTAACTTAAGCAAAGACTTACGTGCCCAGCCCAACTTAGGTAAAGACTCTTCCACAGATTCCAATGTAAATATCCATCCTCAGAGAAAGTTTATGTGTTTTAGCATTTACTTTTTTTGGGCAGGGGCCAGGTTTGAACCCACCACCTCTAGTATATGGGGCCAGCGCCCTACTCCTTGAGCCACAGGCGTCACCCTAGCATTTACTCTTTATGTTAACTTTGAGGTAAGTGCTACTGTTAACGCTGCTTGTAGAACAGGAAACTGGGGCAAAGAAAGGTTAAGGTCAGCTAGGAAGTGACACCTACTGGTGAGGCTGAGGCAGGAGGACTGCCTGAGCCCAGCAGTTCAAGGCTCCAATGAGCTACCATCACACCACTGCACTCCAGTCTGGGTGACAAAGCAAGAACCTACCTCTCAAAAAAAAAAAAAAAAAGCACAAATGGCTCAGCACCTGTGGCTCAAACAGCTAAGGCACCAGCTGGCAGGTTTGAATCCAGCCTGGGCCTACCAAACAACAATGACGGCTGCAACAACAACAAAAAATAGCCCAGCATTGTGGCAGGCGCCTGTAGTCCCAGCTACTTGGGAGGCTGAGGCAAGAGAATTGCTTAAGACCAGGAGTTGGAGGTTTCTGTGAGCTGTACTGCCACGGGCACTCTACCCAGGGCAACAACTTGAGGCTCTGTCTCAAAAACCACCAAAAAACAAAAAACAAAAAAAGCACAGATTATATGGGAGAATACCAATCCACTTCCCTGGGAAATTCTTCCACAATTCAAAGGCCAATCACAACTTCTTGTCTGCTTCACTTAAAACTAACTCTGCCTATAGGAAACCTTAGCCCACACCATAACTCTAAGTAAACCTTTATACTGGCTTTTCTTAAACTAGGAATCATTATCCACAGACACTGTTAGGAAAAAACCCACAAATGAAAAGAGTAAGAAAAAAAGTAAAAACCTTACTCCAAAGAAAATCATTAGTTAGATAACAAAAGAGAATTTTCTAAAAAGTAAAAAAATTCCTCTAATTAGGATTTTCGGACAAATCTGAGATATCCACAACACACTGTGAAAAACAGAAGAAAAAATCTGTAAGTTTAAAAATATGCTTGTCTACATTGAAATAAAGTTCAACAGGGAGACTGAACATTAACCCCAGGAGATATTCAAGAGGTCCACAAGGTCAGATGAAAAACGAGGACAGAAAAGATATGTAACACATAAAGGTAGGAGCTTAGCATCCAACTAACAGAATTTCCAAAAGAAGGGAACAATGTAAGGAGAGTAAATTGTCAAAGAAACAATGCAACAGAATTTTCCACAAGGAAGGACATGGATTTTCTTTTTTTTTTTTTTTTTGAGATGGAGTCTCAAGCTGTCGCCCTGAGTAGCGTGCCGTGGCATCACAGCTTACAACAACCGCCAACTCTTGGGCTCAAGTGATCCTCTTGCCTCACTTTTTCTATTTTTAGTAGAGATGGGGGGTCTCACTTTTGCTCAGGCTGGTCTCAAACTCCTGAGGTCAAGCTATTCACCTGCCTCTGCCTCCCAGAATGCTAGAATTACAGGCGTGAGCCACCCTGCCTGGCTGGATTGGATTTTCAAAATAAAAAGGTACATAAAGTATCCAGCTCAAAAGTAACTAAAATCTAGAAACACCCTCAAGTAAAATTTCAGACAGGGAGAACAGAGAAAAATCCTAAAAATTTCCAGAGGACAAAAATCTCAAGTTATTTTACAATGGAGTAAGAATCACCAGCTCAGCAGCTGTAGCACAGTGGTTACGCCGCCAGCCACATACACCAAGGTTGGCGGGTTCAAACCAGGCCCAGGCCAGCTAGACAACAATGACAACCACATCAAAAAACCGAGCTGGACATTGTGGCGGGCGCCTGTAGTTCCAACTACTTTGGAGGCTGAAGCAAGAGAATAACTTGAGCCCAGGAGATTGCTGTGAGCTGTGATGCCACAGTTCTCTACCAAGGGCAATACAGTAAGACTCCATCTCAAAAGAATCAGATGGGTAACTACCTTCTCAGCATAACAATGGAAGTCTCAAAAACTCTTATCTTGCCTTCATTCTACGTCTAGCCAAAGTATCAAGGATAGCTTCAGATTTGTAAACATTCAGAATATTTTACTCCCATGTGATTACAAAATGGAAAATGCACCAAAAAAACAAAAACAAAAACAAAGTGGGATGTGGGAAATGTAGAACAAACTCAGGAGAGGAATACATCCTACAACAGGGCCTTGAAGCAGGCTTCAGGAACAAATAGATCAGAAAAGGAAGAGAGAGGCTGCAGAAGGAAGGCACCTAAGAAAAAAGGGGAACCCCAAGACTCAAAAGTAAAGAATAGTAGACTTTTTTTTTTTTTTTGAGACGGAGCCTCAAGCTATCCCCCTGGGTAGAGTGCCATGGCATCACGCTCACAGCAACCCCAACTCCTGGGCTCAAGCGAGTCTCCTGTCTCAGCCTCCCAAGTAGCTGGGACTACAGGCGCCCGCCACAACGCCGGGCCATTTTCTGGTTGCAGCCATCATTGTTGTTTGGCGGGCCCGGGCTGGGGATTCGAACCCACCACCTTAGGTGCACGTGGCTGGCGCCTTAGAAGAATAGTAGACTTTTATGGTACAAGTAGGAAATGCAAAAAGGTAAAGTAAGAAATAGGAACCTAAGGAAAACAAAAAATTCTAAGAGGGGAAACTATAAAAATATTTCTAAAGAATTCCTACAAAAAACTGTACAAGAAAGAGAATGTAAATTTGGCTAATAAATAACATTTATTTAATCTTTAATGCTTTTTACTTCTCTACTTTTAGAGCTAATCTACTGTAATTCCCTTAGCTAAAAAACAGAACAAAAATGTAAATGTCATCAACTTCAACAATATAAAAATTACAGGGGTAAGCGTATTCATGGAGCCAAAAAAAGTACAGATGACAGAATTTGTAAGACAGAGGTAATGGCTTGGCTCCTGTGGCTCAAGTGGCTGGGGCGCCAGCCACATATGCCTCAGCTGGCAGGTTCAAATCCAGCCTGGGCCCACAAACAACAATGATGGCTGCAACAAAAAATAGCCGGGCGTTGTGGCCGGTGCCTGTAGTCCCGCTACTTGGGAGTCTGAGGGAAGAGAATCACTTAAGCCCAGGAACTGAAGGTTGCTGTGAGCTGTTATGACACAGCCCTATACCCAGGGCAACAGCTTAAGGCTGACTCAAAAAAAAAAAAAAAAAAAGATGGAGGTAAGAAGATATAAGAATTAAAGGCAAGGTGTAATGAATCGCTCATGACTACTTGGGAGGCCAAGGTAAAAAGAAGATTGTTTTAAGTGTAAGAGTTCAAGGCTACAGTGAGCTATGATTGCACCCCGACACTTCAGCCTTAGCAACAGAGCGAGACTCTGCCTCTTAGAGGAAAAAAATAGAATTGAAGGACAAATTTTCCAGCAATCAAAATATGCCAAAATCGAAGACTCAAAATACATTGAAATACAGTTAATCAGACAAGAAATATTAATTTTTAGGTATATTTACTTGAAATTATAAGAATGAACTAAAAACAGTGGTTTTCTGTTACAAGCTTAGAAGAAAGTTAGATCCTGACACATTATAGCAAGAAATCAACATATATCATCCATAGCTAGTAAATAAAGAAATATTAGAATATTATTACAGACATGGAAAAAACTAAAGGATTTAAAAGTGGTGGTCTCAGGCTGGGCGCAGTGGCTCACACCTGTAATCCTAGCACTCTGGGCAGCCGAGGCAGGTGGACTGCTTGAGCACAGGAGTTCAAGACCAACCTGAGCAAAGGGAAACCCTATCTCTACTAAAAATAGAAAAACTAGCTGGGCATTGTGGTGGGAACTTGCAATCCTAGCTTCTCGGAAGGCTGAGGCAAGAGGATCTCCTGAGCTCAAGAGTTTGAGGTTGCTGTGAGCTATGACAACACAACACTCTACCAAGGGCATAGCTTTAGACTCTGTCTCCAAAAAAAAAAAAGTGGTGCCTTGTGGGGAGTAGAAGCAATGTGTGGAGAAGAATGAAGCAAGGAATACTGCTCTTAGTTTTCACGTATGTTATGTACGTATGTATTCTTGGAGAGTCGGAGAGTCTTACTCTGTATTATAACTCACAGTGATCCCAAAATACCTGGATTCGCGCAATCTTCCTGCCTTAGCTTCCCAAGCAGCTGGGACTACAAATACCTGCCACAATGCCCAGTTAGTTTTTCTATTTTTAGTAGAGATGGAGTCTCCACTCTCGCTCAGGCTAGTCTTGAACTCTTGAGCTCAAGCAATCCACCTAGTCTCTCAGAGTGTTAGGATTACAGGTGTGAGCCACTGGTGCCCTGCCTGCTTTTAATTTTTAACCTTCTGAAAATATTTTTCTACTTTATGAGAGCAGATATTAATGGATATTTTTTGATTTTCCACATTTTCTACAATGGTGAGCAAATATTTCATAATGTAAGATATTTTATTTTAAATGTATATCTTTTTCATGAGTTATACCAAACCGTAAAAAAAAACAAAATCCGGGGCAGAGCCTATGGCTCAAAGGAGTAGGGTGTTGGACCCATATGCCAGAGGTAGTGGGTTCAAACCCAGCCCCGGCCAATAAAGAAAAGAAAATTCATGCCTAGACACATCATAGTAAAACTGCAGAACATCAAAAACAAAGAGAAGATCTTAAAAGCAAAGCCAGAAAGAAAGGGCAGATCACGGCTCGGCGCCTATAGCTCAACCGGCTAAGGCGCCAGCCACGTACACCTAAGGTGGCGGGTTCGAATCCCCGGCCCGGACCCGCCAAACAACAATGATGGCTGCAACCAAAAAATAGCCGGGCGTTGTGGCGGGCGCCTGTGGTCCCAGCTACTTGGGAGGCGGAGGCAGGAGACTCGCTTGAGCCCAGGAGTTGGAGGTTGCTGTGAGCTGTAATGCCACGGCACTCTGCCCAGGAGGACAGCTTGAGGCTCTGTCTCAAAAAAAAAAAAAAAAAAAAAAAAAAAAGAAAGGGCAGATCACCTACAAAGGAATGACAATTAGAATGACAGAATTTCATTCAACAATGGAATCCAGAAGACAACGGAATAATAACATATGTAAGGTATTGAGAGAAAATAACTGTTGTTAACCTAGATTTGGGAAGACAAATGCATAAGAACCTGAAGAAATACTCACAGGTAAACCATCTGGGAAAATTTACCGCCAGCAGGCTAATTCAAAGGCACTTCCCAAGAATTTACTTCAAAAATTCTTCAAAATGTTAGAAAACGATTCCCAAATAACACTTCTAAAAATGGATAAAATTATCAACATGTAGATAAATGGAAACGAATGCTGCCTGGGTGTTTAAATTTATGCATTAAAAAAAAAAAGAACATTCTAGGACCTATCTATACAGGCCAAAAAATATAATAATAGTAACAATAACAATAAAGAAAAAGACTACACTGGGCACAAGAGCCCACCCTTGGGATTCTAACACTCTGAGAGACTGAGGCAGGACTGCTGGCGCTCAGAATCTCAAAATCAGCCTAAGCAAGAGAACTTGTTTCTGCTATTAATAAAAATAGAAAAAATTAGCCAGGCATCGCGGTGCGCACCTGCTGGAGGTTAAGGCAGGAAGGTAACTTGAGCCTATGAGTTTGAGGTTATAGTGAGCTAGGATAACAAGACTATGTCTCAAAAAGGAAAAACACAAAAACAAAACAAATAAAAAACCAAATTGAATATTGAAAACGTACGGCACCTGTGGCTCAGTGGGTAGGGCGCCGGCCCCATATATGGAGGGTAGCGGGTTCAAACCTGGCCCCAGCCAAACTGCAACAAAAAAATAGCTGGATGTTGTGATGGGCACCTGTAGTCCCAGCTACTCGGGAGGCTGAGGCAAGACAATCGCCTAAGCCCAGGAGTTGGAGGTCGCTGTGAACTGTGTGATGCCAAGGCACTCTACTGAGGCTGATAAAGTGAGACTATGTCTCTATAAAAACAAACAAACAAAACAAAAAAAAAATGTAATGCATAAGAAAAGGTGAACCACTGAAGCTCTTCAAAGTATTCCAAAGTCCTTTTATGATTGGCCAGGCATGGTAGCTCACACCTGTAATCCTAGTGCACTGGGTGGCCCTAGCAGGACAGGTTGGGCTCAGGAGTTTGAGACAAGTCTGAGCAAGAGTGAGACCATGTCTCTACTAAAAACAGGAAACTCAGCTTGGGGAACAGGCCCAGGAACTTGACGTTGCTGTGAGAGAAGCTGAGGCCATGGCACTATAGCCTAGACCCTAGAGACAGAGCAAGACTCTGTCCTCACCCCCAAAAAGTCCTTTTACTGTTTGGGAATGAAGTCATTATATTAACTTTTAGAATTTTTTTTTTTTTTTTTGAGACAGACCCTCAAGCTATCTCCCTGGATAGAGTGCTGTGGCTTCACAGCTCACAGCAACCTCCAACTCCTGGGCTCAAGCGAGTCTCCTGCCTTAGCCTCCCAAGCAGCTGGGACCACAGGCGCCCGCCACAACGCCCGGCTATGTTTTGGTTGCAGCCATCACTGCTGTTTGGTGGGTCCAGGCTGGATTCGAACCCACCGCCTTAGGTATGTGGCTGGCACCTTAGCCACTTGAGCCACAGTCGCCAAGCCAACTTTTAGAATATTAAATTAAATTTGCATAGTAAAAATTCAGTGGCAACCATAAAAGTTTAGAAATAAAGGTTTTAAATTGTAAACTAGTTACAAAAATATGTAGAACTAGGGTGATCAACAATAACAGTAATTAGTCTATTAAACAGAAAACCAGGTAAATACAAATCAGAATGATGATGGCAAAAACTAGCCCAACTCTATCAATAATCCTAATACATGTGAATGGTGTAAGCTCTCCAATAAGAGGCAAATTCAGATTGGACTAAAAAACAAACATCTACTTTCATGATATTTAAGAAAGAAACAAAGGTCCGTTGAACAGCTCAGGGGCTGGGGTACTGATGCCCACCCAGTCGAAAATCTGCATTTAACTTCTGGCTTTCCAAAAACTTGACTGCTATTGACGGTGTACACTACAGTGATGGCTTCACAAATTTCCTTTCCTTTTTTCTCTTACCATTTATTCTTATACTAGATTCATCTATTGTGAAATGGTGGGCAACCACAGCTACCAACTTTGATCTTTGGTACATAACAAGCAATTTGTCCTTTTCTTATAATGTAGTAACTTTTCTCTACTTCTTAGGAGCACTTCTAGCATCACTTGTAGCACTTCCTATATATGGGTTTCATGGTATTATTCAAGATTTATGATACTGCATTAACAACAATTAAAAACACGCAATACCTGTAAGATAAATTTTTACCAAAACGTACATTTTATTGGGGAGACAAATTGCTCATGTGGAAAGGACCTGTGTCACACATAATTTTAAGCAGATACTTCAAACACTTAAGCTCACTGAAATAGTAATAAAAAGTAGCTATGAAATTAGCGTATGTTACAATTAATTTTACGCAGTTATGGCTCAGCGCCTGTAGCTCAAGTGGCTAAGGCACCAGCCTCATACACTGGAGCTGGTGAATTCAAATCCAGCCTGGGCCTGCTAAACAACAAGACAACTACAACCAAAAAATAGCCAAGTATTGTGGCAGGCGCCTGTAATCCCAGCTACTTGGGAGGCTAAGGCAAGAGAATTGCATTAAGTCCAAGAGTTGGAGGTGGCTGTTAGCTATGATGCCACAGTATTCTACCTAGGGTGACAGCTTGAGGCTCTGTCTCAAAAAAATAAAATTATGCAGTTATAATTTAATACTGCATCTTTACATTTAAATTCTTGACTACAAATAGCACCATGTATGATCTATGTGTAAGTTTTGATAAATTTTAACTTCTTATAATATATGTGTGTATAGTTTATGATAGTAAAAAGTCAAACTACTGGCTATATAAATTTTATGCATTCATGAAATACCTAACTTTTTATTTTCTAATATTTCTATACTACACAGTTCACCTGAAAGTTTTTTCAAATTGTCACAGATCTCCAAAAAATTTTCCAATATATTTATTGAAAAGTATTCACCCCCCACAACCATGCTTGACTAGAAAAAATAAAATCCATGTTAAGTGGACCTGGGCAGTTCAAACCTATATTCCATAGTATACTCCTAAAGCATAAACAGAGAAGACTGAAAACAAAGGCATGGAAAACAGTCATATAAAGAAAATACTAATAAAATAACTATACATTTTAAAGTGACTTTAACATAAAAGCATCCTTTGGAATATAGAGTCATAAATCAAAATAAATGATTCAATTTTCAGAGAAGATATAACAATTTCAAATATTTGCACATCTAGTGTATAACAAAGAGCCTTAAAATAAATGAAGCAAAAACACAAGCACAGAGAAATTAAGATAAATTTTTCACAATGATGGGCAATTTCAACACTCTCTCAATTTTTGATAAGTCAAGGCCAAAAACTCAGCACGGTCAAGATTTGGATGACTTATCAGGAGAGCTTTGTCTACCAAATGAACACAAAATTCTCAATCCTCTAATTCTGAGTCCACTTTCCTCCAAAATACACATGGAAAATGTACAAAATTGATTATGCGCTAAGCAACTATTAACAGTTTTCAAAGAATATGCATAATACAGATCACATCTAACCACAATTAAATTAATTCAGGAGTGTATAATTGAAAAGATAAAAGAAAAAACAAACAAAACCCATGTATATATTAAAAAAACATTTTAAAATAACTTATGGGTCAAAGATGAAAATTACAATGGATATTAAAGAAACTTTGATAGTGAAATCTTTATGTATAAAAACTTGTGAAATGTGGGTGGTGCCTGTGGCTCATTGAGTGGGGTGCCAGCCCCATATACCGAGGGTGACAGGTTCAAACCCGGCCCCAGCCAAACCACCACCACAACAAAAAATAGCTGGGCATTGTGGTGAGCCTGTAGTACCAGCTACTCGGGAGGCTGAGCTAAGAGAATCACCTAAACCCAGGAATTGGAAGCTGCTGTGAGCTGTGTATGCTGCCATAGCACTGTATCAAGGGCAATAAAGTAAGACTCTGTCTCTAAAAAAAAAAAACAAAACAAAAAACTTGTGAAATGCAATAAAAGTGGCACCAACAGGAAAAATTTATAGGCTGGGTGTGGTGGCTCAACAGTGTAATCCTAGCACTTTGGGAGGCCAAGGTGGAAAAAAAAAAAAGAAGAAGAAAAGACAAATATAGGGGGTGTTCATAAAGTTTGTGTGCAATTTTATATTTAAATTAAGAAATAAGAGCAGGCAAGGAGCAGTGGCTTATTATAATTCTAGCACTTTGAGAAGCTTGAAGCTTGAAGACAGGAATGGGAGACTAGCCTAAGACACACAGTGAGATCCTGCCTCTACAAAAAAATAGAAAAATTATAGTCAGGTGGGATGATGTACTCCTGTAGTCACAACTACTGGGGAGGCTGAGGCAGGAGACTGAGTCTAAGAGTTTAAATTTGTAGTGGGTCATGTTGGTGTCACTGCATTCTAGCCTGGGCAATAGAGTAAGACAAAAAATAAAACAAAACAAACAAAAAGAGCAGAAATCAATTAAATAGAAAATGTTAAAAGAGAAACAAAGCCCAAATTGCTGTTCCTTGAAAAGTGTGTTGTTGTTATCTTTGAAAAGACTAATAAAATAAACTTCTGGTGACAGACTGACCCAAAATAAGTAGAGAAAAAGCACATACATGTTGTTAAGTGGAAAGGGTAATAAGAATAAAGATGTTAGAGAGAAGAGAGAAAACTTTACTGCTCAAACAGGACAAAAGAGATGCTTGGCCAGGGGGCAGTGGCTCATACCTGTAATCCTTGCCCTCTGGGAGGCCGATGTGGGATGACTGCCTAAGCTCAGGAGTTCAAGACTAGCCTAAGCAAGTATGAGACCCCCATCTCTACCAAAAATAGAAAGACTAGCTGGGTGTTGTGGCAGGCACCTATAATCCTAGCACTCTGGGAGGCCAAGACTAGCCTGAGCAAGAGCAAGACCCTGTCTCTACTAGAAATGGAAAAACTACCTGGGCATTGTGGCAGGCACCTGTAGTCCCAGCTACTCGGGTAGAGTGAGGCAAGAGGAACTCTTAAGCCTAAGAGTTTGAGGTCTCTGTGAGCTATGACTCTAGGGCATTCAACCCAGGGTGACAGATGAGATTCTGTCTCACAAAAAAAAAAAAAAGAAAGAAGAGAAAGAGATGCTATCATCAATTCATAACCTATTTATGTTCACATTTAGATTTTTAAAACCTGCCAAAGATTTAACTGTAAAACAATGAAGCAAAAAAGCACAATAACAGGTCACTTGACTGCGGTGTCACAATGCACTTGTGACAAAGCAATCTAGTAATACTAAGAGTCCTCATAGATGAAGAGATACCTGGTAACATTTCAATTTACCCTTTTAATTTTAAGATACAACAATAATATGGAAATCCATATAAAATATATAGCTCCATGTATCTTTATAAGGCAAAATACCTTCTAACCACCATACAGGTCAAAAAATAGTTTTGTCAGTTACCCCACAAGCTTCTCCATGTGTCCCACCTTAATCCTCCAGAAGTAATCATTACATATCTTTTCTATCAAAGTGACTTTATCAGGACTCTTATCTGTGGTGCTGGCTATCACACAAAATATGCATGGACTTTCTTTGGCTAATTAGCTTTTTTAGGGTTTGTGCATTTACTGTGGGGCCCAAGATAATCTTTATTTTTCCAATATGTGGCTTTTCTAGCCAGGAAAGAAAAAAGGTTTGACACTCCTGGGCTAGAGGTTCTTTGTGGTTTCACACACAAGTGTGCATCCCTAGACATAACAGCTTAACCATTCCACTTTTATTTTGTCCTTTAATGTCAAATTCTCAGACTGTTTGACTTAGAGAGTATCCCTGAGACTGTATTTTGCCTATTGCACACTTAGGGTGCAGCTCAACCAAACTACTCCTCTGGTCCCTGTACTTCTGGCAAGCTGATTTGATAACTTGGTTCAAATCTTTGGCAAGACTTAGGTAGTGTTTTGTTCTTTCATCACAAAGTATAGAACAACTGGTTTTTGCTGTTTAAAAAAAAATACACAGGCTGGGCACAATGGCTCATGCCTATAATCCTAGCACTCTGGGAGAGGAAGGAGGGAGAACTGCTTGAGCTCAGAGACTGGAGACTAGCTTGAGCAAGAGTGAGACTCATCTCTACTAAAAATAGAAAAACTAGCCGGGATGGGAATGGAGACAGGCTCCTTGTAGTTCCACCTACTCAGGGGACTGAGGCAAGAGGGTCTCTTGCCCCAAGAGTTTGAGGTCGCTGTGAGTTATGGTGCCACAGCAGGGGCAACAGAGTGAAACACTGTCTCAAAAAAAAAAAAAAAAAAAAAAGGATAGTGTAAATGCTCAATCATTTTATTTACCCAGTTTTCAAGACAATATCAGCTATTCTGCAGAAGGTGACAAATTAGGGTTCACTGAAAAAAAAATTTCTATGAAATCATGAATTTAAGCCTATTTCATAGGCTTTAACTCACAGCAATTTTCCCCTCAAATCATTCAGTCTTTCACCAGTGGGAACCAAAACTGGCTTCTGTATCCTTGTGTTCAGGCTCTAGCATTCACTGATGGTTTTTTGCTACATGAGATACTAATACATTCCAGGACCATCTTAATATTTCCTGTCCAATACCTGGAAACAGACATTTCTCAAGAAACCCAGTCCACTAAACAGAAGTACTCTAAGACCAAAATCTGGGAAAAGGAATTAATCTATGAGTTAATCATTGTTTCTATGCCTTTCCAGTAGACAGAACTAGATAAAAACATATTTATTTATAGATAACACACAATGTGAGTTCATAAAAATTTGAATGCAAATTCAGGACAGGGATTTTACTTTCTGAAGTTCATACTCCATTAGATTCTTCAAAAGCTCATGAGAATAATGACTTTTGAAATCCTGCATTATAGACAATTGATGCCCTTTTTTTGAAGGTCCCTTTTCCTAGACATACATCTTTTTTTTCTTTTTTTTGGAGACAAAGTTTAAGTCGCCCTTGGTAGAGTGCCGTGGCATCACAGTTTACAGCAACCTCAAACTCTTGGGCTTAAGAGAGTCTCTTGCTTCAGCCTCCCAAGAAGCTGGGACTACAGGCACTGGCCACAACACCCGGCTATTTTTTAGTTGGAGTTGTCATTTGTTGTTTAGCAGTCCTGGGCTGGGCTTGAAACTGTCAGCCTCCTTGTATGTGGCTGGTGCCCTCCTCACTGAGCTATGGGCACCGAGCCTCCCTGTTCCTCTTGTTTCCATTCCAGGAATTCTCAAGTGGAATCTTGTCTGAAGGGAACCCTGCTGAACCAGGTGGAGAGTTCATGGGGAACAGACTGCCATACCTCCTTTATTTAGACCTATCTTCTATTACACTCTGCAAAATCCCTAGCAATGTGGCTACTCAAATCAGCCCATTCACACTGCAGTTATTACCTATTGGCTATTCTGAGGTTTTCTTGTTCTGGGTCCATCATGTATCAAACAGTATATAATAAATACTGACATAAAAAATTACACAGTGCCGTCAAAAAATTTTAAAAGAGAGACAAAATAAAGAGATGATTATAGGATGGAATCATAAAGGCTTCATGAACAAACCTGAGCAAGAGCAAGACCCTGTCTCTACTAAAAATAGAAAAAAAAAAAAAAATAGCCGAACTGCGGTTATTTTTTGGTGGCCACTTGTAATCACAACTACTTAGAAGACTGAGGCAAGAATATCACTCATGCCAAGAGTTTAAGGTTGCTGTGAGCTATGACAATGCCACAGTACTCTATGCAGGGTGACAAAGTTTCACTGTCTCAAGAAAATAAATAAAAATAAAGGCTTTATGATACCCATAGTTTTAAAATCGTATGGTTTCAGAAAACCTGAAACAATTTAAGGGACACAGTTTAGAAGAAACACAAAAATGTACTCTAAGGTTCAAAAAACATATGTTAGAAATAACATGATAAGCATACAGAATTTTTGGTGGGGTTTTAAAATTCAGATCCTTTTTTTGGTTTCATTTCAGATCTTAGTAGACTAAAACAAAGAAACCATGATCTCTTCTGATGAGAATAGAAAGACCAGGGTGGCGCCTGTGGCTCAAGGAGTAGGGTGCTGGCCCCATATACCGGGGTTGCAGGTTCAAGCCTAACCCTGGCCAAAACTGCAAAACAAACAACCAAACAAACAAAAAACCGCAATGAGAATAGAAAGACCAGAGGTTTTAGAATAGAGGAAAAGGGCTGTGTTGGTCCATGGGCCATTTAACTGAGCTATGTGGCATTAGTCATGGGCAATAAGAGGAGGGGACACTCTCACAAAGGAGTCACACCGTGAGTCACATTTTGGAAGTTAAGGACAGCAGGAACTGGGGGGGGGGGGGGGAGATGAAAAAATGGAAACAAAAGAACCAATGGGAAGCTAACTGTAATGTTAGACACAAGGAGATAAAGTAGGACCACTAGGACAGTATGTTACAGACAAGATGCTAAAGGAGGGGAAATATAAAGATAACTAAGATCTTCAGTTCCAGAGAAGAGAGGAAGAACAAACAAGAGGGAAAGAAGAATGTACAAATACTTTCTCTTTAAGTAGGAGTTTTCCAAAAACCAACAAAATTCTGGTAATTATTAAGGTTGGCTAACTGGGTTCACAGGAGTTCACTGCGCTAATCTTTCTATTTCTGAGAACATTAAAAATGTCCACAATTAAAGATTTAAAAAATTTTCTGAAAAGTACAGATATGAATGTTCCTCCTTATATCTTCTCTGTTTTTCTTAATCGTTACTTTTTAAATAAATATATTTTGTAAAAATTCACTGGAAAACATTTAATGTCTCACAAAAAATAGTGTAATAGAAAGTGAAATATCATTTATTACCTTGATTTTTTTCTATATTATCTCCTTTTGTTTCTTCTTCTTTAATGGGGGGACTTATTCTAGGGGTCCTACTTTGGCCCTGGACCACTTCTGCTAACAAATCTTCCTGAGAAGTTCGAGTTCTGGGAGCAACTGGAAGTGTCTGTTTCTGTGGGACTTTAACATAAAAGCAAAAAAAGAAGGAAATAGAAATGTAGCAACACATCAAAATTCAATAGTGAACATGTCATATTAAACATAAACTCCTCCTTGGGATTATCTTAGAATATATAAGGAGTTCAAAATAGTCCATACATGCCACTCATTTTTTTCTCTAGAACATTTGTGAGATAGCTGACTTACTACCTATGTGTGTTTAAGCCACATGTCATGAATACAATACATCATAATACAATAAAAAAATAGCATATGTTGTATTCATTTTTATCCAAATGCAGCTTAGCCTCTGCTTTATGATCTTTTATCAATTTCAAATTGAAATTTAGGCTGAGTATAGAGGCTCATGTGTGTAATCCCAGCACTCTGGGAGGCCAAAGCAGGTGGATCACTTGAACTCAAGATCAGCCTAAAGAAGATTGAGACCCCTTGTCTCTAAAAATGCTCGAGCATTGTGGTGAGTGCCTATAGTCCCAACTACTTGAGAGGCTGAGATAAGAGGATTACCTGAGCCCAGGAGATTGAGGTTGCTGTGAGCTATGACACCATTACACTCTACCCGGGGTGACAAAGTGAGACTGTCTCCCCCCCCCAAAAAAAAATTGTAATTCAAATAACCTACGTAAAGAGAAAAGTTTCAATACTATTTCTTAAAATTTAAGGTTTATAAAAACAAAGTATTTCAAGATCATGAAAATTCTCTGAATTTCTCATCATTCTAGGCTATTAATAATGCTGATAAACCAGAAAAGGGAATATAAATAAACTATTAGGTTTAGTATTGGCCTTTGTCTGATAATCCTTATTCTATATGTCAAAACCTGCTTAATTTTTAAGTTTAAATTAGGCATGAGCAAGGAAAAGCAAGAGGACACATGAGTATCAGGATTGAAAATTTATGGCTGACAGTTTACTTCCACTCTAGGAAAGGGATCACAAAAAGAGATGCAAGAGAGAATGGACAAGCAGAGCAATGTGGTAAGAGCATTCATAAAATCCATTGCAAAAATTTAAAAATCTTTTCAGAATAGGTAATTACCATCAACTTAACAGAAGTTTTACACACTGGCTAGAGCAGGTCAGGCAAAGTACATAATTTGTACACACACAACACAACTCTTTCAGTCTGCATTTCAGAATGAACTTTCCTTAAGATCAGCTTAGAGCTGATTCTTCTCTTTTGTTTTAAAAACATGTAATTTCTTTACATTCTCTCATAAAATGATTTATTTAGTACTTCCACTGGGACTAGGGTAGGAACATCACAAAAGAGGTAATTCTCTATCTTATTCCATTCTGTTTTGTTCCACTGAAAACAATCTCTTTATGAACAAATTTCTATAACTTCAACCACTTATTATCCAATTTTACTTTTTTTTGAAAGGGTCTCTTGGGCCAGGCACAGTGGCTCATGCCTATATTCCTAGCATTCTGGGAGGCAAAGGCAGGTGAATTGCTGGAGCTTAGAGTTAAAGACCAGCCTGATCAAGAGTGAAACTGTATCTCCACTAAAAACAGAAAAATCACCAGGTGTTGTGGTGGGCCCCAGTAGTCTCAGCTACTTGGGAGACTGAGGCAAGAGAATCACTTAAGCCCAAGAATTTTAGGTTGCTGCAAGCTACAAAAACGCCACAATACTCTACCCAGGGCAACAGAGTGATAGTCTGTCTCAAAAACAAAGAAAGACAGGTCTCACTCTGTCACCTAGGATAGATCTCGTAGGTGGCACAATCATTGTCTGCTATTACCTCAAACTCCTAGGCTAGAGCAATCCTTGTGCGTCAGTCTCCTGAGTAGCTGAAACAACCGACAGGTACAACCATACTTGGTTAACTTCTGAATTTTTTTTCTTTTGTTGAGATAAAGTCTATGTTGCCTAGTCTGGTCTTGAACTCCTGGCCTCATGGGATCCCTTCACCTCAGACTTCCAAAGTGCTGGGATTACAGGTGTGAGCCATTTTGCCTGGCTCCAGTTTTACTCCTTTTTATGTATTATAAATTCTTACCTAACATCAAATCTAATGTTATGAATATGAAAGTTCCACTTTTATCAAGACTCTCTTTAAAATTTTTTTTTTTTTTTGAGACAGAGCCTCAAGCTCTCCCCCTGGGTAGCGTGCCATGGCATTACAGCTCACAGCAACCTCCAACTCCTGGGCTCAAGCGAGTCTCCTGCCT
>NW_003852415.1:14700700-14736264 GCF_000181295.1 Otolemur garnettii | reverse complement strand
GAGCTATAGGCGCCGAGCCACTCTTTAAAATTTTTATTATGTATTTTACACATATTGGAAAGAAGGAATAAAAGGCATTAATTACGTGGTGCTCAAAGAACTAAACTGCACTGACAGCTAATGGTCAAATCTCCCTCTGTGTTTTAATTTTTTTTGTCAAGAGTCTCACTCGGTCATCATGAGCAAAGTTCCATGGCACTATCACAGCTTACATCAACCCCAAACTCCTCTCACCTCAAACTTCCAAACAGCTGGGACTACTGGTGTACACCACCATGCCTGACCAGTTTTTCTGTTTTTAGTAGAGACAGAGTCTCGCTCTTGCTCAGGCTGTTCTCAAACTCTTGAGCTCAAGCAATCTACCCACCTCAGCCTGCAAGAGTGCTATAATTACAGGGATGAGCTACCTCACCCAGCCCAAATCTCCTTTTAAAACCATTCTGAGGAGGAACTTTATCTTGGTCTGGCAGGTACCTTAATTTTACCACAAATCTGGAAGCAAGCACTTTCAACTTACTCAAGAATTACGGAAATTTTCTACTCAATGTAAATGTCAATACATTTAATTTACCTGTAGAATAGTTAGTTGTTTTTGTTACAGATTCTTGAGCTTCAGATATAGCCTTCAAAATCAGATTCTTGTTGGCTTGTTTAGAAGGTGGAAGAGAAGGTCTAAAAAGTTGAAAGAAGTTAGTTATTTTTATTAAATTTCAGTTCTTTAAATGCTAGCCATGGATTATATCTCTACTACAGCCTTTTCTAGATTTTTAACAGACTGTCACTTCTAAAGACTGCAGCCTTTTAACTTTTAGAAATAATGAATCTGAAACAATGTTTTCTCCCCTCCCATCGTATTAAATGTTATTAGGACATTAAATCTAAACTGTCCAATTTTGAACCAAAAGTTTATCTAATCTAAAACAAGCAGTGCAATGAATCAAAGTATGCACCTAAACTATCAATATAGTTTGGCCATCCTAATAGTAGCTTATTTATGCCATTAGCAATGAAGGCTGGAGATCAAGGTCAGTGAAATCCTGAGAGGAGTTTTCCACATCTTACTGAACATTGAGTATTTTTTTCCTGCACAAAGTAGTCCAAAGCCTAGAAGAAGTGATAGACAGTTGGTACAAGGTCTGGTAACATAGGATGCATGACAAAGAGTTTCCTATTCCAGCTTCTGTAATTTGAGCAGCACTGTGCAACAGTGATGGCTTGCGAGACCGGCCAGTCTACACTGACCAACCTCAGCGGCTTAACCCTCTAATGCTATGACTGCAGAGTGCTCAGAAACGGTGTTCCAACAACGTGAACATCTTGTATTGAGCCCTTTAGGGCTCATTCCCACCAATTATCTTGTTTGAATGCCTACCGGTATTATTCTCTGCCTAAAGGTTGATCCCAAGCGTCCTCATCATGTTCTCCAACCAGTTGCAGAAGACATCCACTGTTATCACCTGATCAAGTTTCTTTCTTTTTTTTTTTTTGAGACACAGCCTCAAGCTGTCACCCTGGGTAGAGTGCCATGGCATCACAGCTCACAGCAACCTCCAACTCCTGGGCTCAAGTGAGTCTCCTGTCTCAGCCTCCCAAGTAGCTGGGACCACAGGCACCCACCACAATGCCTGGCTATTTTTTGGTTGCAGCCGTCATTGTTGTTTGGTAGGCCCGGGCTGAATTTGAACCTGCCACCTTAGGTGTATGTGGCTGGTGCCTTAGCCACCTGATCAAGTTTCATGATGCTGCTGTAGATACCAGCACTGGACCACCAAATACCATTGTTTTTTTCGATGGACATTCAGTTTTAGGCCGTGTTTCAAAGCTTCATCTCTATCCAACCATTGTGTCAAACACTTGTGACTATCAAAAAGAATACATTTTTCACCATACATGACAGTATTATGTAGAAATGGCTTTTATGTCATGACAACGAAAGGCAAGTTTTTGAGGTGATTTCTCTTCTGACCCTTGTTTATTCATGTGGAATCCATTTATCCAGCTTCTTTACCTTGCACATTTGTTTCAAATGGTCCAATATTATTAGAATAGTAACATCAAACCTTGCTGCTAATTCATGCTTGGGTTGAGGATTCATTTCCACTACAGCGTTTAGCTCACCATTATCCACCTTGGTCTCAGATTGCCCACACAATTCATTTTCAAGATTAAAATCACTAAAACAGAACTTCTCAAACCATCTACATACTGTGTATTCATTAGTCACATCCTTCCCAAACACTTTATTGATATTCTGAGCTGTCTTGAGCTACACTGATTCATATTAAAAGAAACACCAATTTTTGATCTAAGGTTTCACAAAAATTGCTCTTAAAAAAAATTTGAAAGATAATCACAAGCCAAAACATGCATTTTAAACAATGAAAATGTAGGCTTGGCGTCTGTAGCTCAGCGGCTAGGAAGTCCAGCCACGTAAGGGAGGCTGGTGGGTTCCAACACAGCCTGGGCCTACAAAACAACATTGACAACTGCAGGTGGCGCCTGTGGCTCAAAGGAGTAGGGCACTGGCCCCATATGCCGGAGGTAGTGGGTTCAAACCCAGCCCTGGCCAAAAACCGCAAACAAACAAACAAAAAAAAAAACAATGACAACTGCAACAAAAAAATAGCTGGGCATTGTGGTGGATGCCTGTAGTCCCAGCTACTTGGGTGGCTGAGGCAAGAGAATCACTCAAGCTTAAGAGTTTGAGGTTGCTGTGAGATGTAATGTGCCAAGGCACTCTACCAAGGGCAACAAAATAAGACTCTGTCTTAAAATAAATAAATAAAAAAGAATAAGATGTACCTTCACAATAAAAAACAAGAAGTACCAAAGTAAAATGTCAAAGATGGTCAGGTACAGTGGCTCACACCTGAATCCAGGCACTGTGTGAGGCTGAGTTGGGTAGATTCCTTGAACTCAGAGAGACTAGCCTGGGAAAGAGACCTTTTATCTACTAAAAACTCAATAGAGAAACTAGCCAGGCCTTGTGGCAGGCACTTATGGTCCTAGTTACTCTGGAGGCTAAGGCAAAAAGGATTGCTCAAGCCCAAGACTTTGAGGTTGCTGTGAGCTTTTATGTCATAGTACTCTATCCTGGGCAATAGAATAAGACTCTGTTTCAAAAAAAGATATCAACTATCAAACTTAATAATTAAGGAAATTGGACATTTCACACTTAATAACCCAATACTACTCTCAGCAATCCTCTCCAAGGTTGAACTCAACATTTCTCTCATTAATATGTGCCAATGGAAAAGTCTTATGTGTTATTACATTAAATTTTCATTGTCACGATTATCCTCTTCAAGAAACCTAAGACACTCCATCAGGCAGTTAAAGATTAATTTACAGCTATGGTCAGGTACCTCCTTTCAGGCTTTGCTGGCACAGACACACTGCTGGAGACGCCGCCTGTTCGGGACCCATAATCATCATCTTCTTCCTCCTCTTCTCCATCATGATTAAATTTTTTTACTTTAACAACTGAACTTACCACAGGCAACTTTCTCTTTCGAAAGTTTTCGTCCTGCAATCAGATAAATTTATGCTTAACCCAATCTCAGAAAATAATAAAAGTTCTACCACAAAACATTTTTTCATGTTAAGAAAAAGCCAGTAATGTTAAGAATTCACAGGGTATTATTTTTTTGTAAAAAATATATTATCCCAAGTAGCCAACATTTAGATAAAACAAAAATTAGACCTTTACATTCATTTTTATTAACAGTTGCATATAGCACTAACAAGAAAATAAATTGGAGGGACCACACCTATGGTGCATCTTACAAGGGTACGTGAAATTTACTAGGTGTAGAATATAAATGTCTAAACACAATAACTAAGAAAATGCCGTGAAGGCTATGTTAACCAGTTTGATGAAAATATTTCAAATTGTATATAAAACCAGTACATTGTACCCCATGATTGCATTAATGTACACAGCTATGATTTAATAAAAAAAGAAAATAAATTGGAGTTACTTGGTTACTTACTACCAATTACCATAAACAATCTAAAAGTGACCTAACCCCTCCCATCCCCAACCAAATGTAAGGTTAAAACTCTCTAAGGCTAGAAATCCTAACAAGGTATACAGACGTGACAGGAAAAAACTCTTAAGAGCCAGCAATGAAGAGGAAAATCTGTCTAGTATGTATCACACAAAGCAGCCAATAAATCAGTTTAGAGTAATCTGCAATGTATGTTCAGTTACTTTACACAGTATTTGGTATCAAGAAATGCCAATTTTCAGCCTAGCTAGCCAGAATTTAAAAGTATACAAACCTCAATACTCATTTTTTCTGAGTTGTTTCTAAAAAAGGGGCTATAAGTCTCTTCTAAGCTATTAAGCATTTCTGGTTCACACAAATGTCCTGCTTCATACACCCGGCTGTTTTGTATATCAAGTTGCTTGGCAGCATGAATACTGTTTTGCTGCTGTTGAAATTGCATCCTGTTTAAATGAACACCACAGTCTGCATTTCGACTTGCAGGTGGTCGATATATTTCAATAGAAGGGCGAGAAGAACCATAGGTAAGAGTCACTGTAGGTTTCTTCTGAGATAAAGAATTCTCCTGGACAAAATTGAGGTCTTCATCAATGAGATCATCTGGTTCTGGCTTAATATCAATCACATCTTCAGAAGGTGCTGGCTCCCTCAAAGGTTTTACTGTTGACATCAGTCGGGTTGCAGCTCCATCATCATAAGTCTGTCTATTTAAAAAATGAACAAGACACAGTACAACTAAATTAGAGCAATTATCTCCGAATCTTTAAGTAATGTTTACTTTAAGGCCGGGCGCAGTGGCTCACGCCTGTAATCTTAGGACTCTGGGAGGCCAAGGTAGGTGGATTGCCTGAGCTCACAGATTTGACACCGGCCTGGGTTAGAGTGAAATCTTGTCTCTAAATACAGCCAGGCACTGTGGTGGACGCTTATACTCCCAGCTACTTGGACGTCTGAGGCAAGAGAATTAATTGAGCCCAAGAGTTGGAGGTTGCTGTGAGCTAAACATGGCACTCTACCAAGGGTGACAAAGTGAGACTCTGTCTCAAAAAAAAAAAGTTTTAATGAAACATGGATACACCCATTACGGATTTCACTGAAAACTACTTTGAGGTGGCTCATGCCTTAATCTCAACACCATGGGAAGCTGAGGCAGGCAGATTGCATGAGCTCAGAAGTTTGAGACCCTGTCTACTAAAAATAGAAAAACTAGCTGGGCATTGTTGTGGCTAGCACCTATACTCCCAGCAACATGGGAGGCTGAAGATCACTTGACCCCAAAAGTTTGAGGTTGCTGTAGTTATGACACCAAGGCCCTCATGCTCTACCTAGGGTGACAGCATGAGACTCTTGTCTCAAAACAAAAACAAAAACAAAAACAAAAAACAAATAAAGAAACATATAAAACCCCAGGACCAGGGGTAGAGGCTCACCCCTGTAATCCTAGCACTCTGGGAGACTGAGGCAGGTGAACTGCTTGAGCTTAGGAGTTGGAGACCAGCCTGAGCAACAGTAAAACCCTGTCTCTAAAAAAAAGAAAAAAAAAATCTATCTATCTATCTCACTCAGGGTGTGTGGCAGACACCTATAATCCCAGCTACTGAGGAAGATGAGGCAAGAGGACTGCTTGTACCAGGAGGACAAAGTGAGATTCTGTTTCAAGAAAAAAAGACAAAAAACTAGTTTGAAATTGTAGTTTCCTTAAACTTTAATTTACTACATTTGAGATAAAAGAAATTATACTTAGGTCTTATCCATTATTTCATTCAGAAATATGATCATTTCACAATTTCTAAAAATTGCTGAAAACATAGGTGTGAATGCTTGGGTCTTGCGGGGGGGGGCACAATAAAACTGTTAAAAAGAGCAACTGAAAGATAGAAAATTAATGTAAATGTCACAGGTCTTCGCAGGACTTTTACCTGACATTAGTGGTTTTCTGCTCCTGTGAACTGGTAGAAACTCTGGAATTTCTTTTTTCAGGTCTGCTGTTAGAAATGGTAAGAGGTGGCACTGCAGCTTCATGCCTTCTTTCATCTCCCCGACTGAAATTGCTCTTGTTTGAAGGCACACTGCTATCAAAGATGTTAGTATCAGAAGATTTTAGACTAGAGGGTTCTGAAAAGGAAAACACAGTCCTTTTAATCTGTTTTCATTATTTTAAACTTTTTCCTCCCATATCACCAATTCAACAGCAATAAAGGTTTTATTGTAGAACATTCTGAAAATACAAATAAAAACCATCAATTATCTCAAATGTGATTTTTTGGGGGAAGAGTATACATATACATTTTGTGAAACTAACACATATCATGTATATATATTCTCGTGCTATTCTTCCACATTACTTTTTTTTTTGAGACAGAGTCTTACTATGTTGCCCTCGGTAAAGTGCTGTGGCGTTATAGCTCATAGCAACCTCCAACTCTTGGGCTTAAGCGATTCTCTTGCCTCAGCCTCCCAAGTATCTGGGACTACAGGTGCCTGCCACAACACCCAGCTATTTTTGTTGTTGTTGTTGCAGTGGTCATTGCTGTTTAGCTGGCCCAGGCTGTGTTAGAACCCACCTGGGTGTATGCGGCCAGTGCCCTACCCACTAAGCTATGGGTGCCGCCTCTTCCACATTACTTTTAATAGCTGAACATTATTCCATATAGCGTAATAGGACAATTTATTACTAGACTTTTAATTTACAATTATACTATCCCGAAACATCCTTGAGGCATTTCCTTAGGATAAATCACGCTGCTCCCTCTCCATTGGTTAAACATATTAAAATTATATTAAAATTACTGCTCTTGAATCATAAAAATATGTTTCCTAGAAAGTTCAAATGAACCAGTTTTCAAACTTAAGTTTTTTCTAAAGCACTAAGAATGACTTTTAAAAGAAACAAATCATATTATAGCAAGCAGAAATACAAAGTCTTACCAGTTGTCACAGAGCGAAGTTTATCTAATACACCATGAAGCCTAAAAAACAAAACAAATTCAAAAATAAAGCTTCCCTTAAGAACAATCTTATCTGAAGTGCCACTCCAAATCTGATGACATTTTATCCAGATGCATACAGTTAAATAATATCTAATGAGTACATGGTATTAAAATTACTTTCAAAGATCATTTTTTAAAAAAGTTTTATATGAATACTGTGTAAGTCAATTAAAAATCACATTTTTTCCCCACTCATTTCAACATCTAGCCTCTACAAATATAATGGCAAGAATATTTGACCAGAGTCTTACTCTACATAAAATGTCACCTTGTTTCCTGAAGAAAGACTCAACTGTAGCTTACAGTAAGATTAACATCAAAAACGTAAAATATCATTTATTATTATAATTATTTAAGCACACTATCCATTTTACCTACTTACGTGGTTTCTTAAACAATGTAATTCCAAGAGGTGAAAAAATTATCAGTAATTTCCAAATATACCATACCATTTCATTATAACTATTTTTTTCTTTTCTTTTATTTTTTTTTTTGAGAAAGAGCCTCAAGCTGTCCCCTTGGGTAGAGTGCCATGGCATCACAGCTAACAGCAACCCCCAACTCCTGGGCTCAAGCGAGTCTCCTGACTCAGCCTCCCAAGTAGCTGGGACCACAGGTGCCCGCCACAACGCCCGGCTATTTTTTGGTTGCAGCCGTCATTATTGTTTGGCAGGCCCGGGCTGGATTTGAACCTGCGACCTTAGGTGTATGTCTCACGCCTTAGCCACTTGAGCCACAGGCGCCAAGCCATAACTATTTTTTTCAAACTAATTCTATAAGCAAACACAGGCCACAACCTTGCTTATAATGTAACCTATTTTAGTAGTTATAGACAAAGCAAATTTGCTTTACTTTCCTTCTAAGAGGTGGTTCCTCCTGAAAGCACCTTAGAAATCTCATTAGTTTTCTTTCAATGAGAACCTAGTAACATGCCACTGTCCCCATGAACACAATTATTTCAGGGCTCCAAAGAATTATGACAGTCTGTTTGGGGTTGGTGTTAATAAATTCTTTTTTTTTTTTTTGAGACAGAGTCTCACTTTGTCATCCCAGTACAGTGCCATGGCATCATAGCTTAGAGCAACCTCAAACTCCTGGGCTTAAGCGATTCTCTTGCCTCAATGTCCCAAGTAACTTGGACTACAGGCAACCAATACAATGCCCGGCTAGTTTTAGAGAAGAGGTCTCACTCTGTCTCAGGCTAGTCTTGAAACTGTGAAGCTCAGGCAATCCACCCGCTTTGGCCTCCCAGAGTACTAGGATTGCACATGTGAGCCACCGCACCTGGCCTACATCTAGCTATTTTTAAAAATGCAGTTTTACTCTTGTTCAGGCTGGTCTTGAACTCCTGAACTCTAAACGATACACCCACCTTGGTCTCCCAGAGTTCTAGGATTACAGGTGTGACCCACAATACTCGACCTGTTAATAAAAGCTTAACTTAGGAAAGCAAAGTGCCAAAATGGAGACATATCAACCCTTGCATCAGTACACATTAAAAAACTCAATTTATGGGTGGCGCCTGTGGCTCAAAGGAGTAGGGCGCTGGCCCCATATGCTGTAGGTGGTGGGTTCGAACCCTGCTGTGGCCAAAAACTACAGGAAAAAACAAACAAACAAAAAAAACCACACACCTCAATATATGGCAAGAAGAAAAAGTTAAATTAATTTGGTTTTAAATCCAGACTCAGGCCAAGCATAGTAGCGGACACCTCTAATCTAGCATTCTGAGAGACCAAGGCAAAACAATGCTCGAACTCAGTAGTTTGAGATCAGCCTGAGCAAGAGCCAGACCCCATCTCTACAAAAAACCAGAAAACTTAACATGGTGGTACATGCCTGTAATCCTGAATACTGAAGCAGGAAGATCACCTGAGCCTAGGAGTTTGAGGTTGTAATGAGCTGTGATGACATCACTGTACTCAGTCTCAAAAAAAAAAAGGAAATGCCAGTCCATCTGTGGAGCCTTTCTTAAGAGGAGGGGCATAATGTAGGTTCCTACCTATCCCCCGATGCCAACAGCTAGTGGTAGGAAAGAGTGGGACAGTATCTCAAAAATAAATAGGCCCGGCTCCTGTATCTCAGTGATTAGGGTGCCGGCCACATATACCAGGGCTGGTGGATTGGAACCTGGCCTGGGCCTGCTAAACACAATGACAACTGCAACAAAAAAACAGCCAAGCATTGAGGGGGCGCCTGTAGTCCCAGCTATCTGAGAGGCTGAGGCAAAAAAACTGTGTAAGCCCAAGAGTTTGAGGTTGCTGTGAGCTGTGACACCATAGCACTCTACTAAGGGGAGACATAATAAGACTCTGTCTCAAAAAAAATAAATTAATTAATTAATTCAGATTCAGTTAGTAGTCTACATGGTTTAAGTTATCTGACAAAAAAAATCCTGTAGGTCACTCTCCTATCTTACATTAGCTGGACTCAAACCAAGCATGATCCAAAGGATGAACTAAGGTCTTCTTTCTTTTCTTTTTTTTTGGGGGGGAGGGCCCTAAGCTTCAGAGACAAACTGTAACACACATGAGTTAGATCAGCAAAACTGAAGCAGGGTACCTGTGGCTCAGTGAGTAGGGCACCAGCCCCATATACCAAGGCTGGTGGGTTCAAATTCAGCCCCAGCCAAACTGCAACAACAACAATAGCCAGGCATGGGCGGCACCTGTGGCTCAAAGGAGTAGGGCACCAGTCCCATATACCTGAGGTGGTGGGTTCAAACCCGACCCTGGCCAAAAAAAAAGCCAGGCGTTGTGGCAGGCACCTGTAATCCCAGCTGCTCAGGAGGCTGAGGCAATAGAACCACCTAAGCCCAAGAGCTGGAGGTTGCTGTGAGCAGTGACGCCACAAGACACTACCGAGGGTGACAAAGTAAGACCCTGCCGCTAAAAAAAAAAAAAAAAAAAAAAAGACTGAAGCAGTGAGTGTATCATGACATATGAGGAGCACTGTACTCTAACAATTATCTTCAAAAATGTAAAATATAGGGCAGCGCCTATGGCTCAAAAGAGTAAGGCACCAATCCCATATGCCAGAGGTGGCACGTTGAAACCCAGTCCCAGCCAAAAAAAAAAAACAGTACAATATAAACCAGAGAATTCTGGGCAGAATTTTAACATGACTTTGTATAAAAGCTGTCAAGCATACGGTTGTCTGCTGGGGCAAAAACACCTTGAAGATAAACTCTGGCATAGGCTCGGTGCTTGTGGCTCAAGTGGCTAAGGCGCCAGCCACATACACCTAAGGTGGTAGGTTCAAATCCAGCCCGGGCCCACCAAACAACGACAGCTGCAACCAAAAAATAGCCAGGTGTTGCAGCGGGCGCCTATGGTCCCAGCTACTTGGGAGGCAGAGGCAGGAGACTCGCTTGAGCCCAGGAGTTGGAGGTTGCTATGAGCTGTGATGCCATAGCACTCTACCCAGGGGGACAGTTTGAGGCTCTGTCTCAAAAAAAAAAAAACTCTGGCATAAAGTCAAGAAGTTAAGCTCAGTACCTGTAGCTCAGTGGCTAGGGAGCCAGTCACATACACCAGGGCTGCCATGGTCAAACCCAGCCCAGGCCTACCAAACAATGACAACTACAACAAAAAAATTGCCGAGTGTTGGGGTGGGGGGCACATGTAGCCCCGGCTACTTAGGAGGCTGAGGCAAGAGAATAGCTTAAGCTCAAGAGTTTGAGGTTGCTGTGAACTGTGATGCCATAGCACTCTACCAAGGGTGACATAGTGAGACTCTGTCTCAAAAAGGAAAAAGAAAAAGGAAGAAGTTAACCAGCTTCAACTCCCTCTTTAGTGCCACCTATCCCCATTCTACCTCAAACCTGGTCCTGAAGCTGCCTGGCCTTCTTAAATTCAATCTTTTTTTTTTTTTTTTTTTTTTGAGACAGAGCCTCAAACTGTCCCCCTGGGTAGAGTGCTGTGGCATCACAGTTCACAGCAACCTCCAATTCCTGGGCTCAAGCGAGTCTCCTGCCTCTGCCTCCTAAGTAGCTGGGACCACAGGCATCCGCCACAAGGCCTATTTTTTGGTTGCAGCCATCATTGTTGTTTGGCAGGCCCAGGCAGGATTCAAACCTGCCACCTTAGGTGTATGTGGCTGGAGCCTTAGCCACTTGAGCCAGAGGTGCCGAGCCCTTAAATTCAATCTTATGGCTTTAAATTAGTATTCTCAACTAACATATGAGGTGTGAAAAAAAAAATTCAAAATTTTAATAGTAATTTAGAAAACAAAGTTACCCACTTTAAAATTCCAAAATTTACTTATTTTTATATATATGTCAAAGGAAGCCACGACTTTAAAAAAATTTAAAAGCTGCCGGTAATTTTAGCACTTTGGGAGGCCCAAGTAGGTGAACTGGTTGAGCTTAAGAGTTTGAGACCTATATGAGGAAGAGTAAGACCCCGTTTTTACTAAAAATAGAAAAAAACTAGCTGGGGCTGACGGGGTGGCTCATGCACGTAATCCTAGCACTCTGAGAGGCCAAGGCAGGTGGACAGCCTGAGCTCATGAGTTTGAGACCAGCCTGAGCAAAAGTGAGACCCCCATCTCTACTAAAAATAGAAAAACTGAGGCAAGAGGACCATTTGAGCCGAGGAATTAGAGGTTACTATGAGCTATGATGCCACAGCACTCTACCCAGGGTAACGGCTTGAGAACGTCTCAAAAAAATAAAAAATAAAAATAGAAAAATTAGCTGCAGGTGGTGCCTGTGGCTCAAAGGGGTAGGGTGCCGGCTCTATATGCTGGAGGTGGCGGTTCAAACCCAGCCCTGACCAAAAACTGCAAAAAAAAAGGAAAAAAAGAAAAGAAAAATTAGCTGAGCATTGTGGTGGCACCTGCAATTCCAGCTACTCAGGAGGCTGAGGCAGGAGGATTAGTTGAACCCAGGAATTTGAGGTTGCTGTGAGCTAGGCTGATACCACTGCCCTCCAGTCTACTCAATACAGTGAGACTGTCTCAAACAAACAAAAAAAACCTGGGCATCGTAGCAGGTGCCTGTAGTTCCCAGCTACTTTAGAAACTGAGGCAAGAGGATTGCTTGAAGCCAAAAGTTTGAGGCTGTTGTGAGCTATGATGGCATTGCACTCTACCCAAGGTGACTCCATCTCAAAATTTAAAAATAAAAAAAAATTAAAAATTTAAAAAGCTCAAAGAATAGTTGGGCAAAATGGCTCATGTATATAATCCTATCACCCTGCAAGGCCAAGGCAGATGGATCACTTGTGCTCAGGAGTTAGAGACCAGCTTGAGCACAAGAGAGACTCCACCTCTACTAAAAACAGCCAGGTGCCCTGGAGTCTCAGCTACTCAGGAGGCTGAGGCAAGAGGACTACATGAGTCTAAGAGGTTCAGGTTGCTATAAGCTATGATGCCACAACACTATAACCAAGCGACAGAGTGAGACTCAAAAAAAGAAATCTAAAAATAAAAACCCTTACCCCTTAAGAAGTAGCTCATTAGATAATGTAATATAGGAAGCCAATTCAATTTAAATTAACATACATCAGATTTGGGGGAAGAGGCAGAAGGCTATGAAGTTTATGAAAGAAACATAAAATTCCAGTTGACACATACTAAGAACACCTACGGGCCAGGCACACCTGGAAGTTCTTTTCACATATTAGCTCATGTAATCTTCCCAGCAATTCTATAATAAAGTAGGTGATCTTCTATTCCCATTATACAGATGGAGAAACTTAGGCAAGCTGGAGAACCAGGATCCAGTCTTGGCTGACTCCAAAGGCTGCAACTAAGTTGTGCCAAACTTTAGTCTGTGAGGCATAGACATTCAGAAACATACCATACGGTGAATCGAATTGTGTTGTTCCCTAGAAACAGGGACAGGTCCTCTGTCATTTGGTCCTGACTTTTCTTGTTGGCCACCATCACCATAATGTAATCAGGAAGTTCTTCATCTATTTAAAAGGAAAAGTAAGTCAAAACTTTTATGTTTTCCTCAATATTTTCTTCTACTAAATTGATGTGCTTGAATATATAGATGCTGGTCTAAGAATTAGTATCTTGGTTCTGTTGGAATTATGTTGGACAACAAAACTCACTTTTACTTTCATTTCACAGGTACTTCAAGTATCAGAAGAATAGGAATTAGAAACAATTAATACTTACAAAACTAGACACTCTAAATTATAAAATCAAATTTTGAGAACACACTTAAAATCTTTTTTTTTTTTTTTGAGACAGAGTTTCACTCTGTTGCCCTTGGTAGAGTGTCATGGCATCACAGCTCATAGCAACCATAAGTTCTTGGGCTCAATGGGAATATAGGCACCTGCCACAGTACCTATTTTTTTTTTTTTTGAGACAATTTTAGTGTGTCACCCTCAGTAGAGTGCTGTGACATCACAGCTCACAGTAACCTCAAACTCTTGGGCTTAAGCGATTCTCTTGTCTTAGCCTCCCAAGAAGCTGGGACTACAGGCACTTGCCACAAGGCCTGGCTATTTTTTGTTACAGTTGCCACTGCTGTTTTAGCTGGCAGGGCTGGGTTTGAACCCACCACCTTCGGGATATGGGGCCAACGCCCTACCCACTGAGCCATAGGCACCGCCCAGTACCTGACTATTTTTAAAGACAGGGGTCTCCTTGCTCAGGCTGGTCTCGAACTCCTGAGTTCAAGTAATCCACCTGACTCAGCTTCCCAGAGTGCTAGGAATACAGACCTTAGCTACCTCACCCAGCCTGTTTTGAATCTTTTAACTAATACTCTTAATTTCAGACATGCTTCCAGTAAGACACAGATATTCCCCAAGAATAACAGTGTTTAGTTTTGCTTATAATGTTTCAAAATAATACTCATTTCTCAAAAGAAAATCTTTATCCTGAGTTAAGGCAGATTTTAATTACTCAGAAAAACTTGCAGCAACATCAAATAAACTAACATCAAACTTGCAGCAAACTCAACAAACTTGCAGCAACATCAAATAAACTAAAACCACTCATCATTTAAAAAATACAATTTTAGGACTGGTTAAACAAAGTCAACTCACTGTTTTATCCTTACAGTGGTAACGCCACACAGTGATAAGGTCTAAGACCAAAAAAACAAAATAAAAACCAAAAACCACCTCAATAAGAAGAAAAAAAGAAAAAACAATTCTACAAAAGAAAAAAATAAAACAAACAAAAGAAGATAACAAGCAAAATCCATTATTAGAAACCCTACTCTCTACCCCTCAAAAAGTCCTTTTGATTTAACACCTTAAACACTCTTAATATTTCTATGGAGGCAAAAAAGTTCATTTCAGAAGTATTATCAGATACTTGTTTTCCTTTTTTTTTTTTTTTTTGCAGTTTTTGACCAGGGCTGGATTTGAACCCGCCACCTCTGGCACATGGGGCCGGCGCCTATTCCTTTGAGCCACACATGCCACCCCCTTGTTTTGTTTCAAAGAAAAACATAAAAAATTCAGGTCAAGAAAAGCACGTACATCTTGAGAAAGCCCAACCTACAAAAGGAAAGAAGATATAAGAACATTTGATGAAAGCATGGAATATGTGAGGAGATGTAAGTAAGGAGAGGCAGTCAGTCATTTGGTGTCCTCTTTGTAAAGTATCAAAAGGCTCTTGCTGCTTCCTACCAAATAATAGTAAATTTGTTTGGTAGTTTATGTGTGATCTATTATGGACCACCAATGATAACTCAGAAAAAAGGTCAACAGACAAAAAAGTTGAAATACTTTGGCAGGCTTGATAGTTCTCATAACATCAGTAATAAAAACAAATAGACTCTGCTTTCTGTCATTATACATGTAAGCTAGTTTGCATTTTGTGAAACTTTTTTATGATATCAGTTGTTGCCTGGGACAAGTGGGACAGGGAAAGTTAAGTTTAAAGGACATATACAAAGCAGCCGCTGGAACTTTTTAAGAGGTGATAAATATGTTTATCTTGGTTATGGTGATGGTTTCACGGGTATAAACATGTCAAGATATACTAAACTGTAAACTTTAAATAAGTGCAATTTAATGTATGTAAATTACTTCTCAACAAAGCTATTAGAGAAATTCACTTGTTTTCTCAGCAGACACACAATGGGGAATAAGAATCTAATGAAAAATGAATGATATATTTACCAGAATTCTAATAGAATGCTCTAGTTCAGTGGTTCTCAACCTTCCTAATGCAGCGACCCTTTAATACAGTTCCTGTGGGTTGCAACCCACAGGTTCAGAACTGCTGCTCTAGTTCATCTGAAATCAGCATACTAAAAAAACATAGTAAAAATTATGCTAGGCCATACTTCTAATGGGAATGAAATACAGCAGCTACCTCACTGAACTGCCTTTTTTTTTTTTTTTTTTTTGAGACAGAATTTCACTCTGTTACCTTGGGTAGAATGCCTTGGCATCACAGTTCACAGCAACCTCAAACTCTTGGACTCAAGCAATCCTCCTGTCTCAGCTTTCTAAATAGCTGGGACTAGAGGCACCCACCAAAACACCTGGCTAGTTTTTCTATTTTAGTAGAGATGGGGTTTTACTCTTGCTAGGGCTAGTCTTGAACTCCTGAGCAGAAGCAATGGCCTCCACCTTGGCCTCCCAAAGTGCTAGAATTATAGGTGTGAGCCTGTAAATAAACACACAAAGGAGATTTTATTACCCCCTCCCCCAAAAAGGTTGTTCATGTTTATATCCTACCCAATTCCCTCAGAGCAGATTTTCAAGTATTTATTAGAGGATTGTTTTCATAATCTTAAAGGGCTCCAGGACTCTTTCTAGCATAAAGAGGCTGGGCTCGGCTCCTGTGGCTCAAGTGGCTAAGGCACCAGCCACATACACCTAAGGTGGTGGGTTCGAATCCAGCCCAGGCCTGCCAAAACAACAATGACGGCTGCAACCAAAAAATAGCTGGGCCTTGTGGTGGGCACCTGTGGTCCCAGCTACTTGGGAGGCAAGGCAAGAGACTCGCTTGAGCCCAGGAGTTGGAGATTGCTGTGAACTTTGATGCCACGGCACTCTACCCAGGGGGACAGTTTGAGGCTCTGTCTCAAAAAAAAAAAAAAAGAAAGAAAGAAAGAAAGAGGCTGGAAAGTCATCCATTTCAGAAAGATAATAATGTATGTAGATACAAATAGGCAGCTAACCATAAACATAAACTAATAATGTACACTATTTTCTTTCCAAAAGTGTTTCTCTCTGTTTTCTTTTTTTTTTTTTTGAGTCAGGGTCCCACTCTTCGCCCCAGCTGAAGTCCAGTGGCATCAGTGGCATGATCATAGCACACTTTAGATTCCAACTCTTGGGTTCACGTGATTCTTTTATCTCAGCATCCTATGTAGCTGGGATTATAGTTGTGCACCACCATGCCTGGCTGATTTTTCTTATTCAATATATAAAGATGAGGTAGGGAGGGTTTCACTGTATTGCCCAGGCTGGTCTTGAACTCCTGGCCTCAAGAGATATACTTGTCTAGGCCTTCCAAAGTGCTGGAATTATAAGCATGGGCTCAAACAGAGTCTAATGGTGACTGTATTTACCCACGTATCCAATCAACATTTGTGAAACATTAGGCTGTCTGCCAGGTTACTAGGACAGAGCAAACATGAAGGCTCTGCCTATAAGAAATGTTCAGTTAAGGAGAAGACAAACTAAGCCAGCAAAAGACCTAATAAACACACACATAGGAAAGAAAAACTCTGGGCGGTGCCTGTGGCTCAGTGAGTAGGGCACCAGCCCCATATACCGAGGGTGGCGGGTTCGAACCTGGCCCTGGCCAAACTGTAACAAAGAAATAGCCAGGCTTTGTGGCAGATGCCTGTAGTCCCAGCTACTCCAGAGGCAAGAGTATCACTTAAGCCCAGGAGTTGGAGGTTGCTGTGAGCTATGATGCTACTGCACTCTACCAAGAGTGACAAAGTGAAACTCTGTCTCAAAAAAAAGAAAAACTCATATTAATTCAAAGTGGGGGTGAGGGAACAAGGGAGGGGGAGGGGTGTGCTTCCACTTAAAGGGCACAATGTTAGGGTATATGACACACCTCTGGGGGCAACAAACAAACATAAGGGATTCTACCTAACAAATGAAAAAATTGTAACCTAACTCCTTGTACCCTCAACCTGAAACAATAAATAAAAAAATAAAAAGCTATACTAATGTGTAACTTCTGGGGTACATTTCAATAGTTCTAGGGAAACACTTGAATGACTCCTACTCATTCCTTCTCAAACCAAGTTACTACTATAAAATTTACATAAAAGAAACACCAAGGGCTGGGCCAGGTGGCTCAAGCCTATAATTCCAGCACTGTGGGAGGCCAAGGCAGGTGAATTGCTTAAGCTCACAAGTTCAAAACAGCCTAAGCAAAAGTAAGACCCCCATCTCTACTAAAAACAGAAAAACTGAGGCAAGAGGATTGCTTGAGCCCAAGAGCTGGAGGCTGCTATGAGCTGTGACATGACAGCGCTCTAATCAGGGCAACAGCTTAAGACTCTGTCTCAATAAAATAAAATAATAAATAAAAATCCTGGAAATCCTACTTTAGCTTCATCTTCTCTAAGTCTCAATTTTTTCATCTGTTCAAGTCTTATAACAATAGTGACAACAGATCATATACAAACAGTGCCTAGCAGGTGGTTTAAGTACTCCATTAACTAACCAGCAGTTATCCAAAGGCATTTATTTCGATATAACATATCCATCATGTTAAACACAAACCCAATTATATTAACATAAATAACATTAATTTAATTACAACTAGATTTAAAAAAAAATCAGCACAAAGACTGGCCTTTTTATTTTATTTTTTTGAAACAGAGTCTCACTTTGTTACACTTGGTAATGTCATGGCATCTTAGCTCACAGGAACCTCAAACTCTTGGGCTCAAGTGATTCTCCTGCCTCATCCTCCCATGTACTGGGACTACAGGGACCTACCACAATACCTGGTTACTTTTTTTTAGAGACGGGTATTGCTCTTGCTCAGGCTGGTCTCCAATTCCTGAGTTCAACCAATCCACCTGCCTCAGCCTCCCAGAGGCTGGAATTATAGGCGTGAGCCACTGCACCCAGTCCTTTTTATAAGTATTTTTAATATCTGATTTAAAATACAGCTGGCCTGGGCACAGTGGCTCACACCTATAATTCTACCACTTTGGAGGGCAAAAGTGGGAGATAAGCTCAGAAGTTTGAGAGAAGCCTGAGCACAAATGTGAGACTCTGCCTCTACAAAAAATTGTCCGAGTGTGGTGGTGCATACCTGGAGTTCCAGCTATTTGGAAGGCTGAGGGAAGATCACTTAAAGCCCAGGAGTTTGAGGCTGTGAGCTATAAAAATACCAATGCATTCTAGTCCAGCAACAGAATGAGATGAGACCTTGTCTCCAAAAAAAAAAAAAAAAAAAGTTTTTCCTCCCTTTGTCTTCTCCTTTTCTTTCCCCCGCTTTCTTCCTTCATTCCTTTCTCTTTCCTTAATAAAAAATAATGAAAGACAGCTGGATTCCAATTTCTGCTTCTGCATTTAATCAGTCCTGCCATGTTGTTCTGATTGAAGAACATAAAGAAAACCTGATCTCACACAGATATGCTACTGAAAAAGAAAGGAGTAGCCTTTTCAAATACAGGTAGTCCCCAAGTTACAAACATTGACTACGACCTGCAGTTACAAACATTGACTACGACCTGCAGTTACAAACGGATGCTATTATAGGTGAATGTACCCATTCCAATGCACACACAAACTCAACTTAAGAACAAACCTACAGAACCTATCTTGTTCATAACTTGGGGGTTCCCCATAATTGTGTATATTCTTCTCTGAAAATACACCAAAACTCAGTAAGTGGTAATTTCTTAAATGCTAGTAGCAATACAGATCTCAAACTGTTTCAATCACCTTCTTGTACTCTTACATGAAAATCCACTATTCCATCCTGCAGTTTTAATGGATCTTTAATCCATGCATAATTTTATATCAATAAGCACCAGAGGCCAGGTATGGTGGTTCGTGCTTATAATCCTAGCACTTGAGAGGCTGAATGAGGCAAGTGGATTATCTGAGCTCACAGGTTCGAGACTAACCTGAGCCAGATGGAGACTTTGTCTCTAAAAATAGCTGGGTGTTGTGGTGGGTGCCTAATCACTGGAGCCCAGGAGTTTGAGGTTGCCATGAGGTATGACACCAGAGCACTCTACTGAGGGCAACAAAGTAAGACTGTCTCTAAAAACAAAAAAAAAGCATCAGTGATTTGGAAAGTATTAGTTTGCTGAGCTATGGAAATCACTGACATGTTCATACCTTTTTTACACAATATAAAATAATTATATTTGTTAATATTGCCATTGACTTCATCATAAATTCACGTTCTAAGCATCTGTCAAACTTAGGGAGGCAGGCACAGATTTTCCAAAATCCTAATTTTAATGTGAAAGCTGGAAAGCTCAACTTGTTATTGGCAATAAAGTATGAAATGTTTTCTTTGCTAACTTTCAAGTAAATGTCTGCCAAATATCCTAATGTACATAACCAGTTTTTCAGTTCTTATAAGTTAAAAACGATGTTACTGGCCAGGTGCAGTGGCTCATACCTGTAATTGTAGCAGTCTGAGACTGGGTAGATTTCGTGAGCTCTGGGGTTCGAGACCAGCCTGAGCAAGAGTAAAACCCCATCTTTACTAAAAATAGAAAAACTAGCCAGGTGTTGAGGTATGCGCCTGTAGTCCCAGCTACTCAGGAGGCTGATGCAAAAGGTTTGCTTGAAACTGAAAGTTTGAGGTTGCTGTGAGCTATGATACCATGGCACTCTACCCAGGGTGACAGAGTGAGACTCAATCTAGTTTTCAACATACACATTATTTTCCTTAAAACCATCATATTTCAGTATACAGCAGAAATGTTTAATAGGCACCATGCATCTCCTCACACCCAATATTAAAAAGATGTAAAAGTCTAGCAGTTTTTAGGCCAGCCGTGGTCTCCTGACTATAATCCTAGCACTTCTGGAGGCTGATGCAGGGATATCATTTGAGCCCAAGAGTTTGAGGCAGCAGTGAGCTATAATCTAGCCAATGCACTCCAGCCTAGGCAACAGGGCAAGACCCCATCTCTAAATTAAAAAAAAAAAAAAAAAAAAGGGTTGGTGCCCATAGCACAGTGGTTACGGAACCAGCCACATGCACAGAAGTTGGCGGGTTTGAACCTGGCCTGGGCCAGCTAAAACAACAATGACAACTGCAATAAAAAATAGCCGGGCATTGTGGCGGGAGCCTGTAGTCCCAGCTACTCGAGAGACTGAGGCAAGAGAATCCCCTAAGCCCAAGAGCTGGAGGTTGCTTTGAGCTGTGACACCACAGCACTCTACTGAGAGTGACAAAGTAGGACTCTGTCTCTAAAGAAAAATAAATAAATGGATAAATAAGTAAAAAGTCCAGGGTTTAAACAAATGTTTACTGCTTCATTAATGACATTCTTTTTTTGTAGAGACAGAGTCTCACTTTATCGCCCTCAATAGAGTGCCGTGGCATCACACTGCTCACAGCTAACCTCCAACTCCTGGGCTTAGGTAATTCTCTTGCCTCAGCCTCCCGAGTAGCTGGGACTACAGGTGCCTGCCACAAAGCCTGGCTAATTTTTTTGTTGCAGTTTGGCCAGGGCCAGGTTTGAACCCATCACTCTCAGTGCCCTACCCACTGAGCCACAGGTGCCACCCATCAATGACATTCTTAAATGAAACTCTTCTGTTATTTTAACTATAACTGGGGAGTGATATGAATATGATTTCTAGTACAGTCTGGTTCAACTATCTTGATTTACGATAAAGTACCAGTAATTTTACTGATCGTGAGTCAATACAAATGTCAAAACAAGTCAAAAACAGCAAGTACCATTTTAGTATTAGTATGAAAACTGTTTTGACTTTATGGGTTCTACCAGAGTTTGAAAACCACTGTTATGAGTACTACCTATTATTTTTATAGGAGGCACCAACTTTTGGGTCACATAGACCCAAGTCTCAATCCACAAAACGTCAAAGCCTTAGTTTCCTTATTTGTACAATAGAGAATATTACCACTTACCTCAGTGCAATAGTTAAACACAGTGCCTGGGCCCACAGTATACACTCAAGTTATTAAACAATAAGGAGAAAGAACACATTACCGTTTCAAGGAAGAGAGAAACAGGTAGGAAAAAAATAGATCTTGAAAAGGGCAGCACCTGTGGCCTCAGTGAGTAGGGCGCCGGCCCCATATACTGAGGGTGGCAGGTTCGAACCCGGTGGCCAAACTGCAACAAAAAAATAGGTCGGCAGGCGTTGTGGCCAGCGCATGTAATCCCAGCTACTCGGGAGGCTGATGCAAGAGAATCGCCTAAGCCCAAGAGCTGGAGGTTGCTGTGAGCTGTGACACCATAGCACCCTACCAAGGGTAACAAAGTGAGACTCTGTCTCTTAAAAAAAAAAGAAAGAAAGAAAATAGATCTGAAAATAAAACTCATCGAATCCTTACAAAGGCAAATGCCAGAAATCATCAAACATTCACATCCAAAATAACAGTTCTGAAATCAAAGGTCAAGAAAAATGTAACGAGAACAGAAAAAAACGGAAAATAAAATTCAGACAAACATGGAAAAACACGACAAAGCCTTAATGGAGGAGACCAAAGGTTTCAAAACATATTAGAAGGGAGTTTGGGGGGAAAAAGGAAAGGTTGAGAAAACTGGATAAAACTAGTTAATCTCATATTTGAAGACGGTAGAAAGGGATCTTCTCTAATGTCCAAAGTATGATGGAAAAATTACATTCACTAAATTTCAATTTGTTGCAAATTCTAAGTTCTACAAGACTAAAAATAATAAACAAGGACTTACCAACATAAGCTCCTAATTCTTGCAATTTCCCCTTAATGGCACTCTGAAAGAAAAAAAAAAAAAGCCAAGGTGCATTAAGAGAAAGTCTGCTATAAAAAAACCAAACCACTCTACAGAGACAACTAAGCTGGCGCTCTCACCTTCCGCCCCCGTCGGCGGCCCGGGTGGGGGTGGGGAGGAACCTCGACCCCTCCCCCCCGCCTCTCCAGGCCCCTGTCGCGCCCGCCTCTAGCTGCCGACCAAGACAGGCTTACTGCGCCGCGGTGTGTGGCCCTCCCCCGGCCCCGTACGCGTCCTTCCGTTTCTCAGCCACTACTTCTTCAGCCGCAACCCCGTTTACTCTCCAAGTTCTAAGGCCGCCTGGGCGAGGAGGTGCCGCTCGCCGGCGCTCCAGCCCTTTCAGGAACGCCGGGCGATGGCCAGGCCGCGCCGTACACCCGGGCCCAATGTCCCCGTTACTCCTGACAACCGCCTGTCCGCCTGCCCAGGCCCAGTTCCCGCCCCTGCCCGGCGCCAGTCGACGCAGGCCTCACCCGGATCTTGCGGCTGATCTCGGTGCCAATCTCCATGGTTCTGCAGCAGGCTCAGCCCTGCGCGGCGCTTCGCTTACTCAGAGCCTGCCGGGGTCTCCTACCCGGCAGCCCAGCCACGGTCGCCTCAGTCGCAGCCACCCCTGTAGCTCCCGCCGCCGCTCCGCCCCTGGCCGCGAGCACCTTGTGTCTCCGCCCCCGCCGGACCGGCGCGCCGAATTGTGCGCGCATGCGCTTGCGCATGCGCACTCCTTGGTCCGCGGAATCTGCGCTTTGCGACCTCTGCTGGAACCGAAGAAGGCGGTAGGTTGGGGAGTGGGCTGGCTTCTCTCTTCCCAGCGACTGAGCAACGTTCAGTTCTTTCCTTTCTTGCCCGTCTATTTATTCATTTTACTCTCCTTTGGGTAACAAGAATGAATTAAATCTGTAGCAAGAAGATGCAGGGCTTTGTGAGGTCTGAGTTATTCACTTACTAGCATTACGGTAGCGGTCCAGGTATTTCAACTCCGGAGACTTCCGTTTTCATACCTGTAAAATAAAGACTGCCTCCTAGAGGTAGCCCTGCCACTACATTTGAAGAGAAAATGGGACTATCGAGAGCAATGGAACCAATCCATCTTAACTTTGGCTGTACGGCTACACTGGCTGTCTTGCGTTGGGTTTGGGTTTCCTTTTTCCGGGCCCCCCAGGGGCCTTTTCCCCTTTCCCCCTCCTCTCTGAACTCCCTCCTTTGGACAGTCCTTTTTCTTTTCTTACGTCTTCTCTCTCTCTGCGTGTGTGTGTTTGTGTGCGCGCGCGCTCGCGCCCGCGCCCGCGTCTTGTTATAGTTCATTTCAACCTCAAACTCCTGAGCGCCAGCGATCCTCCTGCCTCAGCCTGCCGAGTACTTGGGGAATAGCTGTGGCTACAGGCGTGCATCTCCAAGCATAGCTAATTTTTCTATTTTTAATAGAGATGAGGTCTCTCTCTCAGGCTGTCCTGAAACTCCTGAGCTCTATAAATCTTCTCGCCTCTGCCTCTCAGAATGCTGAGATTACAGACATGAACCATTGCACCCAGCTTGGACAATTCTTGTTCTCAGGACTTCAATTGTCAGCTGATAATGACCGAACTTTCCATTAACCGTAAATTCTTACCTAAATCACACTCCCAAATCCTCGTCTTTGCCATCTTCATTAGGTGGAAGCAATCCATACTTATAAGGGAGAGGAGTGAGGTTATACAGAGTGTGAAAAGCAAGAGCAGGAGTCATGGGGCCAACTGGCATGTGTCACATGGTCCTTTAATAATCTCTCATAATCCTTCCTTCTGAATTCCTATGGCATCTGTATGAGAACTACAAACATGAGAATATACTCTCCATACTTGCTCTTAGCCAAAACGCTGAGAATCGATTGCATGACTATATACAGTGATGCTGTTTGATGCAGGTGTGTGTTTGTCCTCCCTATGAAAATTACAAACTCTCTGCAGGTCTTTATATTTCTCCAAACTTTCTTTCAGGATGCTAGACACCACATAGTAAGCAAAATATTTATAAGGTAAAAGAAATTAAAAGACCTAATTTACAAGAGCAGACCTCAAGGATAAATCCAATGATCATACACTCATTCAACATTGATGAGAGGTAGCAGAATAAAGTGACTGAGAACAAGGACCTTGGAGCCAGATTGTCTGGGTTTGAATTCCTGCTCTGCCAGTCCCTCTGAGACTTTAGGCAAATTTCTCATCCTCTCTAGGCCTCAGTTTCCTCATCTGTGGGATAGGTATGATACTAGTTTCTCTTGAAAAGGTTGAAGAAGAAATAAGTTGATACTTGTGAAGCATTTTGAACTATGTGTGCCTGGCTCACAGTTGATTAAAAGTTAAATGCCTGCAATAAGCCAGATGACTTTGCTAGAAGCCAGAGCAAAAAAAGATGAGCAAGACCTAGACCCTGCTTTCATGACAAAATCCAAAAGACAGATAAATTATTTGAATTCTTTTACTCACCATTTCAGGACTAAAAATGAAAACATGTTTTACTATTATTAGGCACAAAATTCTCAATGTTTAGATAATATTGAAAGAATATTTTATTGAAAATAGAGAATGGGGAGGGGGTGCCCATAGCTCAGTGGTTAGGGTGCTGGCCACATGCTCCAGGCTGGTGGGTTCCAACCCAGCCCCGGCCTGCTAAACAAATATACAAAAAAACTAGCTGGGCATTATGGTGGGAGCTTATAGTCCCAGCTACTAAGGATGCTGAGGCAAGAGAATTGCTTGAGCCCAAGAGTTTGAGGTTGCTGTGAGCTAAAATGCCATGGCACTCTACCGAGGATGACAAAGTTGATGGCGACTCTGTCTCAAAAAAAAAAAAAGTAGAGATGAGGCCAGGCACAGTGGCTCAGGCCTGTAATCCTAGCACTTTGTGAGGCTGAGGTGGGTGGATTGCTTGAGCTCAGTAGTTTGAGACTAGCCTGAGTAAGAGTGAGACCCCATCTATGCTAAAAATAGAAAAATTAGCTAAGTGTGATAAGACACATCTGTAGTCCCAGCTACTCAGAAGGCTGAAGCAAGAAGATTGCTTGAGTCCAAGAGTTTGAGGTTGCTGTGAGCTATGACTCCAGAGCTCTCTTAGAACTCAGGGCCACAGAATGAAATTCTGTCTCAAAAAAAAAAAAAAAAAAAAGAACAAAACAAACAACCATTTCATTAAAATGTATTCAAGAAAATGTTAACTTCAGGACAATGAGCTTACAACTATGGAGAAGGCTGCTCGAGAACTCTCTATCTTTAATTTCAGAAGTTACAAATGTTCCATCATAAAGGAGGTGGTTTTTTTGGTTAGATCACCAAAAGCAGTGGTTTTTGGTGGTCTGACAGTTCCAGGTGCCTCCTTGTAACTGCTTCATAAACCATATCACATTTTAAAGATAGTGTTTATAATGATGCTCTAAGAGAAACCATTAAATGAAGTAAGAGCATAGGCTTGAAAAAGACTTAAACTGGACAATGATAGTTCTTTTCCAGCTTGGAAGGCTTCTCTGGTTCAGGAAAATGACACATTTTCCTCTAGACCCTAGAGTCTGGGAGATTTTACAAAGACCAGATTTCAACAAACCACAGTGCTAGCTAAGAGGGCTCTGGGCTGTCTTCCAAAAAAGAGCATTAGCATTGAAATTAGACAGGCTTGTGTACCAACTCCTACTCCATGAAGTCATGAGCCCTTTAGCATTGGCTTCTCTGTCATCTTCAGCCTCTTCTTAGGTCTGCATTTCCGCTGTATGTTGCATATTCTTTGCACATGCTAGTGTGTGTGTGTGTGTGTGTGGGCGTGGGTGTGTGTATAGAAGTGAGAATAGTGTGTATAGACAAAGAGGCTCTAACCAATATGTAGGAGATGGGGATTAGGTCCAAAGAAGCTTTATTTTCAGAAGGGCAGCAATTCTGGAGAACAAGGAGAGTAGCCTCTCAATTCTGCTCTGCCTAGATTACAATTCTAATAACTTTAATAATGGGAATACCAGGAAACAAACCTAGAAAATTTTAACTTTATCCGACAGAAAACAACATCAAAGTAGTCTTCCTTCTAACAATGCAAAATGTTTACACAATATAAAGGTAATTTTCACTTTAACAAATTAAGAAAATCATCAAACATTTATTCTGCCAGTATCACAACACGTATTGTCTGTCTATGTGTAACTACCTCCTCAAAGTCTCCTGAGACAAATATCCTCACAATTGTGGTGAAACCTTAACTAGATAATCACAGGATGGGGGGTGGGATGGGAATGCTTTTTTTCCCTTTTTTTTTTTTTTGCAGAGACAGAGTCTCACTTTATGGCCCTCAGTAGAGTGCTGTGGTGTCCCACAGCTCACAGCAACCTCCAACTCCTGGGCTTAGGCGATTCTCTTGCCTCAGCCTCCCAAGTAGCTGGGACTACAGGCACCCGCCACAGCGCCCAGCTATCCTTTTTTTTCTTTTTTTTAACTTTTATTGTACTTTCCATACTCAAGCAGAAGTTGATCACAGTGATTAACTAGGTTTTTGTTTTTGTTTTTGTTTTTTGTAGAGACAGTCTCACTTTATAGCCCTAGGTTCAGTGCCATGGTGTCACACAGCTCGCAGCAACCTCCAGCTCCTGGGCTTAGGTGATTTTCTTGCTTCAGCCTCCCCAGTAGCTGGGACTACAGGCGCCCGCCATGATGCTTGGCTGTTTTTTTGTTGCGGTTTGGTCGGGGCCGGGTTTGAACACACCACCCTCCATATATGGGGCTAGCGCCCTACACACTGAGCCACAGGCGCTGCTCGATTAACTAGGTATTAATAATCCATTTCGACTATACAGTATACCTATGTGTAAATTTCCTCACCTACTAGCATTATATATTCATGAATATATAATGGTGAGTCTTTGAGGACAGGTATGTGTTCATTCACCTGTTTTCTTGCAGCACCTATCTTTCAATACAGGTGAGATCAATGGATAGGTCTTCACTAACAGTGAATATCACATGGCCTGTCTGCACTTAAATCAAAATCACTAAGCATTACAGTTTGTGAACTAAAAATCCTAAGCTCTCTGATAACTGAATGTACCTCCTCTTAACCAAGGGAACCCCAGAAACAACTTATAACTTAGTTTCTAGCCATGATAGGATGGGAGAGGTAAAGCACAATTACATGTATATGATTTCCCTTCATATTTATGACTTATCCTATAGCTTGTTAAATATGTGTATTTGACCACCCAATCAGTATGAAATCCTGTTTCCCTTTGTCTCTTCTCTGAAGCACAGGTGTCTGGCTTCTGGCCAGGGCTCAGCTTCTCCAACCTGTTGGAATGGCCACCCAATAGGTTGCTACCTTTATGAGAAATAAAGCTCTCTTTCCAAAGTACAAACCTAATTAATTTTTTTAGTTAACAAGCTACAGCAGTCACTTTTGCTACTAAGGCTGACATACTTCTCCATTGTCTTGTTAATTTGAACAAGTACCCTGCTAACATCATCCTTTCTCTGACATCCAGGGGAATCTATCCATAAAATTCTCACTCTTTTGCAACTGAAGAGGTGTTGCATCTGGTGTGGTGTTGAATGTGGTAGGCTGAGCTAAGGGACCAAAGATTTCACTTTTCTAGTTCTAGCCCTCACAGCCCCCTTTCCGGGGGATTACTGTCTTTTGTGGAGTAGGGTACTCATTCAATTTGAATTCTAGCAGAGAATGATAATTTGTACAATGGGTATTTACCATGCTATCAAAGTAGGTTAATTTTTTAACTCCTAAGAAAATATTAGTCAATGTATCATCCAAACCACAATTTAATTCCCTTTTACCTTTTTCTTTTTTTTTATGTTGAGGGGTTTCTTCTTTAATTTATTTTAGAAAGAATTGCCTTCCAGTGTGAAAGTATATATAATATGCCATCTTCTGGGTAGTAAGAGGAGGCACAAATGCATATGTGTAGTTGCTTGTATCTCTACAGAATATTTCTATAAGGGCATATAGAAATAAGGTTACGCTGGGTTACCCCAAGAAGAGCTATCTAGTAGACAGGGTGGGAAGAAGATACCCTTTACTATACCCTATCTTTAGGGGTTGAACCATATAAATTATCTCACTTCCTTACTTATGAAACATAAGCCAATAATAATTTTATGTTTAACACTTTGAAGGGGTTGTTCAGGTGCCTTATGGGGATGTTACTGCCAAATTAACATGGTTGAGGGAAAATAGAGCTTAAGTACTTGGTTAGTAAACGACATCTGTGGAGTGTGAGGAAGTTCAACTCAGTTGTCTCACATCTCTTGGGTTTTACGATCATTTTCTATTTTTAAAATTCTTTTATTTTCTTCCCAATTCAATTAACACGTTTTTATTTAGTGCCTACTCTCTGCCCAGTACCGTCCTAGGAATTCTAGGAGATATAAAAGAAGCCTTCATGAAACAACTTTTAAAGTTCTTGCCAAGTGAGGAGATCATCATGTAATGAGGTGACTAGAAAGTTGTCTTGGAAGCAGAGTCTTAAATTGAGACTTGGAGAGAAGCGGAAGGCTTAGACAAATAGAAGGAGGACAGGAGGTGATGCTGGCCAGGGACAACAGCTTGCTTGAAGGGGGCAGAGGGCATGCTGGAGAGAAGAAAGTGGTAAAGATGGTTAGAGAGGCCAGTATGGAAGTCCCTAAAGGTCAGCAGAAGAGCTTAACCTTGGGAGTCCACCAAGAGTGCTAAACACAAGAGAGAAGTAGGTCTGGTATTAACATAGGGAGAACTGAGAAACCAGATACTGGGAGATCATCCCTGTTGGAATAATCTAGATGTAAAATGATGAGCATTTAGATGTAGACTGTATCAAAGGGAACAGAAAGGAAAGAAAGAATTGGTGAGATATTTCAAAGGAGGAAATATCAGGTCTTTACAACAGGCTGGAGATGAGAAAGGGAGAAGAGAAATTTCACTTTTTCTAGCTTGGTAGACCAGGAAAGGACTCACACACAAATTGAGCTAGTTGAAATGTCAATTAATAACAGAATTGATCATTTTTTCCCCATTAGAAACACGGTAATTTTATTGCCTTTAGGTATATGATGCAAGCTGAAGCTCACTGGGGTTTGTTCTCAGATAGCATCATACCTCTATGATAGTGCTCCCCACTTAGGCCCCTTTGTAGTGTGTGTGTGGTGTGTAGGTTTGCTTATCACTCACTAGACCTTTGTGTGCAGGGACATAACTGAGGTATAGTATTTAAGTGTTTGTTAATTGTTGAAGAAAATGAGATTTAAATGAAACATAACATTAGAAAAAAGCTTTCCAGAATAGTATGAAAAAAATAATTTAAATTAAAATTTACAAAAATTAAAAACTTCTCTGTTCCAATTACTCAAACCATATGCCGAGTAAATATTTTTTGTTTTATTTGAGACAGTCTATGTTGCCCTTGGTACAGTGCCATGGTGTCACAGCTCACGGCAACCTCAAACTCTTGGGCTTAAGCAATTCTCTTGCCCCAGCCTCCCAAGTAGCTGGGACTACAGGCACCCACCACAATGCCTGGCTATTTTGTTGTTGTTGCAGTTGTCATTGTTGTTTTAGCTGTCCTGGGCCAAGTTTGAACCTGCCAGCCTGTGTACGTGGCTGGCGCAGTAACCACTGTGTGTATATATATATATATATATATTTACATATATATATTTTTTGGCCGGGGCTGAGTTTGAACCTGCCACCTCTGGCATATAGGGCCGGCGCCCTACTCCTTTGAGCCACAGGCGCTGCCCTGTGTAAATATTTTATAAATACTCTATTGCAATGTTACTGAAGTCACAGTTTTATTCCTTAGTGTCACACGATGTAATAATAAACATTATTTTTTGAGACAGAGTCTCATTTTATCACCCTCCGTAGAGTGCAGTGGTGTCACAGCTCACAGCAACCTCCAACTCCTGGGCTTAGGCGATTCTCTTGCCTCAGCCTCCCCAGTAGCTGGGACTACAGGCACCTGCCACAATGCCTGGCTATTTTTTGTTGCAGTTTGGCCAGGGCTGGGTTTGAACCTACTGCCCTCGGTATGTGGGTCCAGTGCCCCACCCACTGAGCCACAGGTGCTCAGTGCCCAATAATAAATAGAGGCTAGCATTGAAAAAGCACTTCACATATATTTTACAGACGTTACTGGATATTGCTTATTGCTATTTCCATTTTATAGGAAACAAGTACAGAGACGTTAAGACATTTGCACGAGGTCACCCAGCTAGAAAGTGTTGGAGCTGGGATTTGAACCCAGACAACTTGACACGGAGTCTTCTTAATAGCTCTAGTGGGTACTGCACATCATACAGCTCTCAGGCTTATCAACACTTTTTTGGTGGGGGTAACTTTTCCACTCAATACTGATCGGTGTCTAGTTTTATAGAGTATATCCTTAGAAGCACTAAAAGGAAAGTACCATGAAGTAGACTTCCGTAGTTACCACCTCCTTAAGTTGACCTAATTTTCATAAACCAGACATGCACCACATGTACCTACAGTAGACCTACCTCCTTATGTTGATCACCTCTGTATGTTGACCAGTTTGTTACAGTCCCTTGGGTGGTCAACTTAGAGGTTCTACCGTATTTGAATTGTTTTAGTCAATTTAGAAATGTCCAAGTGTAAAGGAATAGCTCTAGCAATAAAAGCATAGTACAGACCACCCAATAACACAAGAATAAAATCCTTTACCTGGAACAGAAATAATACCCTCCCTCATTTTATTAAAAGCCTTGCTTTATTTGGAAACTCTTAAAATAAGTGGTCATACGATTAAAAAAAGCAGCGGCGCGCCCCCTCCCCGGCGGCCGGTCGCAGCTGTCCGCGCCTCCCCCGCGCCCGGGAGCCCGCATTCCAACTCTCTGAGATCACGGCCACCACCGCCTCCCCGGATCCGTCCGCCCGCCAGGCCCAGGGGGAGGGACGCCCGGTTCTGGCCGTTCCACTGCTTTGGCCGCGCGTCCCTCGTCTGTCCGTCCGCTTGTCTTTCTGCCTCCCCCCACCCCGTCCCCGTGGGCTTCTTTGTGCGGCGTTTCTCGTCCGCCGTCCCACCCCAGGCCTTTCCCCTCACCGTCGCTGCCGCCGCCGGACTCTGCCCGGGGGAATGGTCTGCGGGCCGAGTTTTGGGAGACAGGAAGTGAGGCATGCGGGCCCCATGAGCGCGCCGCGGCGCGGACTGGCGTGCGGGCGCGGCTGCGGCGGCCGCGCGGCGGGGCCCCGGGAGGCGGGCCGCTGAACCGGGCGCGCGGCCCCGAGGATGCGGGAGCGGGAGCAGGTGAGGGCCCAGGGTCTGGGCCGGCGGGAGGCGGGCGGGCGCCCGAGCGGAGCGGTGGGGTGTGTCCGTGCGCTGGGACCCCGGAGCGCCCCGGCCAGCCTTGGAGTACCGGAGGACGAGTCGCAGCTACCAGACTTATAGCAGGAACGTAACAAAGAGAAAGGTCTTCTTTTTCCAGGTTCGCTGTGGTGTATTCGAGTAATTTCTAAAAGAGGTCTCGAACTTCTATTCTGAACTTCTCAGCTGATTATTGCGGCTTAATTCTGGGTCAGGGTTTTACAAGTGTTAGGCATATTTGTGCCTCTCAGAATATGTAAATATGAAATTTGCCGGATAACTTTGGCGAGAACGAGCACAAGAAAGGTAACGCCTTGTTTTGGTTTTGGCGTAAAGACTGTTTACTCTGGGAAAAAAATTCTTGGATCTGCAAATTCCGACTTGTGATTTCTGCAATCCTGATTAGATTGGCCGCTCTTGGCATGCTCGTCCTATTTTCTTTTTTGCTGAGAAAGCCTTACAATAATAGCGTATGCTCGCAAACATTCAAAACATTCTGTATTACAAATGACAACCGCTGTATGCTTAATAGTTGTTGACGGGTTTTTTTTTAAGTTTGCGATTTGCCAGTAATTTTACTCTGAACGTCGTTGTATTTTGTTTCTAGGACATTTTATTCTCGAGTACCTATGCACAAGTTTTGTCCGTAGGAAACATAGGTTTGATTTAATGCTATAGATACAGATATTACTCTAAACATATCATACATTCTCTCCTCTTAGTAATTATTTTAAAGTTAACATCGTCAAAATTACATGTGGCGAGGACCTGAGTACAAGGAGGGAGCAAGATAAAGAGTTCAAGTGTATTTGAGAAACTTGGAAAGGGATTAGAAATATTAAAGTGAATTAACAATTAGCTCAGACTGCCTTTTGTAAACTTGTACTGGAGCAGAATATGTATTCGTTTTCTTACTACATAACGAAAGTATTGTATATAAATTATCTCCTAGTTTTCTTTAAAAACTATTACATGATTAAACAGATTATTTTAACACAGTGAGTTTTACATAAGTAAGCAAAGGTTGAGCCATTCTTATAGATAGATCTTACGGGGAAAATGCACTTGATAAACATCAACTTTTTCACTTACAACATCTGCTAACATAAAAGAGAAAACGTTGACTTTTCATTATCCCTGATGCTGTAATACATTTAAAGTCTCAGGGACAATTTAAAGTTTTACTCTGAGTTTGCTTAATCAGAACGTAAGTTAATAATTAAGTTATATAGTATCTCTTACCTTCCAAGCATAGTTGTATACAGTGAAAAGACTGCCATCTCTGAACAGCTCTTAAATATTAATTCTCCTCTCCATATATGCAGTATCTTGTCTCTCATCTATATTACTTAACCTATCCTGTTCCAGTTACCATAAATTTGTATAGAAAATTGAAGTCTTATCAGCTCAGCTCATGAGAGTTTAGTATACATTATGTATTATGTTATCTTTTAAAGTCTACACACCTGTAGTTTATCAGACAAATTTCTAGTTAAAAGCTTATTATTTTTCACCTTTCTTGATTTTTTTCCATTTTGCTTCAACTATGTTCAAGTATTTATAACTATGAAACAGCTAAGAGCATCAAAAGCTACTGCACGTGGGGACCCTTTTTATAATACTTATTTTGTTTCCCTATATAATATGGTGCTTTTACCTACAAAAGGCACTTGTGCTGTTAACACAATACTTCAGGTAGTTCCAGTTTTGTTTTTTCCTGGCCTCCCATCCCTTGTTTTTAACTTTTTGTTTTATTTTCCTTGCTATCTGGGGATAACGAGAGCGCAAAAACAAATTTAAAGAAACAACAACAACAAAAAAAAACCCAAACAAAAAGCCAGCCAGAGAAAACCGTGGTTGAGTCCTTATTAGAGATACAGCTCTGTATGTAATTATAGCATGCTTGTAATCTCCTTAAGGACAGCGACGCCTTAGGATTCGTCTTAGATTTCTCACGATGTTCATTACGCTGCCTTGTACTCAAGAGATGCGATACACATTTGTGGAATGCAATTTCAAAATGTTACGTTTGGCAAAGCCTAGGGTAATAGCTAAACCCTATTCTCTAGCTCTGAGTGCCCATCACCTCTGGGGGCTGAGATGCAGTCAGGAAAGCGGACAAAACAACTGTCGATTCCCAGGTTAGACCGTCCTAGTGGAAAGCTGAGAAAACCGCTCCTCTTCCTTAGGGCTGCGTTCTGTCTCCTAGAGGGTTGGGGGCAGACCTAGTCCCACCGCGAGGTCTCCAGTCCAAGGTCACCATAGGCAGCTACGGCCGGGCCACGCTAAGCGATTCATCCTCGAGGGCATCCTCTGCGCAGAGGAAGACAGAAGGTGGGAACAGTCCCACGACTCTGGAAATAACCGGGAGTATGTTGACTCGATTAATGGAAAAATAAATCCAGCTCATATAAAAATCCCTAGCTGCCGTTCGCCCCCAATTTGCCTCAGCTCAGAAGTTAAATGACATGTGTGACTAAAATCCCTGTAAGTAGCGTATTTGGGGGCCTTGTGGCTCCGCGTCAGGCGTCACACAAAGCCCACCCAGTCCCCACCGCCTGTAGGACTCGAGCTGACCCCTTTAAAGATTTCTTTCAGGAACAGAGGCGGCTGGTCCTACCCGGTCGCGTCCGTCCAGAAACGCTGCAGCGGGCGGAGGGTTCCGGGCCTGCCAAACTACCCGTTGGCATAGCAACACCGTTTTCCTTTAACCGGCTGGTGCTGAGGGCGCGGCAGGAGTTGAAGCCTGAGGTCTCCACCGCCCGGGTGGCTTCGTGGGTTTTCTGAATTCCGTCTGCTCATTAACACCGAATGGAGTTTAAGGCCTCGGCCCCCTTGTCTTGTGGACTTAGGTGAAGGTCCATCGCGGGTTTGGGCGTCCCTGCCCTAGAAAGGAGCCAGGGGTCAGGGTTTGCAGAACAGTTGTAATTCTAATGAGTTTTTATTTGTAGGGTCTTTTATGATGTCCCTAAGTAAAGCAGTTTGATGAGGTCACTACTTAGAAGCCAGAAAAAGTTCTACAAATACTTGTTAAGTACTTCATCTTGTTTGAACCTCACAGCTGCTAAAAACTAGAGCGGATTATTCCTCCCTCTTGCCTTCGGGGTCAATTTAACTAATGGGGCTAGGACTGGAACCTCTTTGGGAGATGTCTTGCACTTTTCTCTCTTAAGAACTTAAGAACTCTGACATTTGAAGTATTGGTGAGCCCGAAAGGGTTACCCATGAAAAACAACACTTTATCCAGAATTGGAAGAGGACAACTAATGCTGACTACTAAATTTGGGATTTAGCAGTGCTGGCCATTATCACACTCAATTTGACGTTAGTTACAGTTTGTTATCAATATTTGTAAAATAAAGTAAGGGATGGAGTCTGACCCAGGGCCCCTAAAATAGCTCTGATGATAAATTTCCACCTTGCCTCCCAGGTACAGTGAGTACCTTTTTACAGTGGAAAGGGAAAGCTGATTCTCTGGACACTGATTTTTAATAGTGAAACTCAGAGTTAACCATTGCTCACGTAACCAGCGTTCCTCTTTCCTCAGCGCTGGCGTGGATGTTCGCTTTACCCGGCCTTCGGAGACCCGGTTGCTTTTTAATGGCGGCAGCGGCTGCTGGGTGAGCAGCCGGAACCAGGACAGGATCGCTTTCTCCTGGCGTCACCGCAGCTGGATTAGTGGGGGTGCTTTTCTCTCTTTACGCCTCCGCTCTTGAAGGGAGAAGATGCCACTGCCTTTTGGGTTAAAACTGAAACGCACCCGGCGCTACACTGTGTCCAGCAAGAGCTGCCTGGTTGCCCGGATTCAGCTGCTCAATAATGAGTTTGTGGAATTTACGCTGTCGGTGGAGAGCACTGGCCAGGAGAGCCTAGAGGCGGTGGCCCAGAGACTGGAGCTGCGGGAGGTAAGCCGCCAAAGAGGCTGCAGGCTTTTCTATGCCTGGCTTCACTCCTCACTTCCCAGGCCCTTTAACTACGTTCTACTGGCTGTGTTCTAGCCCATCAGACCTTCCTAACCTGTCCCTGAATGTGGCATCAGAGTTGAGCTTTCAAGTCCCCGCCCCATGAGACAGCAATAGATCAGGGCAAGAAGGCTTCTCTTGGGGTGCCCCATAATTGAATTGACAGTGCCTGAGTTTTGAACTTGTTTATGTTCCAACCAAACTGTCATCCAGTATCAAATATGAATGCCCTTTGGGTTATACAAGTTTCCATTTTCTTTTCTTTCTTTCTTTTTGACGGAGCCTCAAGCTATCCCCCTGGGTAGAGTGCTATGGCGTCACAGCTCACAGCAACCTCCAACTCCTGGGCTCAAGAGAGTCTCCTGCCTCAGCCTCCCAAGTAGCTGGGACTACAGTCGCCCGCCACAA
>NW_003852415.1:14692948-14700444 GCF_000181295.1 Otolemur garnettii | reverse complement strand
CCTCTGCCTCCTAAGTAGCTGGGACCACTGGCGCCTGCCACAACGCCCCTGTCGTTGTTTTGGCAGGCCCAGGCTAGATTGGAACCTGCCACCTTAGGTGTATGTGGCTGGTGCCTTAGCCACTTGAGCCACAGGCGCTGAGCCCAAGTTTCCATTTTCAATGTAACTCCAAATGGGTCATTCTGATTTCTGGTACCATTTACTGATTTCATTCTTTCAACATTCATTGACTTAAAACAAAACAAAACAAAAAAATGATTTGTTTTCCACAGCCGAGGCCAAGAATCCAGAAACATCTTTCCTGAGTTTGAATTGAATTACTCATCAACTGGTTGGGTAACCTTGGGCAAGTTATTTGATATCTCTGAGCTCCCCATCTAACTGATGGGAATAACCATGGTGTCTAATTCTCAGTTTGGTTGCAGGATTTAATTTAATAATTACAGCCATAATCTGTAATAACTAGTTTGTTGAGTGTACTCAAAGGAAGGTTTGCCAAGGGAAACTCCTAATCTATTTGGTAGGAAGTTGTGGAAGCCTCATACATACATTACATCCATGTAATGTTTTATTTAAAAGTTTTATTTATAATTTTAAGGGGTATAAATGCAATTTTGTAATGTGGTTATATTGCATAGTGGTTAAGTGTGGTTTTTAGTATATCCATCATCTAGATCACGTATATTGTACCCATTAAGTAATTTCTCAGATGTCTGTATTCCACACTCTATGTCCATGTGTACACATTATTTAGCTCCCACTAAATAATAGGAGAGAACATGTGGTATTTAGCTTTATGTTTTTGAGTTGTTTCGGTTAAGATAATGACCTCCAGGCTCGGCACCCGTAGCTCAGTGGTTAGGGTGCCAGCCATATACACCAGGGCTGGTGGGTTTGAGGCTGGCCTGGGCCTGCTGAACAACAGTGATAACTCTGACAAAATAAATAGCTGGGGCTTGGCGCCTGTGGCTCAAGTGGCTAAGGCACCAGCCACATACACCTAAGGTGGTGGGTTCAAATCCAGCCCAGGCCCACCAAACAATGATGGCTGCAACCAAAAAATGGCCAGGCATTGTGGCGGGCGCCTGTGGTCCCAGCTACTTGGGAGGTGGAGGCAGGAGACTTGCTTGAGCCCAGGAGTTGGAGGTTGCTGTGAGCTGTGATGCCACAGCACTCTACCCAGGGGGGATAGATTGAGGCTCGGTCTCAAAAAAAATAAATAAATAAAAATAAAAATAAAATAAAATAAATAGCCGGCTGTTGGGTGGCGCCTGTGCTCAGTGGGTAGGGCACTGGTTCCATATACTGACTGTGGCAGGTTCAAACCTGGCCTGGTCCCAGCCAAACTGCATCAAAAAAATAGCCGGATGTTGTGTCAGGCGCCTGTAGTCCCAGCTACTTGGGAGGCTGAGGCAAGAGAATCACCTAAGCCTAGGAATTGGAGGCTGCTGTGAGCTGTGACACCATGGCACTCTACTGAGGGCAATTTACTGAGACACTGAGACTCTGTCTCCAAAAAAAAAAAAAAAAAAAGATAATGACCTCCAGTTCCATCCATGTTGCTGCAAAAGACGTTTTTGTTTGTTTGTTTGTTTGTTTTATGGCTGAACAGTAGTCCATTGTGTATATATACATTTTCCTTATCCGGTCATCCATTGATGACCACTTAGATTGATTCCATATCTTTACTATTGTTAAAAGTACTGCAGTAAACATGAGCACAGGTATCTTTCTGGTATAATTTCTTTTCCTTTGGGTAGATATCTAGTAGTGGGATTGCTGGATAGAATGTTAGGTCTATTTTTAGTTCTTTCAGAAATCTCCTTACTGTTTTCTTTTCTTTTCTTTTTTTTTTTTTTTGCAGTTTATGGCTGGGGCTGGGTTTGAATCTGCCACCTCCGGCATATGGGGCTGGCGCCCTACTCCTTTGAGCCACAAGCGCCACCCTCTCCTTACTGTTTTCAGTAGAAGTTGTACTAATATATATTCCCAGCAGTGGTGTATAATCATTCTCTTGGGAGGTGGAGGCAGGAGACTCGCTTGAGCCCAGGAGTTGGAGGTTGCTGTGAGCTGTGATGCCACAGCACTCTACCCAGGGGGACAGGTACCCATTCTCTCATAATCTGTTATTGTTTGACTTTTTAATAATAGCCAGTCTGGCTGGGCAAGGTGGCTTACACCTGTAATCCCAGCACTTAGGGAGGTCCAGGCATAAGGATCCCTTCAGGCCAGTTGCAATGAGCTATGATAGCACCAGTGCATTCCAGCCTGGTTGACAGAGCAAGACCCTGTCTAAAAAACAAAAAACAAGCCATTCTGACAGCATAAGATGATGTCTTATTGTGCTTCTCATTTGATTTCTCTGATTAATGATGTTGAGCATGTTTTCATATGCATATTGGTCATTTGTGTGACTTTTGGAAAATGTCTATTTATATACCTTGCCCTCACTTTAATGGGGTATTTTGTTGTTGAGTTGTTTGAGTTTCTTGTAAATTCTGGCTATTAGTTCCTTGTGTAGTTTGGAAATATTTTCTTCCATTCCTCATGTTAATAATGTCTTAAAATTTAAAACGTTATGTAAGGCCTGTGAGAAAAGGGCTTTAATTAAACTTAGGACCCTCCTTGCCCTTTGTCTACCTGGTTTTATGGTAAGAAAGTTAGGAAACTGGCTCTTCCACTTAAACAGTCAGGAATAATGAACTTTACCCCTGGTAAGCATACAATTGTCTGGTCACTGAATATAGAAGACCTATAAGTGCCAAGCCCATACATATTAGGAGCTCACTCTAGTGTTCTTACCAATAAGGAAAGACGCTTGATACATGCTTTGTTAAGGGAAGTAGAGGATGTGTTAGAGGCTAGAGGGCTGGGCAGCCAAAGAATTGTTTCCCAGGGAAAGTGATGTCTGAACTGGGGGCAGAGGTGTCCTATCAGGGGCTGGAAAAGTATCCAAGGAAGTATGCATGAGGTGGAAGATGCAGAGGCAGCTGGTCTGCTTGAAGCCTGATGTGCAGGGAGGAAAGGTTAAGGTACTCAGCCATGTCATGCAGGGGTTTTTGTTAAGAATTTGAACTCATCCTAAGCGTAGCAAGGAAGATAGTGAAGGGTTTAAATCGGCGTTTTTCAACCTTTTTTATCTCACGGCACACTTGAACTTATATTTAAACTTCCACAGCACAATTAAATTATGTTGATCCAAAAAAAAAAAAAAAAGTAAAAGAATGTACGGACTGCGTTTTAAACTTCTTTCTTTCTTTTTTTTTTTTTTGAGACAGAGCCTCAAGCTGTCCCCCTGGGTAGAGTGCTGTGGCATCACAGCTCACAGCAACCTCCAACTCCTGGGCTCAAGCGAGTCTCCTGCCTCCACCTCCCAAGTAGCTGGGACTATAGGTGCCTACCACAATGCCAGCTATTTTTTGGTTGCAGCCATCATTGTTGTTTGGCTGGCCTGGGCTGGATTTGAACCCACCACCTTAGGTGTATGTATGTGGATGGCGCCTTAGCCACTTAAGCCACAGGCACCGAGCCTTGAACTTCTTTCTAAAGTAATTTAATAAATGATCTTTAAAAATTTTTGCAGGACACCTAAGATCCTCTTATGGCACACACGTTGAAAATCACTGGTTTAAATGGTGAAAAGAGTGCCTTGGTGATTTTTTTTGGAGACAGAGTCTCACTCTGCTGCCCTGGGGTTGAGTGCTGCAGTGTCATTGTAGCTCCATCCTCATGCCTCAACCTTCCAAGTAGCTGGGACTATAGGTGCCCGCCACAACACCAGGTTGTTTTTTGAAGATGGGGTCTCACTCTTTTTCAGGCTGGTCTTGAGTTCCTGAGTTCAAGCAATTTACCCACCTCGGCCTCCCACAGTTCTAGAATTACAGACGTGAGACCACCATGCCCGGCCCCAGCTAATTTTTCTATTTTAGTAGAGATAGGGTCTCACTCTGCTCAGCCTGGTTTTAAACTGTTGAGCTGGCTCAGTGCCTGTAGCTCAAGAGGCTAAGGCGTGGGTTTGAATCCAGCCCAGGCCTGCCAAACAGTGACAACTACAACCAAAAAATAGCCGAGTGTTGTGGTGGGCACCTGTAGTCCCAGCTCGTTGGGAGGCTGAGGCAAGAGAATTGCTTAAGCCCAGGAGTTGGAGGTAGCTGTGAGCTGTGACACTGCGGCATTCTACCCAGGGTGACAGCTTGAGGCTCTGTCTCAAATAAATAAATAAATAAAATAAACCGCTGAGCTTAAGCTATCCACCCTCTTCAGCTTCCCAGAGCACTAGGGATTATAGGCGTGAGCAAAGAGAAAAGAGAGTCTTTCTCAAAATGAAAGCCCTCTGGAGAAAGATTAAAAGGGAGTAGTTAGGTGGTGGCCACCTGGATTTGAATGGGATGGAGAGAAGTGGTTGGAATCTGGGGCTATTCAGGACTTAGGAAGGTTAGCATGGATCCAGGTTAACTCTCAGGTTTTCGGTAGATGGGGGCTTTAGCTGAGAGAGGAAATGTAAAAGGAAAAGCAGAAATATTGGAGCAAGGCAAATCACGCATTTAGTTCAGTTTGGAAATAAGTATGGAGTTTGTGGTGCTGTTCGGAGAAGATGAAGACACAGATGGATATGCTGGTCAGGAGTTGAAGCAGGAGATCCAGGCTAGAGGGAAGAGATTTGGGAATCATTCCGCTAGGGTAATCAAAGCCAGGAGAGGGTATGCGGAGACTGTTCATACCCCTCAGGGTGGAATAGAAGAAGGAAGAGCCTTGGAGAGAAACTGATATGGAACAGCTCAAGAAAGAGAAAGTAAATCAGAACGTTTGGCCTCAGTGACCCGTCCTGCTGCTTACTTGAATTTATTGCTCAGGCTGGACTCGAATTCCTGGGCTCAGAGGAGCCTCCCATCTCAGCCTGCTGGGTCACTAGGATTACAGGCATGTGCCACCACACCCAACTTTTTTTTTTTTTTTGCTTGCCTCACCTGTCTTTTCATTTTTCCTATTTTGGTTTCTTTTCCCTGGGTCCTTCTTCCTCATGCACCAGGTCTGTAGACCTGTAGAGTTAGTTTGCTGAACTGTGATTTATTTATTTTTGTACTCCAGATACCAGGAGTGGAATGTGCTCAATAACTACAGGGTGAAAAGTACCCACAGGCATTCCTTTCCTTCTGTTAGGCAAGAGGTCTAGACAAGTTGCCATCCCTTGTTAGAGGTTCTTAGTCTCAGGGACAAGTGACTTTATATAGCTGTGGATATGAGTCTAATTTTTTTAAAAAGAAGAACAGAGTGCTTTGGGAGGAAACAAGCAGAGTCCCTAGAAAATCTTTCGCCCATGGAGAGACTATTCTACTATTTCCAGCATTTAACAGTCATGGTTAGAAATTCTGGGGACATTCGAGCTTCTTCCATGACCTGGCAATTATGAATTGGGCTGCAATAAACACTCTGATACAAATATCTTTATTGTAATGTGATTTTTGATCTTCCCCCATGTTTACATTAATGTACACAGCTATCATTTAATTAAAAAAATTTTTTTTTGGGGACAGAGCCTCAAGCTGTCGCCCTCAGTAGAGTGCTATGGCATCGCAGCTCACAGCAACCTCCAATTCCTGCACTCAAGCGATTCTCCTCCCTCTGCCTCCCAAGTAGCTGGGACTACAGACAATTGTCACAACGCCTGGCTTTTTTTTTTTTTGGTTGAAGCCGTCATTGTTGTTTGGCAGGCCTGGGCTGGATTCGAACAGCCAGCTCAGGTGTATGTGGTTGGTGCCTTAGCCGCTTGAGCCACAGGTGCCGAGCCATCAGACTTTTTCTTAAAAGCTTTGCTCTGCACTATGTAAACAACCTGAGTAGGGTAACACCTATTTCTAGTTTGTGTATAGAGCATGTATGATACATACCAAGAAATATTTTGATCTTTTGGGTTCTTGCACTGTTTTCCTACCAAGCAAACCTGAAATTTTCGTAGCAAGTAGCTTTAGCCAATAAGCTTTGCTACTGCCCAAATTGGGGAGGGGGGGAATCTTTATTCTTCCTAATTGAATACTATTTCACTTCCACAAAGGCGATTATCAGGGCTACATACAATATTACCATTATAACGCTATATCCAGGGGCTTCCACTATGTCAGTAGTATTTTATTGACCTGGATGTTTAGGTGTGTGGTTTTGGTTTCTTTTGGCCTTCATGTTTTTATAAATGTCTGAGATTTTATATGAAAGAAATTGAAAACAAATGTGCATAGACTTGTATCTAATTTAGTTAACCTAGATTATTAACTTTTTTCTAAATTCACTATATTTGAACTACAGAAAGTTACTTTTAAAAGTGAGAAAATGGAGTGGCACCTGTGGCTCAGTCCGTAGGGCGCCGGCCCCATATACCCAGGGTGGCGAGTTCAAACCTGGCCCCAGCCAAACTGCCACAAAAAAATAGCCGGGCATTGTGGCGGGCGCCTGTAGTTCCAGCTCCTTGGGAGGCTGAGGCAGGAGAATCGTCTAAGCCCAGGAGTTGGAGGTTGCTGTGAGCTGTGTGATGCCACAGCTCTCTACTGAGGATGATAAAGTAAGACTCTGTCTCTACAAAAAAAAAAAAAATGAAAAAATGAATTTTTCTCTTAGGAAAATACTACTATTTGTTGTAGTAATATCCTCTCAAAGTTGTTGAAATTCTCTGCTGATTATTCATTCTGAGTTTTGAGAGAGGCTGTGAAAGTCTTTGGAATTTGAGCAGAATTAGAAAAGCTGCAGTCTGATTTGAAAGTTTTTTTTGAGACACAGTCTCACTCTGTTGGCCTGGAGAGAGTGCCCTGGCATCACAGCTGGCAGAAACCTAGAGTTCCTCTTGCTTCAGCCTTCAGGAGGCTGTGTAGCTGGGACTACAGATGCTTGCCAAATTGATTAGTTTTTCTATTTTTAGTGGAGATAGAGGGTCTCACTCTTGCTGAGGCTGGTCTCAAACTCCTCAGCTCAAGCAGTCCACCCACCTTGGCCTCCCAGAATACTAGGATTATAGGCATGAGCTTCCTTACTGAACTTGAGAATTTACTTGAGTAGATTCTTCTCATAGTGCCTTATGGCATATGGGATTATTTTTTTAATTTTTTTAGAGACAGAGTCTCACTTTGTTGCCCTCGATAGAGTGTCGTGGCATCACAGCTTACAGCAACCTCCAGCTCTTGGGCTTAGGTGATTCTGTTGCCTCAGCCTCCCGAGTAGCTGGTACTACAGGCACCCACCACAATGCCCGGCTATTTTTTTGTTGCAGTTTGGCCAGGGCCAGGTTTGAACCTGCCACCCTCGGTATATGGGGCTGGTGCCCTTCTCACTGAGCCATAGGCGCCGCCCAAGCATATGGGATTATTTTTTTGACTAATGATTTTATTGGAATGAGAGAAATCAATCATATGATGCAAACCATTACTCTAAAGCACAACTTTAGAAAGTGTTCTGTGTCATCAGAGTGTCTGATTTTAGTGTCTTATGTATTCCAAATATCCATTGACCTT
>NW_003852415.1:14689681-14692743 GCF_000181295.1 Otolemur garnettii | reverse complement strand
TGGGGATTCGAACCCGCCACCTTAGGTGTATGTGGCTGGCGCCTTAGCCGCTTGAGCCACAGGCGCCGAGCCCACTGACCTTATCTTAACAGTCAACTAAACAGATGTCAGGAATTTCATGGTCCTTTCCTTCTGTACTAGCCGTTTTCATATGGACTCTAAAAATAGCCAAAATATGTGTAGGGTAAAAATATAATATCTGCAAACCTTTTTACCGTTTGAGCTGAGCAGCTAGTTGTTTGCATATGTATGTTATGAAACCAATAAGGTTGAGATATAGAGAAGAATCAGTATTTTCAGTTAGAGCTTTTGGACCATCTGAGGCAAATCGGGAGGATCCTCTTAAGTTGACCACCTGAGGGACTAACAAATTGATCAATATACAGAGAGGGTCAACATAGGAGACTGAGCCAGCCGTAGTGTTATGTATATGTGGTGCATGTCTGGTCTATGGAAACTAGGTTAACTTAAGTAGGTCGTCAACTATGGAGGTTCTACTTTATAATGTTAGACTAGTCCCTCATCTAGATGCGGCAAGTTTTCCAAAGTCTAAAACCAATAATCGGGGTTTTTCCTTGCTGTGTAGGATTTCTGTAACTTTTCTTAATCTAAGTGATTAAGAATTAGTCATATAAATAAGTATGGGAATTACACATATAAACATGAAGATATGCATTTTAAAGCATATAATACATTATCACACAAGTTATCACAGAATTTGGAAACCTGTTTACTTAAAGAATAGACTAATAGTCATTTTAGGATTAATGTCTAATAAACTTAAAGTCAAATGGTTTGAGATTTTTTTTTCCAGTTTTGAATCTTTCTTTCTTTCTTTCTTTCTTTCTTTCTTTCTTTTCTTTCTTTTTTTTTTTTTTTTTTTTTGAGGCAGAGTCTCATTATGTCACCCTTGGTAGAATGCCTTGGCAGCACAGCTCACAGCAACCTCAAATTCTTGGCCTTAGCCTCCCAAGTAGCTGGGACTATAGGCGCCTGCCACAATGCCCAGCTAGTTTTAGAGATGAGGTCTTGCTCTGGGTCAGAATGGTCTCAAACCTGTGTGCTCAGGCTTCTACTCACCTCGGCCTACCAGAGTACTAGGATTACAGATGTGAGCCACCTCACACTGCCTTTTTTTTAAAAAAAAAAATACATAGTCTCACTCTTTGTCCCAGGCCAGAGCGCCATGCCATTAGCCTAGCTCACAGCAACCTCAAACTCCTGAGTTGAGGTGATCCTCCTGCCTGAGCCTCCTGAGTAGCTGGCTGATATCTCATTTAATCTTCACAGTGGGCTAGGCAATTATCTTTTCCATTTAAAAATGAGGAAACTCAAGTTATGAAAAGTGTTGTTGATTTGCTTGGGATAACATAGCTAATAAGCAAAAGAGACAGAACTTGAGTTTTTATTTGTCAGACTTCTGCTTGAATTTAACCTTTAAATTTAAGGGTGCCATGGACCCCTTTGAGAACCTGATGACTACACACAATTTTGCACACAATTTCAGATGGTTCATTGCCACTCCCTCTTCCAGTTTGTTATGGGACTTGGCTGTAGGACTGGAGGCCTCTTGGATGTGACAGTTTTCCTCAGTCCCTACAGATCAGGATCTTCCCTTGGTCTTCCTTTGGAATATTTGTGAACAATTCAAGACCTTCTTTCCTTCATTCATTTATTTACTCAAGATAGGGTCTTACTCTTTTTCCCTGGCTAGAGTACAGAGTTGTGACCATGGCTCACTGCACCCTCAAACTCCTGGGCTCAAGCAGTCCTCCTACTTCATTCTCTCCTGTAATTGGGACTACAAGCATATGCCACCATGCCCAGCTAGTTTTTGTATTTTCTTTTATAGTCTTGGGGGTCTCCTTATGGTGTACTGGTTGGTTTCAAATTCCTGGCCTCAAATGATCTTCCCACTTCAGTCTCCCAAAGTGCTAGGATTATAAGTGTGAGATCAATGGCCTGGCCAAGACCTTGATGTTTTTTGGTTTATTTTTCTTAATCAGGTGCAGGTGAGGGTCGAACACTGTTCCTGGTCTGCTGGGCTGGTGCTTTAACCACTGCAATGGCGCCCAGCTGACCTTCATGGCTTTTTTTGTTGTTGTTGTGATTGCCATTGTTGTTTTAGCTGGCCCAGGCCGGGTTCGAACCCGCCAGCCTGGATGTATGTGGCCAGCACTCTATCCACTGAACTACAGCACCACCCTGCTCTTCATGTTTTTAAGTAAATAACTTGCAGCCAGGCATGGTGGTGGCTCATGCCGGTAATCCTAGCACTCTGGGAGGCCGAGTCTGGTGAATTGTTTGAGCTCAGGAGTTGAGACCTGCCTGAGCAAGAGCGAGATCCTGTCTCTACTAAAAATAGAAAAACTAGCCAGTGGTTGAGGTGCCTATAGTCCCAGCTACTTGGGAGGCTGACGCAAGGGATCCCTGAATTGAGCCCAAAAGTTTGAAGTTCCTGTGAGCTATGATGCCACAGTACTCTTGCCTGGGGCACAGAGTGAGACTCTGTCTCAAAAAAAAAAGGAAGAAAATAACTTGCCTCTGATTATAGTACCCCCTTCACCTGCCCACTTTCCTATCACAGGTGCCCTTTTTTTTCCTTGGCCTTCTCAGGAAGAGCCATTTGTGATGTTCATTTCCTTGATGGCCAAGTTACTATTATGGAAAAATCCTCTCTCAGGGAGGAAAGATAACAGATCCATGTTTGTCTTCCCTACTGGGAAGCACCTTTGTGCCCACTTAGGCGGTAGGTGTGTGGCAAAACTCTAGCGAATGTATGGGTGACTCATACTTCCTTTATACATTAATCACATTCCTTGTCCAGTTGTTTAGCCCTCTATATCATTCTTTTTGTCAGATGCACAACCTATCCAAGCATGACATTTTAATATTTTCCTATTCTATTCTTCAACCAATTTGTTCATAATCAAACGTCACTTTGATTTCTTTATCTCGTAATGAACTGGGAGAATATCCAGAGGCAATTTAATTTTTTGCTTAAGATGTTGGTTTCTCTAGAAGAAACTATGCGTGTCAGAAATATTTTTTTTTTTTTTTTT
>NW_003852415.1:14684352-14689510 GCF_000181295.1 Otolemur garnettii | reverse complement strand
GGCCCAGTCTGGATTCGAACCCACCACCTTAGGTGTATGTGGCTGGCGCCTTAGCCACTTGAGCCACAGGCTCTGAGCCCATGTCAGAAATCTTATAAGAGAATTGGCAATATATAACAAAAGTAACTTTTTTATGAAGTGTTTGTATCACTTTCTATGGATTACTCACATGAGATTGCCAAAAAGTATACAGTGTATAGATTTGTAAATAGGACAGAGTAATTATGTTATTTTAAATAAGCTTTAACTGAATAGGCTAAGAAAATACACAAATAATCTCATGCTGAGTGGCAGAAGTTCATTTTCTTTATGAATCTAAAAACTTGTCTTAGTCATGTAACATTCATTTAGATGACTCAAACTTTGTTGACTTGTTGAATTAATTTCAATGTTAGGTGCATTTTCAGCAGATTGAACTTTATACCATTCAATTCAAGTGTAGTTGGCAAAGTGGGATTTTGGGGGCAGGGTAGAGTTCAGTGCCAGCTGATCTTCTGTTCAAATCTCTGTACTACTGGTATCACTCAAGAAAACCAACTTAATTCTTTTGGGTTTTGTTTTTTTCATACGTGATATGGTTGCATGTAATAACAATGATAGCCTAGTTCACTGGCCCACGCCTGTAATCCTAGCACTCTGGTAGGCTGAGGCAGGTGGACTTCTTGAGCTCAGGAGTTGGAGACCAGCCTGAGCAAGAGTGAAACCCCATGTCTCCTAAAAATAGAAAAACTAGCTGAGCATTGTGGCAGCCACCTGTAGTGCCAGCTACTTGGGAGGCTGAGGCAAGAGGATCTCTTGAGGCTAAGAGTTCAAGGTTGCTGTTAGCTATGATGCCATAGCACTCAACCCAGGATGACAGAGTGAGACTCTGTCTCAAAAAAAAAAAAAAAAAAAAAAGAAAGAAAAGAAAAGAATAGGGTGGCACTTGTGGCTCAAAGGAGTAGGGTGCTGGCCCCATATGCCAGAGGTGGCAGGTTCAAACCCAGCCCTGGCCAAAAACTACAAAACAAAAAAAGAATGATAGCTATTCATTGGTATTGACTGTACACCAAGCACTCATTGTACTAGATGCTTTAGCTATGTTTAGTTTAACCCTGAGCATAATTGACTTCCTTATCTCTTCCCATCATCCTGGTGATGGAGTGGACCAAAGACAGTCAGTGTCCACAGTATAATTGTTCTGTTGTAGGGTTTTTTTTTGTTTGTTTTGAGACCTTTTCTTGCTTTGTTGCCCTGGCTAGAGTGCAGTAGCGTCATCACAGCTTACTGCCATCTCAAACTCTTGGGCTAAAGCGAGCCTCCTACTTCAATGCCCTGAGTAGCTGGGACTACAGACATGTACCACCATGCCTGGCTAATTTTTTCTAATTTTAATAGAGGTGCGGTCTTGCCCTTACTTCTGCTACTCAGCATGAGATTAAAATTAAATCAAAAAGGGGAAAATTCTGTCTGCTTCTGTCTTTTGACCATTAAACTGTCAAAAGAAAGAAGTAAGAGACAATTCATTATTTATGGCAGTCTCAGTGTAGAGGTAAGCCCCAGGACTAAATTAGGTTAATACTGTTAACTATGCTTGTTAGATGATCTCATCCCAGGGTAGACTTTATCTAGTGTTAGCTCTTCTCATCTCCTTCCTGATGAAAAGTCTCTTGACTTCTGCCTTGTCAAAGAAAGGCATCAAGATAAAATTATATTTGCAATTTTATATAGGATTAACTGGCTCGGCGCCTATAGCTCAACCGGCTAAGGCGCCAGCCACGTACACCTAAGGTGGCGGGTTCGAATCCCCAGCCTGGACCCACCAAAAACAACAATGACGGCTGCAACCAAAAAATAGCCGGGTGTTGTGGCAGGCGCCTGTGGTCCCAGCTACTTGGGAGGCGGAGGCAGAAGACTCACTTAAGCCCAGGAGTTGGAGGTTGCTGTGAGCTGTAATGCCACGGCACTCTACCCAGGGGGACAGCTTGAGGCGCTGTCTCAAAAAAAAAATAAATAAATAAATAAATAAATAAAGGATTAACTTTATGAAACTTAGTGGATAAGTGGCTTAAAAACACCTTCAGGGTTCAGCACCTGTGGCTCAAGCGGCTAACACCAGCCACATATACCTGAGCTGGCAGGTTCAAATCCAGCCTGGACCCGCCAAATAACAATGACAGCTGCAACCAAAAAAATAGCTGGGCGTTGTGGTGGGCACCTATGGTCCCAGCTACTTGGGAGGCAGAGGCAGGGGAATCACTTGAGCCCAGGAGTTGGAGGTTGCTGTGAGCTGTGATGCAACAGCACTCTACCCAGGGCCACAGCTTGAGGCTCTGTCTCAAAAAAACAAAAACAAAAAAACTCTTCAAACCTTTAGATAATTTATGCATCCTTCTGCTCTGCTTTGAAAATAGTACAACCAAAAAGACTAAAAATAATTAGGTGAGAAATGATTTAGGGTTTAGAAAAGAATTTACATTTTTACAGGATTTGGACCTGCTTATAATAGCTGATATCTTCTCAGAGGACTATGGTTTGGGGTGCTTCACCTTTTTTTCTCAAACTCAAATTTATAAGCTATCTTTTCCTCTGATCAATAAGCTTCATTATCAAATCACTTTGTTCTCAGAGTTAACATCAGTTCATTTAAAGTAAGTCAATACTATTATGTCTGAAAAGAAGCCAAGTTCTGTTAAGCTTTTATTTTTACTGTAGTTTTACATAGCAGGCATAGTTATCTATATAGTTGTAGGGAATAGGTATGAAAATTTTAATTAGCTATGAAGAAATCATTGGATAACTTTATGAAAACTATTCTGATATGTTCAGAACAAAATAGGAAAGAAAGGGAGAATGTTAAAAATATCTGACAATGAAAGTTTCATAAAAATCTACTCAGTGATAATTGAGAATTGATCTAAGGGATGCTAAAATATTCAGTGATTTAGAGATGGCTGTTTAAATACCAAGCACTGTGAAGCCTGGCTACATTTTCTGTTTTTAGTAGAGACAGGATCTCGTTTAGTCAGACTGGTCTCAAACTCCTGAGCTCAAGGGATCCTCCTGCCCTAGCCTCCCAGAGTACTAGGATTACAGTTGTGAACCACTGTGCCTGGCCTACTTTTAAAACTTTTTGTTTGAATCCGAGACCAGCCTGAGCTAGAGCAAGACCTTGCCTCTAAAATAGCAGGGAGCTATGGCAGGTGCCTATAATCCCAGCTATTTGGGAAGCTAAGGCAGGAGAATTGCTTGAGCCCAGGAGTCTGAGATTGCTATGAACTATGATGCCACAGTGCTCTGGAGTGACAAAGTGAGACTCTGTCTCAAAAAAAAAAAAAAGTTTTTGTTAAAAGCTTGGACACACATACTAGCTTGGCACCTGTGGCTCAAGTGGCTAAGGCGCCAGCCACATACACCTAAGGTGGCAGGTTTGAATCCAGCCTGGGCCCGCCAAACAACAATGACGGCTGCAACCAAAAACAGCCGGGCGTTGTGGGGGGCGCCTGTGGTCCCAGCTACTTGGGAGGCAGAGGCAAGAGACTCGCTTGAGCCCAGGAATTGGAGGTTGCTGTGAGCTGTGATGCCATAGCACTCTACCCAGGGGGACAGCTTGAGGCTCTGTCTCAAAAAATAAATAAATAAAAAATAAATAAATAAAAGCTTGGACACAAACAAAAGCTTTGACATAAACATTCACTAGCCTTGGCCTACACAGGGTCAGGATTATCAATATTACTGTCTTCTGCTGTCACATCTTTTCCCAGTGGAAAAACTTCAGGGGTGCTAACATGCATGGAGCTGTCATCGCGTATAATAACAATGCCTTCTTCTGGGATACCCCCTGAAGGACCTACCTAAGACTGTTTTCAAGTTAATGTTTTCTTTTATAAGTAGAAAGAACACACTCTAAGATAATGATAAAGTATATTATAATAAATACATAAACCAGTAACATTGTCACTTACTAGTATTAGATACTGTACGTAATTGTATGTGCTATGCTTTTAAACACTGGCAGTGCAGCAGGTTCGTGTATACCAGCATTGCCACAAACGTGGGCAATGTATTGCACTACAACTTGTGACAGTTACAGCATTACTTAGTGGTGGGAATTTTTCAATTCTATTATAATCTTTTTTTTTTTTTTTTTTTTTTTTGAGACAGTCTCACTCTGTCAGCCTGGGTAGAATGCTGTGACATCATAGCTCACAGCAACCAGACTCCTAGGTTCAAACAATCCTCTTGCCTCAGCTTTCTGAGTAGCTGGGACTGCAGGTACTGGCAACAATGTCTAGCTAGTTTTTCTATTTTTAGTAGAGACATGGTCTCACTCTTACTCAAACTGGTCTTGAACTTGTGAGCTCAAGCAATCCACCCACCTTAGCCTGTTTCATTATAATCTTTTTTTTTTCCCCAAGACAGAATCTCACTATGTTGCCCACAGTAGAGTGTGGTGACATCACAGCTCACAGCAACCTCCCACTCTTGGGCTTAAGCGATTCTTTTACCTCAGCCTCCCAAGTAGCTGGGGCTATAGGGACCTGCCACAATGTCCAGCTATTTTTTGGTTGTAGTTGTCATTGCTGTTTGGCAGGCCCAGCCTGGGCTTGAACCCACCACCTTCAGTGTATGTGGCTGGCACCCTAGCCTCTGAGCTACAGGTGCCAAGCCTGTTTCATTATAATCTTAAGGGACCACTGTTTTATTTGCAGTCCATTACCGACCAAAATGTTATACAGCGTGTGACTGTAATTAGCTTCCAAGCTAATAGTCAAACTTTTCAAAAACAATGGCTGTTTCCAAAACAGCAAAAATGGAGATATCTTTTATCTTTGGCTTTGGAAAATAGGCTTAAACTTACAAGTAAAATAATAAAACCACAATTAAATTGGCTAAAGTAAAGATGTGTATAAAATAATTTATTTCCCAATTAATTTGGAGGAAGTGAAGCATACTTTGTAACTAATTTTTTCTAACAAACAAGGCTTATTCTTTTGTCCGAACAACTATTTTGAGTGCTAATATTAGGATAGATTTATACACTTTACCACTTGTCTTAAATAGTAGAGTAAGAAAAATGACTATTGTTAAATACATGACTAATATTTAGAACAAGTGTTCCTTCAGTAAATAACTCCACACTACTGTGCATTTGTGATTCTTTTTTTTTTTTTTTTTT
>NW_003852415.1:14681953-14684160 GCF_000181295.1 Otolemur garnettii | reverse complement strand
AGCCATCATTGTTGTTTGGCGGGTCCGGGCTGGGGATTTGAACCCGCCACCTTAGGTGTATGTGGCTGGCGCCTTAGCCGCTTGAGCCACAAGCGCTGAGCCGCATTTGTGATTCTTTATAACTTCTTAAAGGGTTTTCACTAGGATGTATGTATTGTCCCTTGCTTTTTAGTGTTGCCTGTAACTTCCTTCTATTGCCAATTTGCTATTATTTAACAATCTCCTTTAATGTGTCATCTTTTAGTCCACTTTGGACTGAGTAACCAAGTCACTAAACTCATTACAAGTATGTATAACATAGGGGGGAAAAGGTCCATGAAAAGATAGGAGAAAATTTTTTTGTCAAAGGCATGTCCTTTATAAATTTGACATCAGCATGTATTTTTCATTGTTCAAACACATTTTTTTCCTATTTTCTGTTCAGATAGTTGAGATTATCAGATAATTGTCAAACTGCAAAATCTTTTTTTAGCCAGTCAGATTTAGCAGTGGAGACTTGAATAGCAACTTGACTGACACCAACGTTAATAAGCTCTGATAACTCACTACCGTTGGACCAACCCAAACTGTACAAAATCTTGACCTTAAGCATAAGAAAGTATAGGAAATGTTATCAACTCAAGACTCTGCTCATCTATTTCTGGCCTTTCTCTCTTTAGACTTTTTTTAATGAACTGAATTTGATCTATTTAAATATTTGAGAATAAAGTTTTAAAATTCTGTACTTGGGCTCAGTGCCTGTAGCACAATGGTTACGGCACCGGCCACATACACTGAGGCTGGTGGTTCCAACCCAGCCCACGCCAGCTGAACAACAATGACAACTGCAACAAAAAATAGCCAGGCATGATGGCGGGCACCTGTAGTCCCAGCTAATTGGGAGGCTGAGGCAAGAAAATCACTTAAGCCCAAGAGTTTGAGGTTGCTGTGAGCTGTGATGCTACGGTTCTCTACCCAGGGCAACAGCTTGAGGCTCTGTCTCAAAAAAATAAATAAATGAATGTTAAATGACTAAGTCAGGACAAATTTTTAGATTCATAAAGAAAATGAACTTCTGCCACTCAGCATGAGGTCTTACTTTCTTGCCCTGGGTAGAGTGCCCTGGTATCAGTCTACCTCACAGCAACCTCAAACTCTTAGGATCAAGCAATCCTCTTGCTTCAGCCTCCCGAGTAGGTGGGACTACAGGCTTTTGCCACTACTCCTGGCTAGTTTTTCTATTTGCAGTAGAGACGGGTCTCACTCTTGGGCAGGTTGATCTCCAACTCTTGAGCTCAAGCAGTCCACCTGCCTTGGCCGTCCAGAGTGCTAGGATTACAGGCATGACCAAGCCAGGGCACCTGGGCTTGCTTTCTTCTTTTTGGTTAAGATTGCTTTGGCAGTTTGGGGTCTTTTGTGGTTCTATACAAATTTTAGAGTTTCTTTTTCTATTTCTGTGAAGAATGTCATTGGTATTTGGATAGGGATTGCATTTAATCTGTAGGTTGCTTTGGGTAATATTGTCATTTTAATAATATTACTTCTTCTGATCCATAATCACGGATGTCTGTCCATTTGTTTGCATCCTCTTAAATTTCTTTTTTCTTGTTTTTTTTTTTTTTTTTTTTTTTTTGAGACAGAGTTTCACTTTGTTGCCCTTGGTATAGTGCCATGGCATCATAGCTCACAACCTCAAACTCTTGGGCCCAAGCGATTCTCTTGCCTCAGCCTCCCAAGTAGCTGGGACTACAGACGCCCACCACAATGCCCGGCTGTTTTTAAAGATGGGTCTCACTCTGGCTAAGGCTGGTCTCAAACCCATGAACTCAGAAAATCAACCCATCTCGGCCTCCCAGAGTGCTAGGATTACCAGCATGAGCCACACCGCCCAGCCCTTCCTCTTTAGTTTCTTTCGTGAGTGTTCTATAGTTTTCCTTGTAGAGGTTTTTTTTTTTTAGTTAATTATGTATAGAACCACTACTGGTACTGATTTTTGTATATTGGTTTTGTATCCTGCAGCTTTATTGAATTCATTTTTCAGGTCTACAAGCTTTTGGTAGTGTCTTTTTCTAGATATAAGATCATGTGGTCTGCAAACAGGGAGAGGTTGACTTCCTCCTTTCCAATTTGGATGTCCTTTATTTCTCTCTTGCCTAATTGCTCTGGCTAAAAGTTTTCAAGCTCTCTTAAATCAGAATTTTCTTTCTTTCCTTTTTTTTTTTTTTTTT
>NW_003852415.1:14672861-14681234 GCF_000181295.1 Otolemur garnettii | reverse complement strand
AACCGGACTCAAACCCACCACCTTAGGTGTATGTGGCTGGCACCTTAGCCACTTGAGCCACAGGTGCTGAGCCCAGATTTTTCTTTTTTATAAATTGCTGTTTAAAAGAGGGAAGGAACAGTAGTTGTTTCCCATAAATAAGATACATATTCTCTCCTTAAAAATAACATATAACTGATTTTATAAACATAATCATGGCTTTAAAAAATAATTAACAATAGGATTTGAACTTTTAGATATATTAAACTATGTCTAGATTTTCAAAAATTTGATTTCCATGTAGCTTTTCAATGATAGATTTTGTTGTTTTTTCAAGGATAGATTTTTATTGTTGGTTTTCTTCTCATGATGATGTTTCTATGATAGATTATTTGTGTTGGACATGGTGGCACGTGCCTATAGTCCTAGCTACTCGGGAGGCTGAGATAGGAGTATTGCTTGAGTCTAGAGGTTCTAGGCTGTAGTGCAGTATGCCAATTGGGTGTCTGCACTAAGTTTAGCATCAATATGGTGACCTCCTGGGTGGTGCCTGTGGCTCAGTGAGTAGGGCGCTGGCCCCATATACCGAGGGGGTGGATTTGAACCCAGCTCTGGCCAAATAGCAACAAAAAATAACCAGGCATTGGGCAGCACCTGTGGCTCAAGGAGTGTGGTGCTGGCCACATATACTGGAGGTGGTGGGTTCAAACCTGGCCCAGCCAAAAAAAAAAGATAATAACCTGGAATTGTGGCAGGCTCCTATAGTCCCAGCTACTTGGGAGGCTGAGGCAAGAGAATCACTTAAGCCCAAGAATTGGAGGTTGCTGTGAGCTGTGATGCCGTTGCACTCTACTGAGGGTGACAAAATGACTCTGTCTCTAAAAAATAAAATTAAATTAAAAAAAATATATGGTAACCTCCTTTGAGTGGGGGGTTGGGAGGGTGCACCAGCTTGCCTAAGGAGGGGTGAACCGGCCCAGGTTGGAACCAGAGCAGGTCAAAACTCCTGTGCTGATCAGTAGTGGGATTGCTCTTGTGAATAGCCACTGCACTCTAGCCTGGGCAATATGGCACGACCCTGTCTCTAAAAAAGAAAAGAAAAAAAGAAAAGAAATGATAGATTATTTGTATAGCTTTCTCTTGTATAATTTTGGAGGGGCAATGTGGGATAGTGCAGTGGTCTTCAAACTTTAGTAGGCCCAAGAATTACTTAGGAGTTTAATAGCTCTTTAGACATCATGACGCTCTCTAGTTAATTCTGGTAGAACAAGTCCAGAGACAATACTTGAAGAAACACTGGCTTTGGGATTTAACACAGGTAAAAATACCTTCTTAGAAAGTTAGCAGTGGTGCTTTAATCTTTGTACAGTTCTTGGAATAGTACTGAGGACATAGTAAATGTACAAAAATGTACAAAATATTTCATTCATACATGATGTCTTGAGTGGCAACTAAGAAACAAGAACATTCATACTTTTCATGAAACAAATTTTACTGAACTCCAACAGTATACTAGGAATTTGTGGATATAAAGGGAAAATGGACACATATTTCTCACTCATTTATTTTTTATTTGAATGAGGATTACTGGTCAATAAAATGGCCTGAGCATTATTTCTCAGTTTTATTGTTGCTCTAAGGCTATACTCTCCAGTACAATAGCCACTAGATACTTTCAGCTCGTTAAGTCAATTAAAATTGAATAAAAGGTCAGTGGGTGCAGTGGTTCCTGACTGTAATCCTAGCACTCTGGGAGGCTGAGATGGGCAGACTGCTTGAGCTCAGGAGTTTAAAACCAGCCTGAGCAAGAGTGCAACCCCTGTCTCTACTAAAAATAAAAGAATTAGCTGGGCATTATGGTGGGCACTTGTATTCCCAGCTACTTCGTATTGCTTGAGTTTAAGAGTTTGAGGTTGCTGTGAGCTGTGATGAGACTACTGTACTCAATCCCAGGGTGACACACTGAGACTCCCACTCAAAACAAAATTAAACTGAATAACATTAAAAATATAGTTCCTAAGTGGCCCTAGCCACATTTCAGGTGCTCAGGGGCCATGCATGGCTAACGGACATAGATTGTTTCTATCATTGTACAGAGTTCTATCAGACAGTGTTGTTTTAGAGTCTATAACTACAGAGTAGTGATTTTCCAATTGCATTGATCTGTAAACTGATTTTGAAGTAAGTATTAGCAGTGGCCTGAGACTGTCATTTCAACTGCTTAAAGTGCATTTAATACCCTTTCACTTTGTCTGGGCCCAAGACTGGTATTGATTTACCTTAGAAGTTTCATTACACTGCAAGTGAGATCTAAGTACTAATAACTTGGCGTTTTTTTCAAACCTCTGAGCAATATACTTATGTCATCTTACTGCATGACTCATAGTTTTTATCGTGTGTGTATGTCTGGGGGTTGGGGGAGAGAGAATGAATTCACCTCAGCATTGCAGTTCCTTTAAATTCATGTCTAATGGCTCGGCGCCTATAGCTCAACCGGCTAAGGCGCCAGCCACGTACACCTAAGGTGGCGGGTTCGAATCCCCAGCCCGGACCCGCCAAAACAACAATGATGGCTGCAACCAAAAAATAGACGGGCGTTGTGGCGGGCGCCTGTGGTCCCAGCTACTTGGGAGGCGGAGGTTAAGCCCAGGAATTGGAGGTTGCTGTGAGCTGTAATGCCAGGACACTCTACCCAGGGGGATAGCTTGAGGCTCTGTCTCAAAAAAAAAAAAAAAAAAAATCATGTCTAATGAAATTTGGGGGGTTAAGGGGCAAAGAAGAGTTCCAGTTGTATTTGTACTAGACATTTGTAGCATTTACATGAAATAATTTATTTATAGAAGCCCAAATTGGCCATGTATGCTGGTTCACACCTGTAATCAGTTTAAGAGACTAAGGCAGGAAGATCGCTTGAGGCCAGGAGTTTAGACCAGCCTAGGCAACATAACAAGACCCTGTCTCTATAAAAAATAAAAAAAATTAGAAAAAATTTTTAAAAATTGAAGAATATTATAGTAATTTACTAAATCTATGTGTAAAACTCAGTAGCACCCACTGTATTCAATGTCCAGGACATGGAATGCCTCTTGTGTGTGCTGAATTCCAGAAATGATATATAAATGTAATTGACTTTTTGCCTTTATTTCCTAAAATGAGTCTCTAGATAAAGATAACTCTTAACCTTTTTTTTTTTTTTTTTACTTTCAGTTCTTGCTATTGTTCCTTTCTGAGTAGAGAGGCAATAGCAGACCACTGTCATTGGTCCAAGTCATGGATTGGTATAACGGAAGTCATGGAAATCCTTTTGTACATTATGATCTTCTTCAGTGACCTTCTGTCTTTCAGGTCACTTACTTCAGCCTCTGGTACTACAATAAGCAAAATCAGCGCCGGTGGGTAGATTTGGAAAAACCTCTGAAGAAGCAGCTGGACAAATATGCATTGGAACCTACCGTCTATTTTGGGGTGGTGTTTTATGTTCCTTCAGTTTCACAGCTGCAGCAGGAGATTACCAGGTGAGAAATTACATGCTATTTGTTTTTCGGAAATAATCTAGTGAGATTAAAATAGAGAAACTAAGGTTGAAGTCATGAGATAAAAACCTAAAACTTTGCCCTCTAGCCCTACGTTTTTAGTTATCTTCTTACAGGGAGGTGCTGGTATGTGGCATGTTAGAGTATTTTACTGCACGTTGGATGAGTTATGGGTGCGTTAGGCCCAAAGGAATCATTACAGGGAAAATTGTTTTTACCCTGGCTGTGAACTCTTGTAGTGATGTCACCTGTACTGTTTTTATTGTTGTGTTTCTGATCCTTTGTAACAAGGAAATGAGAGAGATTAAAAAAAAAATCACAGTATTTGTTTATTCCTCGAGGAAATGTGCCCAAAGTTTCCAGTATCTGCATTCTGTGCACAGGTGGGAGAGAAAATTTGTTGGGGAGGGAAGATAGAGAAGGAGAGGAGGGAAGTGTTTTAAGAACAGAAAATTTTGGCTAATAAGTGTACTTAACAGAGATAAAACCAGAAAGGGAAGATGATATTAAGAAGCAGGATAGAGGAACTAAATTAAATGTCCTTCTCCCTCAAACCCGAAGACAAACAAAACAAAAACAACAGCAGAAAAATCGGATTCTTGAGTCTGCCTTTCAAAGTTCCCTGAAATTCATCATTACCTTATTTATTTATTTATTTTTAATAGAGACAGAGTCTCACTTTATCACCCTCGGTACAGTGCCGTGGCATCACACAGCTCACAGCAACCTCCAACTCCTGGGCTTAGGCGATTCTCTTGCCTCATAGGTGCCCGTCACAACACCTGGCTATTTTTTTGTTGCAATTTGGCAGGGGCCAAGTTTGAACCTGCCACCCTGTTTAATTTTATCCTGTTTAATTTTTTTTTTGAGTGGGAGTCTCAGTCTCAACTGCTAAAGTGCATTAATACCCCTTCACCTTGTCTGGGCCCAAGACTAGTAGTATTGATTTACCCTTGGTATATGAGGTCAGTGCCCTACCCACTGAGCCACAGGCGCCGCCCATTACCTTATCTTTTAAATCCTATTTAACACTACTTTTGAGCCAAGCTAGACTATTTCCAGGGCCCTGGACATGCCACATACGTTTTCATCTTTGTGTCCTAGATCTTTCCCTTGTATTTATGTACTGAAATCTCCTTCATCTTATGAGTTGAAGTTCAGAAGCATCCATGGCTTCTGGGCCGGAATGAGTTTGCCTTATCCAGACAGTCCTAGATTTTGCTTGTACTTGTGTTAAGATGGCCTTTGTCATAGCCTCTCATTACAGTTGTATACATACCTTAGTTTTTCCTAGATTTTATTTTATATTATTTACTTTTTTGTTGTTGTTGCAGTTTTGGCCAGGGTCAGGTTTGAACTAACCACCTCCAGCATATGGGGCCAGCACCCTACTTCTTGAGCCACAGGCACCACCTTTTTTTGTAGAAATAGAGTCTCACTTTATCGCCCTTGGTAGAGTGCTATGGCATCACAGCTCACAGCAACCTCTAACTCCTGGGCTTAGGCAATTCTCTTGCCTCAACCTCCCAAGTAGCTGGGACTATAGGAGCCCACCACAATGCCAGGCTATTTTTTTTGTTGCAGTTTGACCAGTACCAGGTTTGAACCTGCCACCCTTGGTATATGGGGTCAGTGCCCTTCCCACTGAGTCACAGGTGCCTCCCTATTTTTTTTTTTTTTTAAAGAGACAGAGTCTCGGCTTGGCGCCTGTGGCTCAAGTGTCTAAGGCGCCAGCCACATACACCTGAGCTGGCAGGTTCGAATCCAGCCCGGGGCCACCAAACAATGATGGCTGCAACCAAAAAATAGCTGGGTGCTGTGGCAGGCGCCTGTGGTCCCAGCGACTTGGGAGGCGAAGGCAGGAGACTCGCTTGAGCCCAGGAGTAAGAGGTTGCTGTGAGCTGTGATGCCATAGCACTCTACCCAGGGCAACAGCTTGAGGCTCTGTCTCCAAAAAAAAAAAAAAGAGGGAGACAGAGTCTCACTTTATTGCCCTCAAAAAAATGCCCGGCTATTTTTTTGTTGTTGTTGCAGTTTGGCTGGGGCAGGGTTTGAACCCACCACCCTCAGTATATGAGGCCAGCGCCCCACCCACTGAGCCACAGGTGCTGCCCTTTTTCCTAGATTTTAAATCCTTGTTTTCTTTAGCTTTACTTTCGTTATGCTATCTAACATAATGCCCTGCAGATAGTAACAACCTGGTACTGCCCCAGGTTTGTGGAATGCTGTTTGAGCCTGCTGGTTAATTATTAGAAAAGGTTGGGAAACCCATCAGCAAGGATTAGGTGGTAGAGATAAGCACAAATTGACTAAGTCTGAAATGTGAAGATTGAAGAGGGAAGTGGAAGCCAGAGGAAAAATACCTGTTCCCCTTAATTCATTTAAATGTTTACTGAAGACACCATATTATCTAAGAACTGTGCGGTTCAGAATGGGAGGTGAATATGTAAGTGAATACATTTTAATCTTAACAGGAAGGAGTTGTTTGCTTATAGTCTGGGACTGGCATTTCATATAAATGAATAATTATGTGTAGTGATCCTGTGATAATAAATGCTTTTATTAAAGCTATGGATTCTTAGGGGCAGTACAAGGGTAACTTGAACAGGCAAGGTAAAGGAGCTGACTTTTTAAATTGACTTTAGAAGGAATTTTTTTAGAGAAAATAGTTAAGGCAAAGCAAGGGTAATAATGAAAATGACTTATTGGTGGTGCCTGTGGCTCAGTGAGTAGGGGGCTGGCCCCATATACCGAGGGTGGCAGGTTTGAACCTGGCCCTGGCCAAACTGCAACAAAAAAAATAGCTAGGTATTGTGGCAGGCGCCTGTAGTCCCAGCTACTCGGGAGGGTGAGGCAAGAGAATCGCTTAACCCCAAGAGCTGGAGGTTGCTGTGAGCTGTGATGTCACAGCACTCTACCAAGGGTGACAAAATGAGACTCAGTCTTTAAAAGAAAAAAAAAAGAAAGAAAATGACTATATTTTCAAGGAGTTTCAGATATTACTTAGAGAAGAGAGAGGAAGTTTTAAAAAAGGCATTGGTAGTAAAGTCATGGGACAATGAAGAAGATGTTTTTGAATATTGATGGAAGGGAATGATCAAATTTGCATTTTCTGAAGATCACCTATCATGAGAAGTTCTTAGAGATGGCAAGACTGTAGACAGGAGACCAGTAAGGAATGTCTGTGCTGTAAGCTAGGCATTGGTTCAGAATGTAGACCTGAACAAAGGCAGTGGCCAGGTTGAGAGAGAATGAGCTCACGATATTCAATCAGTGGGACTGCTCATTGGATAAGTGTAGGACAGAGAAGTTGTATCAGAAAGGATTAAGTGCCACTATACATAACAATAAACTTTAAATATTGTTGACTTATATAAGCAAAGGCAAGAGGTCAGTCGTTCAGAGCTTGTATAACAGCTCCACAAACTCTCCAAGGACCCTTGTTACATCATCCCCAGTGTGTTCTTTCCTTTACTAGGTCACCTCAGACTCTAAGGTATCTGGAGATGTTCTAGCTGTCACATCCATAGCATCTAAAAGCAGATCTGTGGTTTCCTAGGAAGTGGGAGAGAGTAGGATTATGTATGAGGATACAAGGATTTACATGTGATTGGTATGTTCTTTATCCTGTGGTGATGGTTTCATGGATATATTCGTGTGTCAAAATTATATGCTTTAAATTTGAGGTAATTATACCAATTATATCCTCCAACTGTTGTTATAAACCCACTCAAAGATATTTTAAGAAAATAACAATCTGAATAACATATCTAAGGAAAACGAAGACTTATCTATCAAAAGGAATGTGTCCACAAAGCAGCAGAAAATTGCTGTCTAATATTACAAAATGACCTCAAGCAAATTAAGAAAATAACATGTAATCAGGCACAGTGGCTCATGCCTGTAATCCCAGCACTCTGGGAGGCTTAGCGGGTGGATGGCTTGATCTCAGGAGTTCAAGACCAGCCTAAGCAAGAACAAGACCCCGTCTCTACTAAAAATAAAAAAATTAGCCTGGTGTTGTGTTGCCGCCTATAGTCTCGGCTACTACAGAGGCTGAGGCAAGAGGATTGCTTGAGCCTAAGAGTTTGTGGTTGCTGTGAGCTATGATGATACCACAGCACACTCTACCAGGGCAACAGAGTGAAACTCTGTCTCAAAAAAAAAGACAAAAACAGAAAAAAGAGAAAAAGAAAATAATATGTTGTGAAAGAACCATTTAAATGTGAATTAGAAAAGCTTTGGAAAATTTTGGCTATGCAGAGGGTGGACATAAAAATAAAGTGCTGAGAAAAAGCTGGACTTGTCAGCTCATGCCTGTAATTCCAGCAGTTTGGGAGGCTAAGGTGGGTGGATTGCCTGAGCCCAGGAGTTTGAGACCAGCCTGAACCAGAGTGAGACCCCCATCTCTAAAAATAGCTGGGGGTTGTGCCAGACATCTACAGATGTCCCAGCTACTCCAGAGCCTGAGGGAAGAGGATCACTAGAGCCCAAAAGTTTGTGGTCTCAGTGAGCTATGACGCTATAGCACTCTAATGAGGGCGACAAAGTAAGACTCTGTCTCAAAAAAAAGAGAGGAGGCTGGGCATGGTGGCTCACACCTGTAATTCCAGCACTCTGGGAAACTAGGGTGAGTGGATCTTTTGAGCTTACAGGTTGGAGACCAGCCTTGACAATAGGGAGATCCCGTCTCTAAAAACATAGCCAGGCTTTGTGGCAGACACCAGTAATTTCAGCTACTTGGGAGGCTGAGGCCAGAGGATCATTTGAGCCCAAGAGTTTGAGGTTGCTGTATGCTATGATGCCTTGGTACTCTACTGGGGGCAAGAAAGTGAGACTCTGTCTCTCACAAAAAAAAAAA
>NW_003852415.1:14652991-14672564 GCF_000181295.1 Otolemur garnettii | reverse complement strand
AAAAAAAAAAAGAGTTAGAGATAAATTTTAACATGATAGAAATTATAATAGTATAGTATAAACATAGGAGACAAGAACAAGAACAACAAAAATACATGTAATAGAAAGCCAAAACATTGCCAAGGACACATTCTAAAAACTATATAACAAATTCTGTATTCTAACTATGTAACATTCTAAAAACTTTCTTAAAAAAGATGACTTGATGCTCTGTTTTGAAAAGGAATATTGTGTATCTGGACAAAAATGTGCTAAGTTACTTATGAAATTAAGAAAATAAGATTAGTATCAGATTTGGAAGAACACTTTATGCTAACAGTAACATTTGACATCCTCAAGGAAAGGAAACATGTAGTATGAAGCAATGATTATACAATATAGCCATCAAAAATAACCTTGGAATATGTCTTTGTATGGGCTGCTGTAACAAAATATCATAGACTAAGTGACTTAAACACACAGTTTGGAGGTCTAGCATTCATTGGGTTCTGATGAGGGCTTTTACTGGCTTGGAGACCTTCTCGCTGGGCTCTCACATGGCAGAGAGAGTGAACACTTTGTCTGGAGTTTTTGCTTACAAAAAAGAGGACATTTTGAGTATCAGAATAATGTCTGCATAGAATAAAACACATCAAGTATATTTTTAAAATTTATGAATTCATAATACTTAAAAAACTTAAAAACAACCTCATTGGCCACCTTTGAAGTTTGCTAGAGTACCAATTTGTTTTTCTGAATGGCAGTAAATTTATCTTTTGCGGGGGGCAATGTCTCATTCTGTCACCCTGGGTATAGTGTTGTGGCGTCAACTCACAGCAACCTACTGGGCTTACCTGATCTTCTTGATTCATCCTCCCAAGTAGCTGGAACTACAGGCACTCTGCAGGATGCCTGGCTGGTTTTTCTATTTTAGCAGAGATTGGGTCTTGCTCTTGTTCAGGCTGTTCTGGAGTTCCTGAGCTCAAGTAATTCACCTGCCTTGGCCTCCCAGAGTGCTAGGATTACAGGTGTGAGCCACTGCACCCTGCCTTATCTTTTTGTTGTAACTGTTTATAGGGATAATCAAATAAAAAGTTCTTTATAGGCTTGGTGTCTCTAGCTCAAGCGGCAAGGTGCCAGCCACATATACCTGAGCTGGTGGGTTTGAATCCAGCCTGTGCCTGCCAAATAATGACGGCTGCAACCAAAAAATAGCTGGGCGCCTATAGTCCTAGCTATTTGGGAGGCAGATGCAGGAGAATCACTTGAGCCCAGGAGTTGGAGGTTGCTGTGAGCTGTGATGCCACAGCACTCTACCCAGGGTGACAGCTTGAAGCTCTGTCTCAAAACATAGAAAAAATAAAAAATAAATAAAAAACTTATTTTAAAAAAAAAGTTCTTAGCTCAGCACCTGTGGCTCAAGTAGCTAAGGTGTCAGCCATGTACACCTAAGGTGGCAGGTTAGAATCCAGCCTGGGCCTGCCAAGCAACAATGATGGCTGCAACCAAAAAATAGCCCGGTGTTGTGGCGGGCACCTGTGATCCCAGCTACTTGAGAGGCTAAGGCAGGAGACTCGCTTGAGCTCAGGAATTGGAGGTTGCTGTGAGCTGTGATGTCACAGCACTCTATCCAGAGGGATAGCTTGAGGCTCTGTCTCAAAAAGAAAAAAAAAGTTCTTCATAGAAGAATCATACTAAATAAATGCAGGAGAAATTGTAGAGTACCAAAAACACCATTTGAAATTCCCAATGGATGACGGTGCCTGTAGCTCAGTGGGTAGGGCACCAGCCATGTACACCAACGTTGGCAGGTTTGAATCTAGCCTGGGCCAGGTAAACAACAATGACAACTGCAACAAAGAAATAGCCAGGCCCTGTGGCAGGTCCCTGTAATCCCAGCTACTTGGGAGGCTGAGGCAAGAAGATCGCTTAAGCCCAAGAGTTTAAGGTTGCTGTGAGCTATGACGCCATAACACTCTACCAAGGGCAACATAGTGAGACTGTCTTAAAAAAAAAAAAAAAAGAAATTCCTAACGGAATAATGTGTCTAGGTAACAGTCAAAACTACTAAAACCTTGGGTAAAAGGAACAGGCTGATGTCATCTGAATTCAGCGGGCAGTGTCAGCATCACTGTAAGTGGGATAACCAAATATGTGATGTGATATATCAGGAAATTGCCAGCACCAGTGATACAGTCATTAGTCTTAAAGAAACTGAACTTGTATCTAAGCAAGCCTCTAAGTCTGTACTGTTTGATAGGGTATTTATTAGCTACATGTAGCTATTGTTAAATTAAAATTAATTAAAATTAATATACAATTAAAAATTTAGTTTCTCAGTTGCATTAGCCACAATGAAAGTACTTAATAGCCACATGTGACTAACGGCTACCATATTGGATGGTACTGATATAGATCATTTCTTTCACTGAAGAAAGTTCTAATAGATAGCCAGGCATTGTGGTGGGCACCTGAAGTTCCAGCTACTTGGAAGGCTGAGTCAAGAAAATCCCTTAAGCCCAAGAGTTTGAGGTTGCTGTGAGCTGTGATGTCATGGCACTCTACCAAGGGCAAATAGTGAGACTCTGTCTCAGAAAAAAAAAAAAAGATAAGTAACATGAAAATAAAGAAGAAACCTTTTTTTTTTTTTTTTAATAGAGAGATCTACAAATATCTATTGAGTGTAATTTGAATGTAAACCTTCTTTGGACCCTTCAATCCTAATCTCTTCAGAAAAAACTGTAAAAATACATTTTTGAGGCAGTCATGAAAATCGTACATAAACTGAGTAGTGTGAAGACATTGTTCATTTTGTTGGGTATGTTAAAATGTAGTTATGTCTTAAAAATAAAGTTTTCTCTAGGGATACCTACTGAAGTATGTACAGGTAATAAACCATGATATCTGGGGTTTGCTGCAGAGCACTTGGAGGGAGTTGATAAGAGCAGAATACCAGCTTGGTGCCTGTGGCTCAAGCGGCTAAGGCTCCAGCCACATCACCTGAGGTGGCAGGTTCGAATCCAGCCCGGGCCCACCAAATAACAATGATGGCTGCAACCAAAAAATAGCCAAGTGTTGTGGTGGGCACCTGTAGTCCCAGCTACTTGGGAGGTTGAGGCAGGAGACTCGCTTGAGCCCAGGAATTGGAGGTTGCTGTGAGCTGTGATGCCATGGCACTCTACCCAGGGCGACAGCTTGAGGCTCTGTCTCAAAAAAAAAAGCAGAATACCAAACATGGCAGGCTCAGGGTTGACTGAGGCAGCACAATGAGCATCTGCTCACTGTGCTTATTCTCTATACATGTTCCAAATTTTTCAAAATACTATTTAAAAAATAAAAATACCAGGGTGGTGCCTGTGGCTCAGTGAGTAGGGCACCAGCCCCATATGCTGGAAGTGGCGGGTTCAAACCCAGCCCCAGCCAAAAACTGCAAAAAAGAAAAAAGTCAATATTCACTTATGCCTTCTGTTACTAGTCTAAGAAAAATAGGTGAAAAAAAAGACTCCCTTTTTACATATTATTTAGAATTTCTATCATGCAAAATGAGATGACCTAATTTATTATGTACAGTAGAACTTTTGCAATTTGACCATCCAAGGGCCTATAACAAACTGGTCAACATAAGGAGGTGGTGAGCAAATGGAACCTCCATTGAGTACATGTGGTCCATGTCTGGCCTATGAAAATTAGGTCAACTTAAGGAGTTGGTCAGCTGTGGAGATTCTACTGTAATGATGAATGTAGTTTTTTTGTCTAAAATATTTTAAACTGAAAAGTTGATAAATTGATACAGAGGATGAGACAGATGATCCAGCTGTCTTAAGGACAGTTTTAGTTTTAGAATAGCTAGAGTAGGGATAAGGGGCTCACTGAATTGATTTACTTGTGTGTGCGTGTGTGTGAGAGTGAGAGTGAGGATGTGATGTGGATGTGGTCAAGTACATTCTTGTCATTTTTCCAAACATTTTGAGGTTTAGGTTTTATTTGACTGGTTTTTGCTTCTCTAACAAATTATGATGAAATGCATTATGTCTCAATTGGAAATAATATTGATACTGACTTTATGAAATTGACTTTTTTATATAGGTATCAGTATTATCTGCAGCTGAAGAAAGATATCTTGGAAGGCAACATTCCTTGTACATTAGAACAAGCAATTCACCTAGCAGGCTTAGCTGTGCAAGGTAAATAAGGGCCATCAATAATGTAATAGTTCTATCAGATTAAAACATGTTTTAAAACAAAGACAGCAAGGAATTCTTAAAGTAACTGAGGTTTTATATATATCTTTTGTAGTGTTTTTTTATTAGTGACATATTACTGTAATTTAAGGGTCTTCCTTTTGGGAAAAATGATCTTACAGTACCTCAATGACATGACACTTGTAGGTTAATGATATTATATTTCAATAGAGCAAACAGTCCAATTAATAGAAGTATGTGTAATGTGTGTGTGTGTATGTAGGCACATGCCACATAACATCTTGGTTACAACAGACTGCACATGCTGTGGTGATACTGTAAAATAACAATACCTTCGTTTTTTTCCTTTTGTCTTTTACAAGTTTATTTTATTCAAAACATCACATTGTGCCCAATAAATATATATATTATTTCTCAATTCAGAATAAAAATTTAAAATAATTTGTAAAAAGCAATAAGCATAATACTTTATTTTTGCTGTACCTTTTTTATGTTTAGATACATAAATACTTACCATTGTGTTACAGCTGCCTACAGTATTCAGTATGGTAGCATGCTGTATAGGTTTGTAGCCTAGGAGCAGTAAGTTCTATTATAAAGTCAGGGTGTGTAGTAAACTCTGTCATCTGGGTTTGTGTCCGTACACTCTGTGATCATATTGTAGAAGGGAGAAATCCCCTAACAATGCACATCTCAGAATGTATCCCCATTGTAAAATGATGTGTGACTGCCTGAGCATTTAATAGGCTTTGTATTCATTTGGTTCAAAGATTTGATCTGCTGCTAATAGCTAATATTTTAGAAATATCTGCCAATCAATGATGTTGATGAGGTTACCTCCACTTCTATTTTAAGTACACTTGATTTGTTTGTTTTCTTAAGTCATCCTGGATTATAGAGTATTGTCAGGGGGATCACTATAGAAGTTTCGAGACAGACTGTGTTATGGTCCATTATTTGACTTCACAGAGATACAGTTGACATTTTCCTTTTTGATTCACTGGTGCAAATTTCAACTTGCTTGCTTATTAGTGTTGACAGGAGGGCTTCATTTGTTTCAGTTTGCATGGATTTTGCATTTCTTGATGTTTTTTGTGTGTGTGTGTATCTCAAAACTTTCATAATGACCCACAACAGATGAAGATTTTACACCTCTCATTTTTGAATTTTTGAATTTTTTTAATTTTTCACATGTTTAATCTATGTATATTTATGTGCATATATATCGGGAAAATTTCTGATGGGGCATTATTTCAAATGATAAGTGGCATTTAACCTTATGAATTGAAATTCAGTTAGAATAATCATTAATAAAATCCCTTCAGATAATAGGTGTGGAGACTTGTATTATTTCTAGATAAACAAGACCCATGCTAATCTTCTCTGAATTGTTCCAATTTTAGTATATCTGCTGCTGAAGTAAGCACTATTAATTTTTTTAAAGAATTAAAAATTTGGGGGACAAGCGTGATGGCTCATGCCTATAGTCCTAGCACTCTGGGAGGCAGAGGCAGGTGGATTGACTGAGCTGAAGAGTTCAAGACCAGTCTGAGCAAGAGTGAGACCCTATCTCTAAAAATAGCCAGGCATTATGGGGGGTGCCTATAGTCTCAGCTACTCGGGAGGCTGAAATAAGAGGATCACTTGAGCCCAAGAGTTTGAGGTTGCTTTGAGCTGTGATGCCACTCCACTCTCCTGAGGGCAGCAAAGTGAGACTCTGACTCAAAAATAAAAGAAAATTATTTTCAAAACAATAAATCTTATTGTAACATATGCACGTGATGTAATCCCATTCCTCAAAGGTAATCAGTCCTGTCAACAGTTTTGTTCCTTCCTGACATTTTTCTGTATGTAAGTAAGCATACATGATTACAGACTAGGTTTTGTTTCTTTTTCAACTATAAAAATGAGAGCATATAATTTAGAACTTGTTTTCTACTTAATTCGTAGGCTTTTTCCAAGTTAAGACACATGTTTCTACCCAATTAATATTTTTTAAAATATACTTTATATACCTTTTAGGCGAGTTAAACTTTTGAATTACAAGCATATCATCTATACATTGCAGACTGAATTTTTTTGTACATTTTTCACAATCCAAATTACACATAATTAACATGTGAATATTTGTCATTTTGTATAGCTGATTTTGGTGACTTCGATCAGTATGAATCCCAGGACTTTCTTCAGAAATTTGCCTTGTTTCCTGTGGTAAGACTTCTTCTGACCTTGGGCCTTTTTATAAACAATTTATTCCCAGGCCTTTAATAATCCTTAAAACGAAGTCCACGTAAGTCAGGAATGGCATTTAAAAATCCCAGCTCCCTTTTGTAAACGTCTCAAGTGTGAATGCTTTCTCTGCTGCAGTCTTCTCAGTCCTTGTCAACCATACACACTGAAGGGTCTGCAGTCCCAGCAGTGTCCCCAGAGAAATTGGGTTTTTATTTCAATGAGTCATTCTCAGTTTCTGAAGCACCATGCTGAGGTTCTGTTTTTTGTTTTTTTTTTAAAGCTTTTGGATTTAATTCCTATGTTTAATTTTTCTTTTTCTGAGACAGAGTGTCACTTTGTTGCCCCTAGTAGAGTGCTGTGGCTCATAGCTCATAGCAACCTCAGACTCTTGGCCAAGCAGTTCTCTTGCCTCAGCCTCCTGAGTAACTGGGACTTATAGGCGCCTGCCACAATACCCAGCTATTTTTTAGAGAGAGGGGCTCTCACTCTGGCTCAGGCTAGTCTTGAACTTGCCTCTGCTTCCCAGAGTGCTAGGATTATAGGCATGAGCCACCATGTCCAGCCAGAGATTTTGCTTTTAATTGAAGGCTTGAAACTTCACAAAGTTATGTTGAAAATGAATTTGACTTCTCATCAGCCGTTTTAAAAGTAGGTGGTGGATAGCCTGAGCTCAGGAGTTTGAGACCAGCCTGAGCAAGAGCAAGACCCCTGTCTCTGAAAATAGCTGGTGCAGCTACTTGGGAGACTGAGGCAAGAGAATTTTGAACCCAAGAGTTTGAGATTGCTGTGAGCTAAGATGCTACGGCACTCTGCTGAAGTTGATCAAGTGAAACTCTTGATCAACAAAAAAGTAGGTGACAAAAAGACACTGCCTTCCACATTTTAAGTCACTACTGATAGAAGTGACACAAAAACTGTATTGGAACACATAAGGGAGCTGGTATGCTCTTTTTCTGAATGTCTACACAGCCAGCTAGAGAATGTACATGATGTTATTTTACTGGCTCAGAATTGGCTGACTGTTGTCACCAACCTGAAATAATTCAGTTGAAACTTTCTCTGGGATGAATTAAGAAGGCAAGGCAAAGGTTTTGGCTCTTAAGCAGAAGCCACTTAATTCCTTAGAAAGATCATGGTTACCTATGTAAGTAAAACTCCCACATAATAATCGCCATGATTTTGCCTGATGGTGATAAGAGTCAGAAACACTCAGTAGCAATGATTCCTCCTAAGATATTTGGGTGACTTATTCTATGTGTCTGTGTGTTTTCTTCAGGGGTGGTTACAAGATGAAAAAGTACTGGAAGAAGCAACTCAGAAAGTGGCCTTACTACACCAGAAATACAGGTAACACTAAATAAGACATGAAATAGCATAAACAAATGCCTGTTTGAGTTTGACAGTTTTAATTAAATATTTAATTTTACACAATTAATATTTAATCGTACAATTAAATTCGGAACTTTACTGCTGCTGCTATTACAAGTGGCCAACCTTTAAAGAGTGTTCACTATTTGCCAAGTGCTGTTGTAAGCAAGCACTTACCCATATTAACTCGTTTATTATGCATGTTCTGCCAGCGAGGAAACTGACAAAGTTGAAAGCAGCCTGTCATTGAAGGGTGCCAATTCTTCACCCCATGTATTAAAGGTTTTTGTGGCAACCTAATTCTGTGTAGGGTAATGTAAGATTTGTAAAGGTAGAGAAAAATCTGTAAAGGCAGATTTTTCTTTTAAATTTGCAAGTACAGAGTTATTTCCCCCGTATACCTTTTTTTGAGACAGAGTCTCACTCTGTCACCTTCAGTAGAATGTTGCGGTGTCATAGCTCACTGCAACATCAAACTCTTGGGCTCAAGCAATCCTCTTGCCTCAGCTTCCCAAGTAGTTGGGAGTATAGGCACCTGCCACAATGCCCAGCTCGTTTTTCTATTTTTAGTAGAGATGGGGTCTCACTCTTACTCAGGCTGGTCTGAAACTAATGAACTCAAACAGTCCACCCGCATTGGCCTCTCAGAGTGCTAGGATTATAGGCGTGAGCCCCTGTGCCTGGCCCATGCCACCACACAGTTCCAGGTACAGATGCACCTCAACTTAGGATGTGGTTAAATCCTGGTTAAACCCATCGTTAGATGAAAATATTGTCAATTGTGGGCAGCACCTGTGGCTCAAAGGGGTAGGGTGCTGGCCCCATATGCTGGAGGTGGTGGGTTCAAACCCAGCCCCGGACAAAAACTGCAAAACAAACAAACAAAAAAAAAAAAAAAAAAAAAGAAAGAAAGAAAATATTGTCAATGAAACGCATTTAATACACCTACCAAACATACTGAACATCATAGCTTATCTTAGCCTACTTAAAAATAGTTGGGCAAAATCATATAATACAGAGCCTATTTTATAATAACGTCTTGAATAGCTAATGTAATTTATTGAATACTGAAAGTGAAAAACAGAATGGTATGGGTTGTATAGCTCCTTGCTGTATGTCTCTACTGAGTGTGTATTGCTTTCACACCGTTGTAAAGTTGAAAATTTGTAAATTGAACTATTGTCAAGGAGTGTCTATATATCATTAAATTCTATAATTAGTCTTTAAGGCAAAGATTATTATGTCCAACTTATAGATGAGGAAACCAAACTAAATATGACTTTAGTGTCCCTACATGTGGTAGAAGTAGAATTTGAATGCAAGTCTGATTCTTCCCAAATGCTCCTGGGTATTTTCCTGCCCTCCAGTAGTGGGAGTTCTTTACCCTGAGATTAAAGGCTTTCCACAGTTTGGTTAAATCCTGCCTTTTCAGCTTTACTTTCTGCTGTCCACGAGCCTCCCCTTCCAAACCTAATTGATGCCTTTTAGCACATTGCCCTGCTTTTTGTCACTTTCATTCATTCCTTGTGCATTTCCTTAAGAGCCAGTCCAGTATTCTGCCCCTGTATGAGGCGGAGTGCTGGATTCTGTGGCACAAAGAAAAATAGAATAATTCCCTGCCTTCTAGGAGCTCATTCCTCGCCTTGCAATCTAAGGGCTTAGCACTGTAGCCCATTGTTATGGCAATTATAATACATATAATCAGATTATGAATATAGTGGGAGAGATGTGTTGTGATTGCCCAGAGCAGGGGCATTGGTGAATCTCAGAAGGTGGCCAGGAGGCAGTGATGCTTTCACTTGAAGATTTTTCAGGGGGTTGTTTTATCCTCTTCTTCTTGCCTCACCTGCCTAAAGTACAAAGGGCAGAACCTTATGTAACTCAGTGTCAGTGTCTTGCACAGGGCCTTGCATGTAGTTGGTTTTCAGTAAACGTTGATGGATTAATGTAACTAATTACAGATGTCTTGAAACTTGAAATTTTTTCTGTAGAGACAGAGTCTCACTTTATCGCCCTTTGTAGAGTGCTGTGACATGACACAGCTCACAGCAACCTCCAACTCCTGGGCTTAGGCAATTCTCTTGCCTCAGCCTCCTGAGTGGCTGGGACTACAGGTGCCCACCACAACACCCAGCCATTTTTTTGTTACAGATTGGCTAGGGCCAGGTTTGAACCTGTCACCTTTGTTTTATGGGGCAGGCACCCTACCCAATGAAACACAGGCACCTCCTGAAATTTGAAATGTTTACAATGTCTTGTGTCAAATTGATACATAGTTTTAAAGAATACCTTTATTTTAAAACATTTTTAGTTTTGTGAACAGTCTACATCTTTTGAGTTGCAGGGGACTCACAGCTCCTGATGCTGAAATGCTGTACATGCAGGAGGTGGAGAGGATGGGTGGCTATGGAGAGGAGAGCTACCCTGCAAAGGTGGGCATGGCTGATGGCTGGGGCTCTATAAGTAGGCTCAGCAATTTGAGAGAACAACGGGGAACCCTAAGGATGCACTGATGTGCAAAGAATGAAGACCTGCAAAGGTCTGGAAACTTAAAGGCTGAGGTCCTTGTGACCAAAATTTTGTGGTAAAGAATGTTCTCATTGTTGCAGTTCATTCTTTGAAATGATCTCAAAATCAAGTTCTTGAAGAAGTCTAGACTTTTTCAATTTCTATACATATTTACAAGGTAATATGTTTGTATCATTTAGACCTTTTTTCTTCTGAATAGTTACTTCATAAGTCTTCTGAACATTTTATACCTGGGAAACAGGTTTAAAGGAACTTAATGTAGTTGTACCTCTTATTCATTTGTTTCTGTTTCTTTTCTACTTTTTCCTTTTAGGATAGCCAAGGAAGTGACATATCCATTGGAGCATGTCTTGAAGGTATCTTCGTGAAACACAAGAATGGAAGGCCTCCTGTAATATTTAGGTATTTTTCTTCTTGTTTTGTATTTTCTGGGATTCCTGTTGGTGATACAGTTTTTAGTATTTACAATAGTTAAATTAATTGCCAACAAGTCTCTCCCAAGATCTCAATAAAAGATACAAATATTCCCTTCCTAGAATAAAATACCACATTACAGTGTTTCTTTTTTTCTTTCTTTTTCTTTCTTTCTTTTTTTTTTTTTTTTTTTGAGACAAAGTCTCACTTTGTTGCCCTCAGTAGAGTGCCATGGTGTTATAGCTCATGGCAACCTTAAACTCTTAGACTCAAGCAATTCTTCTTCTTCAGTCTCCCGAGTAGCTGGGACTACAGGTACTTGCTACAGCACCTGACTATTTTTAGAGACATGATCTTACTCTTGCTCAGGCTGGTCACAAACTTGTAAACTTAAGTAATCCACCCACCTCAGCCTCCCAGAGTGCTAGGATTACAGGCGTGAGCCACCGTGCCTGGCCTGCAATGTTTCTTTTTAATAAACCATTTTTTTTTTTAGGCACACACAAAAAGGCCATAGCCACCCATCCTCTCCACCTCCTGCATGTATAGCATTTCAGCATCAGGACCTGTGAGTCCCCTGCAACTCAAGCTTTAGCTCTGGGCAGAGTGCTGTGGAGTCACAGCTCACAGCAACCTCAAACTCCTGGGCTTACGGGATTCTCTTGCCTCAGCCTCCTGAGTAGCTGGGACTACAGGTGCCCGCTACAACGCCCAGCTGTTTTTTGGTTGTAGTTGTCATTGTTTGGCAGGCCCAGGCTGGAGTTGAACCTGTCAGCTCTGGTGTATGTGGCTGGTGACTTAGCCGCTTGAGCTACAGGCACCACCCAATAAACCATTTTCTTGCCATAAGGAGGCCATTGTTTGGTTTGATATAAATTTTTCATTTGAGCTCTGGTTTCTAGGACTATTTCTTATGAAAAACCTAAACCTTTCTTTTGGTTCTAGTTATATACCAAAATACTAATATCTAAGCAAATTTCAACTTTTTTTTTATAGTGTTGATTTTTTTTTTCCTCCCCTGATACTGAAAAGTGATGCTATTCATTTGTGGAAGTCTTAGAATGTATATAGTAAGAAAGACAGAAAGGATATGCAACAACGAAACTACAGGGGATTTAAATTTCCTTTTTAGTATTCTGTGTTCAAATTTATATCTTAAAGATAGTAAACTGGACCATGTTGTTCAATCTCTGCCTTTTAAGCCCTTAAAACCTATAATCTAGAAAATCCAAGTGTCATTTCATAGAAATACCTGCAGTTTTACTCTGATATTCTGTCTACCCATTTTTTTTTTCTTTTTTTAAGACACAATCTCACTTTGTTGCGTTCGGTAGAGTGCAGTGGCATCACAGTTCACAGCAACCTCAAACTTGGGCTTTAGTGATTCTCTTGCCTCAGCCTCCCAAGTAGCTGGGACTATAGGCGCCCACCATGATGTCTGACTATTTTTAGAGGCTGAGGTCTCACTCTGGCTCATGCTGATCTCAAACCTGTGAGCTAAGACAATCTACTTGCCTCAGCTTCTCAAAATTTTAGGATTACAAGCGTGAGCCACCACACCCGGCCTTATCTACCCAATTCCATCTTTTCTCTGTCTCTCTTTTTTTTGCTTTTTGAGACAGTGTCTCAAAAAGGATAGAGTGCCAGGTAGAGTGCTATGGCGTCATAGCTCACAGCAACCTCCAACTCAAGCTCAAGTGATCTTCTTGCCTCAGTTTTTCTATTTTTAGTAGAGATGGGGGTCTCACTTTTGCTCAGGCTGGTCTCCAACTTGTGAGCTTAAGCAATCCACTAGCATTGGCTTCCCAGAGTGCTAGGATGATAGGTGTGAGTCACCACGCCTGGCCTCTATCTTCTCTTGATGAAAAATTAAATTGTTATATTATTTTTTGTAAAGTATTTTTTGGTTCTTTTGTGTCTGCCATTTATTGCATGCTTATAATAAGCCAGATACCATACTGAGTACTTTTGTGTATTTTTTCATGTAATCTTCATAATAACTCTCAGTGGTAGGTATTACCACTACCACTTTGCACACAGATAATTGAAGTTTTTTGTTTTGTTTTGTTTTGTTTTTTGAGACAAAGTCTCACTATGTTACCCTCGGTAGAGTGCCATGGTGTCACAGCACACAGCAAGCTCAGACTCTTAGACTTAAGGGATTCTCTTGCCTCAGCCTCCCAAGTAGCTGGGACTACAGGCACCCCCCACAGTGCCTGGCTATTTTTTTGGTTGTAGTCGTCCTTGTTGTTTGGCAGGCCTGGGATGGGTTCGAACCCACCAGCTCTGGTGTATGTAGCTGGTGCCCTAGCTGCTGAGTTACAGGCACTGAGCCGATAATTGAGGTTTTAAAATGTTAAGTGATTTGCCCAAGGTCACCCAGTTATTAACTAACACAACCAGGACAAGAACTTAGATTCTCCACTTTAAGCCTGAGCTTTTAACCACTGTATTAAGCAGCTGCTTTTATTCCCTCCACTCTCAATGTTCTGTGCCATGCCTGCTCCCCCTGCCCAAGCCAAGCTTTCTAAACCATCCCTACTGCCATTTCTTGTTGAGTTTTTTACTTAAGAGTTTTTTCTGCTAAGAGACCTTTCTTTAAGTTAACGTCTCCTCCTTCACATCCTTTACTTTACTGCCTTTTGGGCCCTGAATTCTCCATGGCAAACATGACCATTATATACACAGTTTGGGCAGCAGACCCCCCACTCCTACATGGCACTGCGTTGGCCCAGGTGGCTCCACTATGGTGGTTCCTCTCTTGTCCTCAAGCCACTCATAGTAAGTCTTCCCAACATGTCAAATTTGGGGTCAGGGAGAGGAAAATAGATCTGAGCTACCCCTGAAGGGCGGGACTCCAACTGTGTCCAAAGAGTCACAAGGAAGCTTGAGACATCTGTGTGCCCTCCTTCCCCATTAGATAGGAATATTACAAATTGCCGTATTTAATGTGATACAAATGATCTTACAGGTTTAACAATTAAACATTGAATCACTACTAAATTAATTTTATTTTAATAAATTTTAAATTTAATATAATAAAGATGTAGAGGGGTAAAATTTTTCTTCCATAATTTTTCTTTTTATAAAATCATAGTTACACAAAAAAATTGAATATTAATATATAAAAACTAAATATAAATTAGAAAGTATGAGATACTATTTTGAATCCTACTGAGTACCCCCAAATAGTTCAGTGCTTGAGTTCCTAGCATTTGAACGTTGTCTTCACCATGAAACTTTCCAGAACACTTCTCCCCACTTTTGTGCCTTACTTTTCTTAAATAAGTTAATGTTACTTATTTGCTGTTTTTTCTTGCACCCCTACCCTCCAACTGTGCTCCTTTGAGCTTTACTGATCTTATTGTCCCTAGGTCCTAATGTAATTTCTGGGATTTTTATAATAGGTGCCCCTGGTTTTGCTGAATACACGAATGAGAAATTGGCAACCAGCTAAGATAGGGGTCTTTGATTTTCAAGAGAATCTAGCAGTTGCATACAATGCATTTTTAAATCTTCTAAATACTCACCCCCCCCCCATTTAATAATGTATATGTTTACTTTTGGCAACTAGCTGCTTTTGTTTTAGTTAGAAAATGCATGCTAGCTGATTAAAACATTGTTTTCTTTCAAAAATGACTAACAGACATTAACTTAGGCCTGGATCTTAAGGAGACATCAGCTGCCCTTTCTCCTAGAATATACACAAATACTCATATTACCATTCTCTACTTGCTCTTCCTTAGGTGGCATGATATTGCTAACATGTCCCACAACAAGTCCTTCTTTGCACTAGAGTTGGCAAATAAAGAAGAGACCATCCAGTTTCAAACTGTGAGTATTAGGGATCTGCATGAAATGTTTTTCCTAAAAGTTTACAAGCGTGTGTTTGGAGAGGAGATGGCATTAAAGTTATAATATTTCATTATTTTATAAATAGTAAAGGAGATAGATGATCAGTAAACACTGTTGAATGAGTGAGTCTTTGGGTAAGTACTCTCTGATAATGATGACCTTTAAACTTCAGAGACAAACTGGGGGAGAAAGTAAACACTGATATCTTAATTCTATTGATAAAGGCTTTGCAGAAATATTCTTTAACAGTTATGAGCTTTTTGTTCACTTGACAAAGGCAATAGTGAGTTACTGACTCAAATGATTTAAAAGTATTTGTGAGTATATTTAAGAAGAGAAATTGAATTTCAAAGTCATTTTGAAAACTGCTTAATATCAGAATCACATTGTTAGAACAGAGTGTTTTGTCTGTAATTTAAATCCTACTTAAGGCCTTCCTGTGATAGGCAAAGTGTTGAAAGTGACCTTGACATAATGTGTCGCCATGTCATAGCTTGTCCTCAAACAAACCCTGCTTTAAAGGTACCAAGCTGTATGTGTGCTTTCTTATTACTTTATGCCTATTTTGTTTGCTAGGAAGATATGGAAACGGCAAAATACGTATGGAGACTCTGTGTTGCACGACACAAATTTTACAGACTAAATCAGTGTAACCTGTAAGTATATCCTGCTCATGGAAATTATAGAACTGGAATATAATGAATTTTAACATTATAAAGCTTTATGGTATTATCTAGAAAGGCGAGTTTCATCAGTTGATCTCTTTTGAACACTTTTATAATAATCTCTTATTGTGTGTTAAAATGACATTACTTATTTTTCTCATTTTAGCTTTGAACCAACTTCTAATAGCTGTGTATAGGCCTCTAAGGTTTCTTCCAACTAGTTACTAGAACCATTCTAATCCTTGAAAGTTGAAAAGAGAATAATACCGTTTTTTTAAATCAATGCCCTAGTTAGCATTTTAAGTAAATAATCAACATTTCAAGCCATTTAAAGAGTTTATGCCTTTTCTTCCTAATGTACCTTTTTTTTTTTTTTTTTTTTGAGATAGAGTCTCACTCTGTGCCCTGGGTAGAGTGCTGTGGAATTTTAGTTCACAGCAGCCTCAAACTCTTAGGTTCAGGTGACCCCCTTGCTTTAGCCTCCGAAGTAAGCAGGACTATAGGTGCCTAGCTAGTTTTCTATTATTAGTAGAGATGGGGTCTTAATTTTGCTCAGGGTGGTCTGGGACTCCTAAGCTCAAGCAGTCCACCTACCTTGACCTCCCAGAGTACTAAGATTACAGGCATGAGCCACTTTGCCTGGCCTATGTACATTTTTATTAGTGCACACTGGTTCCTTGCTGTCTGCTAAAGCATTCCCATTAGTATTTAAGCATGCTGTGATTGTCCTCATGTGAAATACTCTCTTTATTCCACATTCCCCTCTAGCTTCAGCACCTGTATCTCTGCTTTCCTTTATAGCTGATTTCATCAAATTATGTATGTGTTTCTTTCCTTCCTTCCCCCGTCCCCTGTGACACACCACTGACAGTGCTTGTCATTGTCAGGTGTGCTTGATCCAGTGGTCATGTCAGGAGTTCCTTCCTTCGGTCTCTCCGCAGCACTGGATCTCCTTCCTTCTTTCTCTGGGTCTCCTCATTCGTAGCTATTTCTTCTCATCACCTTTCCTGGTTTAGTTCTGAGACTGCTTCTCCATCTACAGTACATTTCTAGGGGATTTCACCTTGCTTCAGGCTTAGACACTAGAAGTCCATCAAATGTTATTTTAGCTCCTTCTCCCTGAGCCCTCAACTCCTGCATGCTGCTGCCTAGTTGACATCACCTTTTGGGTACCTATGGGGCATGTTTGGTATGTCTAAAATTGACCCCTTGTTCTCCTCCTCCTCCTCCCAGAGCTACTTTTTCCTTACTCCTTCCCACATCGACATATGGCAGCACACCCACATTTACCCAGTTGTTCAGTCCCCCAAACCCCAAAGCCACACTTAATTCCTGTTTCTCTCTCATGCTGCAGTTTCTCTCTCATCAGCTACACTTCCAGCTTGATCTTCAAAATATATCTAAAATCTTACCATTTTTACCACCGTTTCTGCTGACAACTTAGTGCCAGCCACCACCCCTACTCATCTGGGATGCTGCAGTGGCTTTCTTACTCCCTCCCTATTTCTGTGCCCTCTGCCTATAGCTTATTTTCATATGCCAGCCAGGAGGATGTTGGTTTAACATGAGTCAGATGCTATCGCTCTTCTTAAAACTCTCCACTGGCATTCCATCTTACTTATAACAAAAGCATGAGGCTATACATGAGTGGCCCTTGCCTGGGTCCACACTCGTTTCCTTTACCCTCATTCATTCTCTTCCAGCCGTCCTAGCTTCCTCACTGATGTGTGAATGTGTCTCACCCTCGGGGATGCTGTCCTGTTCGTCCCCCTGTCTGAAATGCTCTTCCCCACTGTCTACGTGCCTGGCTCCCTGTGTCAGCCAGTTGTCTGATCAGATTTGTCCCTCTTCAAAGGCTGCCCCCAAACAGTCAGTGGCACCCCTTTTCCACTGTTGCCTAACCCTCTTTACCTTCCTGCCTTGTTCGATTTTTCTCCATAGCACTTAGGCCACGTGAATTTGTATATTTGTTACTCGTTTATGGTCTGCATCCCCTCCCAACAGGTAAGCTCTAACAAGGTACGAGGACAGGCGCCCGCCCTGTCTTAACTGCTGTGTTCCCAGTAGCAAGTACCTGCAGGTCTTGATGAATTTGTTGAGTTAATCTACAAAAACAAGGGTTAATACTTCATCTAGAACTGCCAAGTTAGGAGGGGCGTATCAGGGAAGTGACGTCTAAACTGAGACATGAAAAGTTATGCTCAGTCCCCACAACCTTTCTTTAAGTTGTCCTCTGCCCCCGACTGCTGCAGCTGCCTCCCATCTGGCCTCCCTACTCTTTGTCTCACCAGTCGCTAATCAATTTTCTGGATGGATAAGCAAAAGAACACTACTCTTAAAGTTATAGGTCAAGACCATATCAGAACTGGTTCCCCACCTGCAGCCCTTCCTGGCTACGGAATTAAGTGCAGACTCCTGAGGTCCTCTTTCTCTGGATTTATCTGCCCCAACCCTGCTGAGTCTTGATTCTGGCTTTCAGAACCCATCATTCCTTTTCGTGCTAATACCTCTCTGGCCTAGCCCTTTGCTAGAATGTCCTTTATTCACTTCCTTGATAAACTCTTAGTCATTGCTCATGATCTGGTGTGAAATGCAGCCTCCCTGGACGCCACCAAATATTTAATCTGCTTAGTCCTTAATATCACTCTGAAAGATCTGGTTTATTCCTGCTTTTTTAATAATAATGGTTCTAATAATTTATGACAATAATTTAGTAAGTGCTTGCCATGTGTCAAGAATTATACTGAGAGCTTTTATCTTCTTCAGTCCTAACAGTAACCCTGTTTGACACAATTATTGCTGCCTGGTTATTGGTGAAGGTATGGAAATAGAAGTGAAATAAATGTCTTGCCCAGCCGTGCAGTTAGGGATACAGAGCAGCAAGATGAGAATCTGCCAGACTGCTAGAGCAGGCGTCCTCAAACTATGGCCTGCGGGCCACACGCAGCCCGCCTAGGACATTTATCTGGCCTGCCGGGTGTTTTTGCTACCGCTGCCTGTCCTGCTTAGCAGCTGACTCGTCCTGGGGCCCGCAGTCCGGCCCTCCAATGGTCTGAGGAACAGTGAACTGGCCCCCTGTTTAAAAAGTTTGAGGACCCCTGTGCTAGAGTATCTGTGTCTGCTGTTCATATGTGGATTTGATCTGTCTCTTTTGTCTGACGGAGCTCCTTGAGGGCAAGGCCTCCTTTCACTGGTCTTCATGGTCTGGGTCTGCCAGACACCTAAGGGCTTGGTGAACAGATGGAAGGCCGAATGAGACAGTGAGGAGAGAAGAGCCCTTTTGATGCTTCCCTGATTTCTTTTTAGTACTGATTTTAAATTGGGGGCAGGGGAGCATTATGTCCTCTAGCACCAGGAAGGAAGGAGAAAGGCTGTGAAAGTGCTCTTTTTTACAGAGTGTGAAAGAAACTGGTCAAGATGAGCAGTGCAAAGAGAATAGGCATTGTCCATTAGGACAGAGAGCCTTCCAGTGATTAGCACTTAGGCCTCCTTCCCTCTCCTCTCTGCCCCGCCCCCCCCTTTTTTTTTTTGGTTGCAGTTTGGTGGGGGCCAGGTTCCAACCACCACCCTCTGTATATGCGGCTGGCACCTTGCTCACTGAGCCATAGGCACTACCCTCACCCCCATGTTTTTATCTGCATCTCTACTGGTAGTCTCCTGTGGGCTTTGGTAAGCACCCCTGACAGGGAGGAGAAGTCCTGCTTTCTCTGTGGGGTTAGGAAACCTTTTCTGCTCCACGTGCATTTGAATATGAAAGGGTTCTACCTGGTGATTAGACTCAGTACTGCTTAATGGCCCAGGATAGCTGCATCTGGGGCTCCCACAGGCTGGCCTTAAATTACCCAAGCTCGTGTGACATTATTTCTAAACAGAAGTGGGTTCTAAGAGTCAAACAGTAAATAAGTAATTTATGAGAACACAGCGTTTTCATTTGAAAACCTTACATAAGTTTGAGAGAATTTATAATATTAGCTATCATTATGTCAGTTCATTCCTTTTCTGGAAAATGGTAAAGAATCAGTCATTTTGAATAAACCATAAAATATCCTTTTCCAAATGGTTCTTGTATTGGCCAGTGTTAGTGCAAAGTACCACCCAGTAGTAATTTTAAATGTGAAAGGAAAAGTAGTAAATGATTGTGTTAAATGATTTAGCACATCACTAAATGATTTAGTCTTAGAAATATAATTTTGGGGATATTGTTGTTTATTGGTAAGTGTGAATAAAATCACATTAATGTCATCATCGGCTCGGTGCCTGTGGCTCAAGCGGCTAAGGCGCCAGCCACATACACCTAAGGTGGCGGGTTCGAATCCCCAGCTCGGGCCC
>NW_003852415.1:14568743-14652811 GCF_000181295.1 Otolemur garnettii | reverse complement strand
AAAAAAAAAAAAAAATGTCATCATCATGTTGCATATATTGTATCTGTATAAGGAACATCTGATTCTTTGAAAAATGGAATAATTGTATTTAAAGGACTATTTTCCAAAATTTATTTTTAATCTCTGTATAACCAATAGATTATGGCAGCCACTTTCCATGAACTGTTCTTATGTAATTATTTATAATTTGTTCATGGGAAACCAGTCTCAGCATTGTTTCCCACATAAAGTAAATGAAGCTTTTAATATGAACTTTTAAAATTACAATGGGCAACAAAACTGAATATAACTGATTTTTATGGCCATTTCTTTTAAAGTTCTCAGAGTAGATTATTTAGGTCATGTTCAGTGTTAATGATTCTTTTTTTTTTTTTTTGAGATGGAGTCTCACTTTATCTGGCGTCACAGCTCACAGCAACCTCCAACTCCTGGGCTTAGGCGATTCTCTTGCCACAGCCTCCTGAGTAGCTGGGACTACAGGCACCTGCCAGAATGCCTGGCTATTTTTTGTTGTTGTTGTTGCAGTTTGGCCAGGGAGGGCCGGGTTTGAGCCTGCCACCCTCGGTATATGGGGCTGGCACCCTACCCACTGAGCCACAGGTGCCGCCCAAGGCTGGTTTTTTTTTTTTTGTTGTTGTTGTTGTCATTATTGTTTGACAGGCCCAGGCTGGATTTGAACCAGCCAGCTCTGGTGTATGTTGCTGGCACCCTAGCCGCTGAGCCACAGGCGCCGAGCCAAGTGTTGATGATTCTGAAGTACTGGTAGACTTGTTCTTAGTACTTAGTACTTAGTATCCACAAGGATAGCTCAAGTGTGATGGGTGTTTAACAAAACTGCACTTTGGGAGGCTGAGTGGGGGATTGTCTGAGTTCACAGGTTTAAGACCAGCCTGAGAAGAGCCAGATCCTATCTCTAAAAGTAGTGAGATGTTGTGGTGGGCACCTGTAGTCCCAGCTTCTGGGGAGGCTGAGACAAGAGAATTGCTTGAGCCCAGGAGTTTGAGGTTGCTCTGATCTGTGACACCATGGCACACTACTGAGGGTGAAAAATGAAACTCTGTCTCAAAAAACAAACAAACAAACAAAAAACCTCTGCAGCTGACCTGGACCTGGACAGTGCATCCTAGATGCTGGTTCAGGCAGGGGTAACTGGTGGCTCTCAGAGCATCCCGTTTATCCCCAGTCCTGATCTATAATCTAATAGTGTTTGGAGTGGCCTATGTGATTCATCTAACTTTGACCCAGATTGACTGTATTTTACTATTTATACAATGGCATGAACCAATAGTCTCACCCCTGCCCACTCAATAAGGCAGTTTAGGTAACAGAATCATCTTTTTATGTCACTCAAGCCTTAAAAATGTTAGGTAGATACAATCTCTTTTCTTGTTTGTGTTAAATTGTAAAGTGGGGGTAATGGGACCTTTATTTAACATTCCTTTAGGGTTGGATTAGGAATTATAAATGAGATAATGTCAATGTACTAGGTCAAAAGCTGCTTTTAACCACCTCTGTTCACCCCAAGCCTCAGAACTGATCACTCTCCCCAATTTATGTGACAAAAAGCCTAGAAGAGAGAAGGTATCTTGAGAGGGTCCTTGGTAAAAGGGCCTTTTTTCTCCTCTGTCTGTAGGGGAAGGGCAGGATGGGATTCTCCACCTTTATGCTCCAACCTTTAAACCAAATGAGAGAGGGCTAAAGAGGCTTTCTCCAGGGGATGCTTGGTTTTCAGTCTGTGGCAGGCAGCTTCCTGAGCACTGTGAGAGAGTTAGTGAGCATTCTGCAGACCAGGGCTCCTGGTGAACATAGAGCCAGGGTCCACTTTGCTCCTGGAGACTTTTATGATCAGGAGACTGGAGCAGGTCCTGCCTAGAAAAGGAAAAGGGTTACTCTCCCTTTTTTTAGGCCTGCGGCAGGGCTCAAGGAGACTGTGAACATCCCTGGAAGAAGATGGACCAGCCCTGTTCTGTCCAGTCTTCTGGGCCCCTAGAGGTGCAGAGAGGATCCAGTGGTTCCCACAGACTCATGTGAACCAGCAGGGCAGTAATGGGGGTGAGCTGAGGAGCAGCCACAAGGTCAAACAGTGAATCTCTCTCTGGGTGTGGGGACATAGGCCTCTGGTAAGGCTGAAGAGAGGCAGCTTCCTTTCTAAGTAGGTTCTCATATAGATAAAGATCAGTATCACCCTAAAAAACCCCACATGTCCTGGGGCTAGGGAGAAGCCCAGCATCAGTATTCCCACTTACCCTAGGTGATCTCTGCCAGCTTTTTTCCTCTCCCTGCCTGCCGTGCCAAGGAGCAACCCAAGGTGGGGGCCATAGGGCCAGGCATTTCATGGCCAAAACAGTGACCTTCAGCCTGAATATGGGGCTCTGGCTACGCTAGTGTAGGGAGGGAGAAGAACTTTTGTTCTTACCCTTACTAAACTCAAGAGGCAAGTTACCAAGATAGGCATTTACTGGGTATTTCCACCATCCAGTGTATTTTTTGTTCATTAAAAATCTCACTCTCAGGCCGAGTGCAATGGAATCCTAGCACTCTGGGAGGCTGAGGTGGGTGGATTGCTTGAGCTTAGGAGTTCTAGACCAACCTGAGCAAGAGCAAGATCCTGTCTCTATAGCCAGGTATTGTGGCTTGTGTCTGTATTCCCAGTTGTTTGGGGGGCTGAGGCAAAAGGATCACTTGAGCCCAGGAGTTTGAGGTTGCTGTGAGCTATATGCCATGGCACTCTACCAAGTGTGACAAAGTGAGACTCTGTCTCAAAAAAATAAATAAGTAAATAAAATCTCACTCATCTTCACTAGCTATAAATATATAAATATATATATGTAAAAATAAAAGAAATTAGCTTGACCATAAATGCTTAGTGAAGAACACCAATTTTAGTCGTTAGTCACCATGTCATTCATTTGCTCAACAAACATTTGAGGGCTTCCTATGTGCCAAGTACCAGTGATACTATGGCGTGTCTTCCTGCCTCCATGGCGCTTACAAATTAGTTGGGACTGGGGAGGGGATCAGGTCAATCATTGTTAGATGCCTGTGGTCAGGAATCTGACAGACCTGCCTGGTTCAGATGCCGGTTCTGCTACTTGTTTGCCACATGACCAGGAGTGATTTACTTAATCTAAGTTTCAGTTTCCTTATCTGTAAAATGAGGATAATAACTGGAACTCCCTTACAGGGTTGGTGTTCAGATTCCATGAGATAATTATGTGCAGTTTAAATAAGCAATATAATTGATTATACTTAAGCTGGCAAACTTTTTTTTTTTGAAACAGAGCCTCAAGCTGTCCTCCTGGGTAGAGTGCTGTGACAGCACAGCTCACAGCAACCTCCAACTCCTGGGCTCAAGCGAGTCTCCTGCCTCAGCCTCCTAAGTAGCTGGGACCACAGGCGCCGGCCACAGTGCTCGGCTATTTTTTTTTTTTTTTTTTTTTTTTGGTTGCAGCCATAATTGTTGTTTGGCGGGCCTGGGCTGGATTCAAACCCACCACCTTAGGTGTATGTGGCTGGCGCCTTAGCCACTTGAGCCACAGGCGCCGAGCCAAACTTTTTTTTTAAGAGATGGGGTCTTCCTATGTTGCCCAGGCTGTAGTGCAGTGGCTGTTCATAGCACCATCATAGTGCACTACAGCCTTGAACTCCTTCCATGGCTTGAGCTGTCCTCCTGCCTCAGTCAGTCTCCCAAGTAGCTAGGACAATAAGCCTGGGCCACTGCTCCTGGCTCAGCCTTTTTTCTTCTTCAGTGCACATTTTCTTCTGACTTCTTTACCTATTTAATTTTTATCAGCACCCACCTACATAGTTACTGCCCCAGAAATTTGGAAAGCATAACCAATAGTTAAATCATTTTCTCTTCTATGCCATGTTGAGGATAGCTGGTTTCTGAGTAAGCTGCATTTATAAAAAACAATGCCAAAAAGAAAGACGAGGTTAAAATATTAGAACTGGTGAGTCTGCCTAGGTTAAAGCAACATAGCAGGTAGTAACTAGATGACTCACCACTTGGTTTGTGTTTAGCAGAACTGGCTTCAGCAGTGGGCAGTTTGCACCTCCACATGGGGCACTACCAGCAGGGTGCCAAGATAGCTATTGTGGGGAGGAGTTGCTGCCTGTGCTCTGCATCCTTGGATTTTGTGTTTCACACACTTAAGTTTTAGTTTTGCCTCAGACTGAGTAACTATGGATGTTTGGGGATTTATTGATAGAAGATTCTATCTATAAAGATAGAATAAACAACTCTTTCTCCCTATTTCTGAATTTATGGTACCTTAAAAGTTCAGCCTAATCTGAGAGATCTGAAGGTGATCAAGGGTATCTAAATAGGGTCAGAGGAGATCAAACTCTCACTCTTTGCTGATGATATGATCCTATATCTGGAAAATCCCACGGACTCAACTACAGAACTCTTAGAAGTGATCAAGGAATACAGCAGCATCTCAGGATACAAAATCAAGACTTACAAATCAGTAGCTTTTATATATACCAACAATAGTCAAACTGAAAATATAGTCAGGAACTCTGTTCCTTTAACAGTAGTGCCAAAGAAGATGAAATATCTGGGAATTTACCTAACAAAGGATGTGAAAGATCTGTATAAAGAGAATTATGAAACTCTGAGGAAACAAATAGCTAAAGATGTTAAGAAATGGAAAAACATACCATGCTCATGGCTGGGAAGAATCAACATTGTTAAAACGTCCATACTACCCAAAGCAAGCTACAGATTTAATGCAATCCCTATTAAAATACCCTTGTCATACTTTAAAGAGCTTGAAAAAATAGTGCTTCGTTTTATATGGAATCAGAAAAAAACCTCAAATAGCAAATACATTACTCAGAAATAAACACAAATCAGGAGGTATCACATTACAGACTTCAGGCTATACTATAAATCTACAGTGATCAAAACATTATGGTACTGGCACAAAAACAGAGAGGTAGATGTGTGGAACAGAATAGAGAACCAAGAGATGAACCCAACTACTTATCATCATTTGATCTTCGATAAGCCTATCAAAAACATTCAGTGGTAGAAAGACTCCCTATTTAACAAATGGTGCTGGGTGAACTGGCTGGCAACCTGTAGACTAAGACTGAAACTGGACCCCCACCTTTCACCATTAACAAAAATTGATTCTCACTGGATAAAAGATTTAAACTTAAGACATGAAACTATAACAATACTAGAACAGAGTGCAGGGAAAACACCTGAAGAAAGCAGCCTGGGAGAATATTTTATGAGGAGGAACCCCCAGGCAATTGAAGCAACACCAAAAATACATTACTGGGATCTGATCAAACTAAAAAGCTTCTGCACAGCCAAGAACACAGTACATAAAGTAAACAGACAACCTTCAAAATGGGAGATTTTGCAGGTTATGCTTCTTCTTCTTTTTTTTTTTTTTGAGACAGAGCCTCAAGCTATCCCCCTGGGTAGAGTGCTATGGCATCACAGCTCACAGCAACCTCCAACTCCTGGGCTCAAGCAAGTCTCCTGCCTCAGCCTCCCAAGTTGCTGGGACCACAGGTGCCTGCCACAATGCCCAGCTATTTTTTTGGTTGCAGCCATCATTGTTGTTTTTGCGGGCCCGGGCTGGATTCGAACTCACCACCTTAGGTGTATGTGGCTGGCACCTTAGCCACTTGAGCCACAGGCACTGAGCCCAGGTTATACTTCTGATAAAGGTCTGATAACTAGAATCCACAGAGAACTCAAACTAATCAATAAGAAAAGAACAAATAACCTCATTTCTGTGTAGGCAAGAGACTTGAACAGAAAATTCTCTGATGAAGACAGGCGCACAGCCTACAAACACATGAAAAACCACTCGTCATCTTTAATCATCAGAGAAATGCAAATCAAAACCACTTTGATATATCATCCAACTCCAGTAAGATTAACCCACATAACAAAATCCCAAAACTACAGATGTTGGCATGGATGCAGAGAGAAGGGAACACTTCTACACTGCTGGTGGGAATGCAAGCTAATAATTTCTTTCTTTTTGGAAAGAAATTTGGAGAATACTCAAGGAACTACAAATAGACCTACCAACGATCCTGCAATTCCTCTATTCCTCATATTTTACAATAATGACATTTCCACCAGAATGTTTATTGCAGCCCAATTCATAATTGCCAAGATATGGAAACAGCCAAGTGTCCATCAACCCATGAATGGATTAACAAGTTTTGATATATATACACCATGGAATACCATGCAGCCATAAAAAGATGGAGACTTCACATCTTTTATGTTTACCTGGATGGAGCTGGAACATACTCTTCTTAGTAAATTATCTCAGGAATGGGGAAAAAAAAAAGGATCCAATGTACTCAGTACTACTATGAAATCAATATATAATCACCTACACATTCATATAAAGGGTAAAATATAACTACAGTCCAGAAAGTAGAAGGGAAGAGGAGAGAGAGAGGAGGGAGGAGGTAGGAGGAAGGAGGGCATTTGGGGAGGAACCTCACCTAATGTGCGTGATGCAATGGTACATTTAAAAACCATTAAGAAAAGAGTGTAATTGTCAGGCGGTGCCTGTGGCTCAGTGGGTAGGGCACCGGCCCCATATACTGAGGGTGGCAGGTTCCACCCCAGCCCTGGTCAAAACTGCAACAACAACAAGAAAAAAAAAAATAGCATTGTGGCAGGTACCTGTAGTCCCAACTACTTGGGAGGCTGAGGCAAGAGAATAGCCTAAGCCCAGGAGTTGCAGGTTGCTGTGAGCTGTGAGGCCACAGTATTCTACCAAGGGTGATAAAGTGAGACTCTGTCTCTAAAAAAAAAAAAAGAAAAAAAGAGTATAATTGTCTTACCACAACAAGTAAGCAAGGATGAAGGATGTGTTCAATGTAAGCATTTCACACCATATATCAAATCAGTACACTGAACCCCATAAATGCATCAATGTACACAGTTATGATTTAATAAAAAAAAATAATAACTAAAAGAGTAGAATTAGTATATTCCTAACACGAAATGATAAATGCTTGAGGTACCTCAATTACCCTGATTTGATTAATACATACTGTATGCCTGTATCAAAACATCACATCTACCATATAAATATATACAATTATTATATGCTTATAATAATTAAAAGTTTAAAATAAAAAGTTCAGTCTACTGTGAGAGTGAGTCTCTGAGAGACTGAACATAAAGGTTAGGACCTAGTTTGTCTAAACCTAGTCTTGACAATGGAAAACAACCAGGAACGATGGATTTCAAGGCTAGAAAACATAGTGTCCTCAAATTCTGGACAACAATTTTAAGAAATACATTAATGTGCAGTTAAGGAGTATTTCAAAAACAAAACAAAAAAGTCCAGGCCCATCATGCAGAATTATTGCTCCAAAATAAATACTGGAAGAATGGGACATCCTTTGGAAAACAGACTTTTTTTCCTCTTTCTTTCTTTCTTTTTTTTTGAGACAGAGGCTCAAGCTATAGCCCTGGGTAGAGTGCTGTGGCATTACAGCTCACAGCTACCTCCAACTCTTGGGCTTAAACAATTCTCTTGCCTCATTCTCCCAAGTACCTGGGACTATAGGCATCTCCCACAATGCCCAGCTATTTTTTTGTTGTTATTGCTGTTGTCTTTGTTGTTTTAGCTGTCCTGGGATGGGTTTGAACCCTCCAGCCTCTGTGTATGTGGCCACTGCCCTCTTTTTTTTTTTTTTAAAGACAGTCTCGTTTGGTCACCCTTGGTAGAGTGCCATAGCATCTTAACTCACATCAACCTAAAACTCGTGGCTTCAAGTGATCCTCTTGCCTCAGCCTCCCAAGTAGGTGGGACTATAAACACCCACCACAGTGCCTGGCTATTTTTACTCATTAAATGGATTTCTGGCTCAGGCTGGTCTTAAACCTGTGAGCTTAGGCAGTCTACCTGCCTTGACCTCCCAAGTGCTGGGATTACAGGCATGAGCTACTGCACCCAGCCAGGCATTTATTTTTCATCAACAACCTGATGATAATGAAAGGAAATTATTGTATTTATTTTTTATTATTTATTCATTTATTTTTTGAGACAGAGTCTTATTCTGTTGCCCAGGCTAGAGTGCCATTGCATCAGCCTAGCTCATAGTAACCTCAGATCCCTGGGTTCAAGTGATCCATCTGCCTCAGCTTCCCAAGTATTTGGGACTACATGTGCCTGCCACAATGCTTGACTAATTTTTTCAATTTTTAGTGGAAATGGGCTTACTCAGGCAGTCTAGAACCCCTCAGCTCAAGGGATCAGCCTGCCTTGGCCTTCTAAAGGGCTAGGATTATAGGTGTGAGCCACTGCACTTGGCCAGGAAATTATTTTAAAAAGTCAACTAGTAAAAGCAGTTGTAGTTACCTGATATTAAGTTCCTAATATGTCCCTGTTTTCTTTTTCTCTCAAAAGTTTGGTTGGGCAGCGCCTATGGCTCAGTGAATAGGGCGCTGGCCCCATATACCAAGGGTGGTGGGTTCAAACCCTGCCCCAGCCAAACTGCAACAAAAAAATAGCTGGGCATTGTGGCGGGTGCCTGTAGTCCCAGCTACTGGGGAAGCTGAGGCAAGAGAATCACCTAAGCCCAGGACTTGGAGGTTGTGAGCTGTGATACTACAGCACTATACCGAGGTGCTTTAATCTACCGATAAAGTGAGACTTTGTCTCTTAAAAAAAAAAAATTGTTAAAAAAAATAAGCTAGTATTCAGGGCTTGAATATAAGATACTTCTTATCAGAGTGCTAAGAATAATGTTAATTTGTAAGACATAGGCTTGATATTTTAAATTTTCTGATTAAATGATTTGAATGTTCTATTTGTGATGATGCATTTTTCTAGCAATTAGTCCTTAGAACACTATAAACAAAGGTCACAAAATATCTTTGCATCAATTATTAACTGTGTTGTATAAGGTCATGAGCCAAGGACAAATGGTAAAAGAAAAGAGCTTTCACGGCGTTACATCTTATCAACAAAGCCAAGAATCCAAGGTGTTTAGGTTCTTAGATCCTATTTGCACTTAAAAGTACACAAAAGAACAAAAAAAAATCTTGCTTCTGTTTGAAAACAGTGGTGGTTACACCTGGCTGTTCTAGTTCTTGTTCCTTTCTTACCTAATTGTTTCTTCAAAGATAGAACTTGCTATGTGAATAGTTTAAATCTCAGATTCACAGACAAATGTCAGTTAGTGGTCTTTTTTTTTTTTCCTGGCCGGGGCTGGGTTTGAATCCGCTACCTCAGGCCTATGGGGCTGGCACCCTGCTCCTTTGAGCCACAGGTGCTGGCCCCCCCGCCTTTTTTTTTTTAAACAGAATTTCACTTTATTGCCCTCAGTAGAGTGCTGTTGTGTCACAGCTCACAGCAACCTCCAGCTCTTGGTCTTAGGCAATTCTCTTGCCTCAGCCTTCTGAGTAGCTGGGACTACAGGCACCCACCACAATGCCTGGCTATTTTTTTGTTGCAGTTTGGCTGGGGTCAGGTTCGAACCTACCACCCTCTGTATATGGGGCCGGGCGCCCTACTCACTGAACCAGTGAGCGCCCCAGTTAGTGTTCTTTAATACTCTTAGTTGCTTTTAAAAACTGTATAATTAAAGCTGATCAGAGAGGAATTCCTTTCAAAGAAAGTGCCACAGGCCTGTTGAACCAAAATTTCTACTTTTTTGTTGTCCTTAACTTTCTTCCTTAGAGAAAATGTAGATTTTTAAGTCCCCATAATTATAAACGTATCTCTTCATCATGCTTGTGGTCTTGGTTAACAGACTTTTAGTGAAAGGAAGTTTATGCTGTTCCAGTGTCCTGGGCTGACAGCTAATGGTCATCCCGAGGACTGTTGATGCTCAGGGCTCACCCAGTACACTCTGGTGGTCCAGGGATAAGGCTCCCCAGGGAGCCTGAAACCACAGCGCATGGGCCAAGCAGTTGGGGCAGCAGGAAAGGGCCAAGGCCCCACAGGCTGACAGAGAATCTCCTTTCTTTTCTCTAATTTGTGATTGGGCTGGTTTATCTTTTTTGTCTAAGAAGGTTTATCATTTTACCTTCTTGTATCTTTTCTTTATAGAATTTGTGTGCGTGTACGTGTGTGCATATATGTGCACGTGTGTACGCATGGGTGTGTGCTCGTCTCAAGGACTTGTTCTTTTATAGGCAAACTCAGAGTGTCACAGTGAACCCCATCAGAAGGAGGTCTTCTTCAAGGATGTCTCTGGTAAGAAAAAAGGAAGATTGCTTTTTTGTCTTTTAATGATGTCATTCTCCTTATAAAATATGCTTTCAGTTGTGTTATTTTGGAGTTTGAACCATAAATTTGTGCTGATATCTGATTATTTTTAACTAGAGAAATGGTCCAACCTAGGATTTATATTATGATACATAATTTTAGGTCTAATCAAAAGTTAAAAACTCTGTTAGCCAAGAGTAATCATAAATTGTTATACATTTAAAATAATAGATGACTGTCTAGTAAGATTGACCGTACTATATGTAAGCCTCCTTTTTTTTTTTTTTTATTGAGACAGTCTTACTCTGTCACCCTGGATAGAGTGCTATGGCATCATAGCTCACAGCAACCTCAAATTCTTGGGATCAAGAGATTCTCTTGTCTTGGCCTCCCAAGTAGCTGGGACTAGAGTCACCCTCCTCAATGCTTGGCTAGGTTTTTCTATTTTTAGTAGGGGTGGGGGGGTCTCTGTCTTGCTCATACTGGTCTCAAACTCCTGACCTCAGGCTGTCCACCTCCTTCAGCCTCCTAGAGTGCTAGGATTAGAGGTGTGAGCCACCTCACCCAGATATATATATATGTATTATATATATGTATTATATATATATTTGTGACTATCCCTTCTTGCTCTTTATGAATGCAGATTTTCTTGTGCTATCTAATGTCCTTGGTTTCAGTGCATAGAGCTTAGAATTCCCATTTGGGCAAACATTGAAAATGATAGATATGGTAAAAGTGACTGTGTCTTCATGTTTATTTATTTTGGGGGGGGAGGGGCAGAGTCTCACTATGTTGCCCTCAGTATAGTGCTGTGGCATCACAGCTCACAGCAATCTCAAACACTTAGGCTTAAGTGATTCTCTTGCCTCACCCTCCTAGGTAACTGGGACTACAGATGCCTGCCAAAATGCCCAGCTGTTTTTTTGTTGCAGTTGTCATTGTTGTTTAGTTGTCATCATTTTGTTGGGCCGGGTTCGAACCCACCAGCCCTGGTGTTTGTGGCCGGCACCCCAGCCACTGGAGCTAGAGGCGCCAAGCCTTCATGTTTATTTTTATCTAACTCTTTAGAAGTCTTTTCTTTTTCTTTCTTTCTTTTTTTTTTTTTTTTGAGACAGAGTCTCATTTTGTCGACCTTGGTAGAGTGCTGTGGCATCACAGCTCACCGCAAACTCAAACTCTTGGGCTTAAGTGATTCTTTTGCCTCAGCCTCCCAAGTAGCTAGGACTACAGATACCCATCACAACTCCTGGCTATTATTTGGTTGCAGTCATCATTGTTGTTTAGCTGGTCGGGGCCAGGTTTGAACTACCCAGCCTGGGTGTATTTGGCTGGCTTCCTGCCCACCGAGCTATGGCCGCCGCTCCTTTTAGAAGTCTTTTAATGCAGGGAATGAATTCAGCAGAGAATGACTTTATCTGTGTTGCATGGGTAATACTTTTTAACCCCATTTCCAACACTATTTCTTAGCCGAAACCTCAGCCCTACGTGATGCCTCCCCCACCCCCGCTGCACTATAATGGACATTATACGGAACCATATGCTTCTTCCCAAGGTAAAGTACACAATTTCTGCAATGCCTTCCTTACATAGTTACTACTATGAATAAATCTGTGAAGACTGAGAGCTCTTGAAACCTGAATAGTTTGGGGGGGAACTTAATCCCAACATTGTCATGGCAATAGCCATTATATTCAAGTGATTGGATATTTGTAAAATAAACATTTAGCATCAAATTCTGATGCTCAGATAATCCCAAATTTAGCGAAAGGGAATTTAATCAGGCTAGTTCTTATGTCCTTTTAATACCCCCCCCCCCCCCATTAGCCATTAAATGCTTCCTTACTTTCTGGTGAAAGATGTCCCAGTCTTGCTGTGTTTTTTTCCCACCAGAGACTATCCCATTGTTAGAGTTTAAATAATTGATTACTGTGGCCTTCACATGAGAAGTATAGCAAACTGTATTTACAACAGTGCCCCCAAAGCCGATAGCCAGGCAGTCATTTAACATTTACTCTATAGTCTCTGTGTACGACTATACCAAAGGCCAGGAAGGTTTAGGCACATGAGTAATTCTACGTCTTCTGTTTCTATTTCTATTTATTTATTTGTTGTTGTTGTTGTTGCAGTTTGGCTTGGGCTAGGTTTGAACCCACCACCCTTGGTAAATGGGATCGGTGCCCTACTCACAGAGCCACAGGTGCCGCCCTATATTTCTATTTTATTTTTATTATTTATTTAGCTTTTAAATTTATTTAATTAATTAATTTATTTATTTATTTGAGACAGAGTCTTACTCTGTTGTCCTAGGTAGAGTACTGTAGCCTTAAAACTTACAGCAACCTCAAACTCTTGGGCTTGAGCAATCCTCTTGCTTCAGTCTCCCAAATAGCTGAAACTACACGTACCCACCACCATGCCTGGCTAGTTTTTCCATTTTTAGTAGAGACAGGGTCTAGCTCTTGCTCAGGCTGCTCTTGAACCTCTGACTACAAGCAATCCACCTGCCTTGGCCTCCCAGAGTGCTAGGATTACAAGTATGAGCTACCGTGCCCAGCCTTATCATTATTATTATTATTATGTATTGTTACCAATAATACACAACCTGATATCTTCAGTACAGGATCTCTTTCTGTGATTCAGGCACCATCATAGTCACTTACAACCTTGAACGCCTGGGCTCAAGTGATCCTCCTGTCTCAGCCACCACACCTGGCTAATTTCAAAATAATTTTTGTAGATAAGGGATCTCAATATGTTGGTCTGAGTAGACTTCAACTCCTGGCTTTAAGTGATGCTCTCCCCTTGGCCTCCCATAATGTTGGTATTACAGACATGAGCCCCTGCACTGGTCCTGAATCTTTAGAAGCTTAGAATTTAGTGGGGGCAAAGAGGAGAGATAAGTGCACAAATGACTTGAATACAAAAGGAATTTGAAACAAAAAAAAGGAACTTGATTGTTTAACTGAGAGAAGGCATGCAATTACTGTGCTGTTTCCTAGAAGAAAGATTCATATTGTTGGGGAGATTGAGAAGAAATTTCTGGACCTTGAAAGATGAGTGGATTTTAGCAGGTAGAAAAGTGAATACTTGACTGGGATTGCTGCTCCTGGGTTTAGGGGATAGTGAATGCTGTGGTAGAGAGTGAAGAAGCGGGTGTTTAAGAGAGTAGAGGGGTCCAGTTGCCTTTTCATGTAGGGAATAATGCACAAAGGGCCCAGAAAGTAGGTTGTGACTGTACGTGTGTCATTTGCACCAGCCCTTATGCGCAAATATAAGAATTTTCATGCATTGAGGTGGGCAGTACAGAGCATTGCTTTAGGGTGTGGATTCTGCGAGCATCCAGCTCAGATGTTTTTTATTTCTTCCCTATCCTCTCTTCCTTCTGCTCTGTTCCTTTGTAGTACTCGGAATTCCAGCCACTCTCATTTCGGGACAAGGCTGTCCTCTGCAAGGGTCTCTCTCTACTGCTTATTCAAGTTCCTCAGTCTGTAGGCATCCAAATATATATATATATTTTGCTCTCCTCTCTTTTAACTATGATTTATTTTTTCTTTTATTTATTAATTTATCTTTTTGAGACAGAGTTTGGCTCTTTTGCCTGTGCTTGAGTGCAGTGGTGTCATCCTAGCTCCCAGCAACCTTAGACTCCTATGCTTAAGCAGTCCTCTTGCCTCAGCCTTCAGAATGCTGGGACTACAAGTATGTGCCACGACACTCAGCTAATTTTTCTTATTATTTTGTAGAGATAGGATCTTGCTACATTGCTCAGGCTGGTCTTGAACTCCTGACCTCAAATAATCCTCCTGTTTTGTCCTCCCAAAATGCTGGGATCACAGGTGCAAACCACTACTCTAAGGCTTTCTTCTTTTTCACTCACTTCTTCTGAGAGGACCCTCAGTGTGCTCCTTCTGCTGGTTGGTGACCCACTTGCCTTTGCCTTTAGGCTAATGCTGCTCTCTCTAGGTCCCCAGCACCCCTAGATTCTCCTCTGTCCAGTTTAAGGATTTGCTCCATCTTGAAAATCTGTTTTAAAATCTCTTCCACAGTAGCCTCAGCCACATTTGAAATTTCATCAAGGACAACCATCAAATCTATATTTTCCTCAGTCCTGGGCTCCAGCCCCATGTTTCCAGCCATGCGATAAGTTGTCAGGACAGTCATGATAGCTTGTGTGTGTGAAGCCTTCATGCAGCACTGGGCTTATGGTAGGTAGCACTTAGTAAACAGTACCCCCTATGAAGACTTGCTGGAAATTAAAAGAACAAATTGGAACTTCACACTCTACTTGACAAGCCTGCCCCATTTCTTGTGTTCCTTACTTTGTTTTTATGATGACATCATTATCCTGATTACTTAGATTCCGTGCTGCACATGTTCATTACTTCACTTTTGTTTTTTTGCCCTCAACATCTAGTCGTTACAAATCCTACTGCATCTTCCATATTTCTTCCCCTATTCCTGCTCCTCATCCAGTCCTCCAAATCTAGTCTTTCCCTTTGTTTCTCCCCCTTCCCTCCTTTTCTTTTCTTTTTCTTTACCTTTACTTTTGTCTTGCTCCTCATGTAGCTGTTGCATCTCACAGGCTGGTATCTTCAGTACCCAGTCTCCCTAGTTCATCTGGTCACAGCTGCCAGGCCAGCGTCCCTGGTGTAGAGGATTGTTCCTTACTTAGTGTTCAAGACTCGGCATGATATTCCTGGAGCCTACTCGCCAGTCTTTCTTCCCACTATTACTTTGCTCCTGGCTGGCTACCTGACACTCCGGCCAAGCTTTGCCCTTTCCTGCCCTGTTAGCCAGTCACCCTTATCCCTCGCACCCTCCTGTCTACATACTGCTATCCAGACAGGATAAGCCAGGTTATATTGTGCTGAGAAACCATTCCAAACTTACGTGGCTTAAAGCAGTAAAGGTTACTCCCGGCCCAGGTCCTGTCCCTTGTGCACTGGCAGGAGGGCTCTGCTGCATGTCAAGCCTGCCTTAGGCCTTGGGCTGTGGGAGCACCTTCTATCTGGAATGTTGCAGGGGAAATAGATCATGGAATTTGGCTCTTAGTCCTCTGCTGACTTCTCTTTACTGATACTAGTTGCATTGCTGTGCCTGATGTCAAGGGGTGAGGTGTGTGCTGTCCTGAGACATCTGCTGATGGAAGAAGCTGCACATGCCTACCCTGCAGGCCCCAACTGCTGTCTCTCCTGTGGGCTTGTTCTTGATTCTCTCTTCTTTGTCTCATCAGCCCAGCCGAACCTGGAAGTGATCCTTCCCTCTGGACTCTTATAACTCTTATCTCTTCTTGCTTAAATTATGGTGATTTTGTGCGTATCTTCATCTTTTACTTGCCTGTATTCCATTTAACTTTAATCCCCTTCTGTTCTTAGTATAGTCTTTTCCACATAACAGTCTCACAAAGGATTGGGTGGTTTGTGGGGTACAGAGAGAAGCCTGGTGGCAGGGAAAGCAGCTAGGCAAGTGTCATGCTAGTCCACACAAGCTGTGGTAAGGGCCTGAGTGATGACAGTAGGAGAGAGAGACTCTAGAGACTGAGAGGTAGCTGGCTGTTCCACAGATGGAGAAAGGACAGTGACAAGGAAGCATTATGTGTCACTGGGGAGAATACAATGGACATTACAGTGCTGTTTCTCCGTAGCTCTGTGCCTCTCTAATGAAGTATACTCACTAGACTGTGGTGTATTACTTTGGTAATCAGTTGTCACTTAAACCATCATAGAGCTTTTTAAGCAAAAAAGAATGCTTTTCACGGGAAACAGTTCTCTAAAGGACTTGACTGCTGAGTTTCTTTGACGTGTTAGAAATCACCCTCACTGATAACAGCACCGAGTGAGCTACAGGTTGGCTGGAAGAAACACAGCTCCCTGCTAGCCCACACGCTAGCCATGGTAAAATTAGATTGCACTCCTGATTCTGTTAGCCCTGGGCCAGGGCAGGGCAGCTGCATCTATCTAAGCCTGTCCTCTTGGCTTCTGGACCCCTAATGGGGTGTGCGGCTACTGGTGACACTGTTGGCCAGAGAAGCTTAGACCCTGCTATATCACTCACTACCCCTATTATGGCCAAAATTTTTATATTCATTCTGGAAGAAGCTATACAAATGATCTAAAACTACAGTTACGAAATTTTTTATAGTTGGTTGGTGCTTGAACTAGCTTAGCATCAGCAAGGCCACATCCCTGCCCAGGGAGAGAAAGCAGTCAGCAGCTGCCTAGAATTCCCAGAAGTCTATTTGTGTCTCTAGTAAAATAGTTTTGATTTTTGTTTTTTTTGAGACAGAGTCTCCCTATGTCACCCCTGGGTAGAATGCCATGGCATCACAGTTCACGGCAACCTCAAACTCTTGGGCTTAAGTGATTCTCTTGCCTCAGCCTCCCAAGTAGCTGGGACTATAGGTGTCCACCACAACACCCAGCTATTTTTTGTTGTTGTTGTTGTAGTTGTCATTGTTGTTTGGTAGGCTGGGCTAGATTGGAACCCACCAGCTCCGGTGTATGTGGCTGGTGCCCTAGCCACTGAGCTACAGGTGCTAAACCAGTAAAATAGTTCTTAACTTCCAGAAGAAGATACATTTTGTGACAGAATTATACTTGTGACATTGGATTTAGATTTGGCTAATCTTATTGGATGTCAGATCCTGAATGGTGCCCTTTGAACAGGCAGAGACTTCCTGGTCCTATAGATGAGAAAGCTGAGGCTCAGGTTCGTACAGATAGTGTGGCTAAAGCCAGGTCACTTTAGAATGGATTTTTACAAGCTGTGTTTAAAATGTCATCAAAGGTTAGGGTGGATTAATTAGGCCAATTTAAAAAAATCATTTAAAAATTATTTTTTCAGATAACCTCTTTGTGCCCAACCAGAATGGATACTATTGTCACTCTCAGACAAGTCTGGATAGAGCCCAGATCGACCTCAACGGTCGGATCCGAAACGGCAGCGTCTACAGCGCACACAGCACTAACTCCCTGAATAACCCTCAGTCTTACCTGCAGCCCTCGCCCATGTCCTCCAACCCCAGCATCACTGGGAGTGACGTCATGAGACCCGACTACGTCCCGTCGCACAGGCACAGTGCCCTGATCCCTCCGTCCTACCGCCCGACCCCAGACTATGAGACTGTGATGAAGCAGCTCAACCGGGGCCTGGTGCACGCAGACCGGCAGAGCCACTCTCTGCGCAACCTCAGCATCGGCAACTCGTACGCCTACAGCCGGCCGGACGCCCTGGTCTACAGCCAGCCGGAGATCCGTGAGCACGCGCACTTGGCCTCGCCGCCCGCGCACTACCCGCTCACCCTCAACTACAGCTTCCACAGCCCTTCCCCGTACCCCTACCTTGCCGAGCGGAGGCCCGTGGTGGGCGCCGTCAGTGTCCCCGAGCTGACCAACGTACAGCTGCAGGCCCAAGAGTATCCGGCCGCCAACATCATGAAGACCCAGGTGTACCGGCCGCCGCCGCCCTACCCGTACCCGAGGCCGGCCAACAGCACCCCAGACCTGTCGCGCCACCTGTACACCAGCAGCAGCAACCCCGACCTGATCACGCGGCGCGTGCACCACTCGGTGCAGACCTTCCAGGAGGACAGCCTGCCGGTGGCCCACTCCCTGCAGGAGGTCAGCGAGCCCCTGACGGCCGCGCGGCGCGCACAGCTGCACAAGCGCAACAGCATTGAGGTGGCTGGGCTGGCGCACGGGCTGGAGGGCCTGCGGCTCAAGGAGCGCACCCTGTCGGCATCGGCCGCCGAGGTGGCCCCGCGCGCAGTCTCCCCAGGCTCCCAGCAGAGCGTGTTCAGTGAGAGGACAAAGCAAGAGGAGCCCGAAGAGCAGGAAGGCCTGAGATACGGCCACAAGAAGTCCCTCTCAGACGCCACCATGCTGATACACAGCAGTGAAGAGGAGGAGGATTTTGAGGAGGAAAGCAGAGCACAGGCCGGGGCCCGGCGATCCGGAGGCTGCCCCCGGGACCCCGCGCCCCCGGCGGGGCCGCTGCAGGTGCTCGAGCCCCAGCCGCACATGCGCGCCGCCAGCCCGGGGCTGCCCCGCAGGGACGGGCTGCTGACGCCCTCCATGTCCGAGTCCGACCTCACCACGTCGGGGCGGTACCGCGCCAGGAGGGACTCTCCGAAGAAGAGGCCGGTGTCTGACCTCCTCTCCGGCAAGAAGAACGTGGTGGAGGGCCTGCCGCCGCTGGGGGTAAGCCCTGAAGCCTGCCTGTCCTTTACGCGGCGTTGTGTTGTCTTTGATGCGTTCCTTCTGATGTTACTCAGCTTTCTGTCTTGTTCTTTTTACGTTTTTCTCCCCCCTTCTGCCCCTGGGTTATTCTATTTTTGTCCATCTTTGAACTCATTTGAGTTTATCTCTGGAAATAGTGGAAATCCATTAGAATTTTAGTGGTTTTGCTGGAGATGATAAGTTAGATGAAATTAAAAGTTAACTGTAGGAAGCTTTGCGGAATGGAATGCCAAGGGTGAATGAAATGTTTTGGTAAATGCGCTGTTCAGGAAAAGGAAGTTGAGACGTCCTGGCTTCAGCAGGATTGCTTTGTTAGCCATCCATTAAAAAACCACGTGGAGATGCAGCCCGCTAGGGCTTCATTTGTTCACTTTGCTCAAGAGATGCCAGAGAAGCTTGTAGGGATGTGTTCTTAATTCTTTTATTTATTTATTTGTTTGTTTTATTGTTTGGGATTCATTGAGAGTGTGTTCTTATTTCTATATGTAATTCTCAAGATCAGAGTCTGTGTGGATACAGCTTGACCATTTTGGCAGTGACCTCTAAGGACTGGAAAGTGATTCTCGAGTTGGGAAGATGGTACTTTGTCAAGATAAAACCCCAAGAAGTTTAGGTCTCTTTAGAAGATGATTAAGTGAACTGAGAATTCAAGGAAAGCCCCTTCTAAGAAAATGTGCCTCTTTAATGTTTGGTATAATAAATAAATATGCATTAAGCACCTTTTTTTTTTTGCAGTTTTTGGCCAGGGCTGGGTTTAAACCCGCCACTGCTGGCATATGGCACCCTTCTCCTTTGAGCCACAGGCACCACCCCAGCATTAAGCACTTCTTACCAATTTGAAGCAAAATATAAAAAATAATCATATCATCGCTCAAGCTCTAATCTCAGAGCATTTACCTTGTGCAGAGCACTTCCTGTGCTTTGCTACATCCAATTTATGATAAGCCCATCATTATGCCCATTTTATTTTATTTTATTTATTTATTTGTTTTTTAGAGACAGAGTCTCACTTTGTCACCCTTGGTAGAGTGCTGTGAGGTCACAGCTCACAGTCACCTCCAACTCCTGGGCTTAGACGATACTCTTGCCTCAGCTTCCTGAGTAGCTGGGACTACGGGCGCCCACCACAACACCCAGCTACTTTTTGTTGCAGTTTGGCAGGGGCTGGGTTGGAACCCGCCACCCTCAGTATATGGGGTCTGCGTCCTACCCACTGAGCCACAGGTGCTACCCATTATGCCCATTTTATGAGGAAGAAACAGACTAATAAGAGATAATAAGTAACTGTTCCAAGGTGGCATAACTAGTAAGTGACTGAACTAGAATTTTAAACCCATATTTACTTCTGCAACCTGTTCTTTTTTTCTTCAACAAGACTCTACATAGAGGTAGAATGTATCTAATGTTTTCTTAAGTAAAAATTGTTTGTTGAGGCCTTGTTTTTCTTTCACTGAAACTTTTTAACTGAGTCCTCAACTTTTGATTAATGTGGCTGTGTCCTGAAGTGTGTCTGCTCTAAATCATTGTGTTGCATTGCTCAAGCTTTGGGCCTTTTGAGGCCGACACCCATTCCCCACACCCTGCACTCAAGCCACGCTAGCATAACTAGGGCATTCATTCATTCAATTTCTCAGTGGCTCCCAGCATCGTGGTCATCAGGGCTGTCCTTCTCTATCTCTGCTAGACTGCACATGCGTGCTTGAGGGCTCATCTCAAGTGTGGTTCTCATCTAGCACATGAGATCCTCTAAAACACAGCAAACATCTTGATAAGTAGGAAAAAATTCACATAGTATTACAGTACTTATTAAAGAGATTAATATGCATATTTGGAAATTACTTACTAAAGTGCCATGGATTTAAATGTGCTTTCTTTTAATTAGCTTTAGGTCTGAATTTTAATTTTAATTTTTTCTGAGGGTACAGTCTTTCTTACACATATGGTAAAGGCTGATGAAGCAGTAGTGATTTGGGGCAGGGACAGGGGTGGGTGGATTTTCCAGGGAGCTCTGCCTAAGTCCCTGGGTTAGCTGAACAGGGTCATTTTATAGTTAACACTCTTCCCATTACATTAAGAACTATCCATTGTTTTTATATGTGACCCAAGTAGTTTCCCCATATAATACTTGTTTTGTGTATAGCCTAGTAGTCAAGCCTATTTTATCCCTGTGTTTTTAATGGGGCCTGATAGATTTACTAAATCTGAGGACTTTGATAATTTGGTTCTCTTGAAATACAAATTTTCTCTCTCACTGACCTTTTTTTTTTTTGAAACAGTCTTACTCTGTTGCCCTGGGGTTGAGTGCTATGGAGTTACAGCTTTTAGCAAACTCCTGGGCTCAAACAATCCTCACGCCTCAGCTTCATGAGTAGCTGAGAGTACAGGTGCCTACCATGATGCCTAGGTAATTTTTCTATTCTTAGTAGAGATGGGGTCTCACTCGGGCTGGTCTCTAACTCCTGAGCTCAAGCAATTCACCCACCTAGGCCTCCCAGACTGCTAGGATTATAGGCATGAACTGCCACACAGGGCCTCTCATTGACTTTTTTTTTTTTTCCTGAGACAGAGCCTCAAGCTATCACCCTGGGTGGAGTGCTCTGGCATTACAGCTTACAATAACCTCCAACTCCTAGGCTTTTACAGGCACCCACCACAATGCCCGACTATTTTTGGCTTGTAGTTGTCATTGTCGTTTGGCAGGCCCAGGCCGGATTTGAACCCACCAACTCTGGTGTATGTAGCTTGCGCTACAAGTCCCACCCCTCTCTCGTTGACTTTTAAGGCCTACAGTATTAAAAATTATGTGATTAGATTTTGCTTTGGGTCCCCATCCTTTGGCATGAGTGACTCTACTTAAAGAGTAGACATGGTGACATAACAAGTCACTGTGCAAGTTATGCATTTAAAATCATGTACTGTATAACGTATAGCAGCTGAGTTCAAGGAGAAAGAATACAGGTTCTAAGAGTTAAAGAACAGGGCAGTGCCTGTGGCTCAAAGGAGTAGGGTACTGGCCCCATATGCTGGAGGGGGAGGGTTCAAACCCAGCCCCAGCCAAAAACTGCAAAAAAAAAAGTTAAAGAACAGTTGGTCTAAGTCTAGACCCTGCCATTTGTTAGTTCTCTACTCAGTAGGCAGGACCCTTCCTATGTTAGGACCTCAGCTTTTATGTCTGAAACACAGGGATGGGCATCCCTGCTCTGCCTGCTTCGTGGCATTAAGTCCTACATAAGGTTGGTGATGAAAAAAAAAGCCTTCTGAATTACATGATCTCTCATAATTGATTTTCTTTTTTTTGAGACGGAGCCTCAAGCTATCCCCCTGGATAGAGTGCCATGGCATCACGCTCACAGCAACCTCCAACTCCTGGGCTCAAGCGAGTCTCCTGCCTCAGCCTCCCAAGTAGCTGGGACTACAGGCGCCCGCCACAACGCCCGGCCATTTTTTGGTTGCAGCCATCGTTGTTTGGCGGGCCCAGGCTGGGGATTCGAACCCACCACCTTAGGTGTATGTGGCTGGCGCCTTAGCCGCTTGAGCCACAGGCCCTGAGCCTCATAATTGATTTTCATGGATGATTGACGTTGTTGTTTTGTTCAGGCAAGCTATTTAATATCTCAGTGTCTCAGTTTTTACATTTGTAAATGAGACGACCCCAGAGAGTTGCTGGAGGCATAAAATGCAGTCTTGGTACATTAAAAGTGCTCAGTCAGTGTTAACTTATTACCCTGAGGTTGCATCAGACATTTTGCTTACTGATTTTCTCAGAGTTGAAGAGGCCAACCCCCTGCTACATAAACCCTCTGACCCTTTTATAATTAACGTGGTTGTTATTATCTTATTTGTTACAACAAACAAATATACTAACTGTACATTATTTAGTATTACAAACAGTGAAATAATTGCAGACTAGAAAGAGTACTTTAGACTTCTCCACCCATCTCCAGGGACTTGATTGTTATCTTAAAGACAGACTGGTTCAGGTGCTGGTACATCTACATAAAGACTTTTTTCTTCATGAACCTCTTGGGCAGTGATTCTCACCTAACAAGTCACTGTGTAAGTTATATGTTTAAAACCATGTCCATGTACTATAAAGCAGTGATTAAGAATTATCTGATGCTAGTTTTGTCTATATGCAATTTTCTTCATGTATTGGCTTTTGTACTGACCTAGAGACATCATCAACTTTATTCTCGTGTATCAGCAGGGGGCATTTTAAGTCATTTTCAGGTGGAGAAGTACCAGAACCAGCTCATTCTATCTGACAATAGCTACCTGTTAAATTTTTAGGAGTCTTGTGAGCTGGTTGTTGTCACATTGGCAGTTGAAATTGGCTGTGACGGACGTATTTACACCATGAAAACTGGTAGCTTCTGATCAGAACTTTTTCCCTCTGGAGCCAGTGGCTAAATGTTGCCAGTACGTCACTGTTTTCTGTACACATTAGACTTATGACCTTTTACCCCAAGCAGGATCCTTTTAATTTGTGTGTCAGTGTGTGTCTGTCTCACTTTCTGTCTAGATGAGGATCAGAGAGAAGTGAAAGAAGTCAGAGGCTGCATTTTAACCCAGGATTCTACGGTAGCATCCCTAGTCTAGTTTATATTATGTGAGAAGCTCAGGCTTAGATATGAATTATAAAATTAAAAACTTAAATCTGGTTAACTTTTGTATTTAATTATAATAGCAATCTTTTTTCTCTTTTTCTTCCTTCCTTCCTTCCTTCCCTCCTTCCCTCCTTTTTCTCCTTCCTTCCCTTCTCTTCTTCCCTCCCTCCCTCCCTCCCAGTCTTACTCTGTTGCCTGGGCTAGAAGGCAATGGCATCATCATAGTTCACTGCAACCTCAAACTCCTGGGCTCAAACAATCCTCCTGCCTCAGCCTCCTGAGTAGCTGGGACTGCAGACATGCCTGACTTTTTACAGCAACCTCAGACTCCTGGGTTCAAGTGATGTTTCTGCCTCAGCCTCCCAAACAGCTGGGCCTACAGGCACCTGTCACAGGCCTGGCTAAATTTTCTATTTATAGTAGAGATGAGGTTTCTCTTTTGCTGAGGCTGGTCTTGAACTTCTGAACTAAAGTGATCCTCCAGCTTTGGCCTCCCTGAGTTACTACACCAGGCCCTTGCTGCATTATTTTGATTATGGGGTTTCATGGCATTTTTCAGGCCTATAGAATTAGAATAAAGGCGATTTCGCTTATCAGACAACAGAGAAAATAATTTTTTTTTTTCCAAATTGGAGCTACTCATCATTATGACCTCTAAGGAGGGGTAGAATATCCATTGAGATTTAGCATTCTTTTTAAAATTAAATTAAATTAAATAATTTAGTTTTTAGGTCATCCTCTATCCCCAGGCTGATGTACAGTGGCATGATCATAGCTCATTGCAACCTCAAATTCTTGGAATCAAGCCCATTTAGCTTTCTTATGCATATTTGCCTTAGAAAGGATAGCTTTAGGAAACATGTGTTTTCAGGAGACAGCATTCTGTTGATAATGCTGTCTTACACCCTATCCTCCTGGTGGCATGATGGAGATTTTAGCCTTGTTTTATTTTCCTGGTTTAAAAATGTGGCTGTTTTGAGAAGTATAGTGATCCAACCCAGGTCCCACAAGTCTGCAGTAGCATGTAGAATAGGGTATGGGAAGGCAGCACAAACAGAGAGCTGTTGCAGAAAGCATTTAATTTTTTCAGAGTAGTTTAAAGAATTTATATATTTTAAAAATTAGAAAAGCTTATTATAATCGAGTGATCACATTTGAAACCTTTTTTGTGGACCTCAGCTGATTTTCCTGTGTGTGTATCTGATTTTAAAAGGAATGCTGTCTGCCTGGAGCCTCACCTTTCATTACAACAGAGCCTTGTATCCAATTGAGTTTCAAAACCTTGTATCTGAAGACTTATCAGGGCTTTGGCCTTGAAAAGAATGTCTTCCTCCTAATGTTAAACAAATGAGTGTGAAGGAGTGTAATCTCTCTGGGGAGGCTGGCAAAGGAGCACACTCCCTCTGTTTGTTTCCCGTCATAAGTCTACGGAAATTTCTTGTCAAGAGGGTCGTATTTGTGTGTATTTCATATGTACATATAACTACTTCAACAGGGTATGAAAAAGACTCGAGTAGACGCAAAAAAAATTGGTCCTCTTAAATTGGCTGCCCTAAACGGCCTCTCCCTGTCTCGACTGCCTTTGCCTGATGAAGGGAAGGAAGTACCTGCCAGAGCAACGAATGATGAAAGGGTATGTGTGGGGCTCATGGGGGCTTTGTGTCTGCCCTGGGACAGGGGGCAGTTACTACAGAAATAACTTTGTGAAGTTGTGGTGAATTTTCTAACACAATGTGATAATCATAAGTAGGTGTAAGAACTTTTTATAATGTGGGCCTCCAAATTGGGACAAATGTACAGCTAATAACCTAATGGATAATTTCTAGCTTGAATATAGATTAATTTTTTTTGTTTCTGAATGCTCTTTTTTACTTTATGAATATACCCAGGAAGGAAATGACTGCTTTCATTATATTGAATTTATCTTTAGATAACAGTTAAATAAATTTTTCAAAGGTACCTTTGTAACTAAGATGTACTTTCTGTGTGATTTTATCAAAAGCACACAGGCCTGAGTTTGCTTTGAACTGGGTCCTGGAGGTAGTTTCCCATATTTCCTCCTGCATTCAGCGTTTTATATGTCATACATTGTCAATTGAAGCATTCGTTTACAGATGTTTGAACAGATTATCCTTCCTCTAGATTTACTGGGTTTTTTTTTTTCTTGAGACAAAGTCTCACTTTTTCACCCTTGGTAGAGTGCTGTGGTGTCACAGCTCACAGCAACCTCCAACTCCTGGGTTTAGGCGATTCTCTTGCCTCAACCTCCCGAGTAGCTGGGACTACAGGTGCCTGCCACAACGCCCAGCTATTTTTTTGTTGCAGTTTGGCCGGGGCCAGGTTTGAACCTGCCACCTCGTATATGGGGCTGGCACCCTATTCACAGAGCCATAGGTGCCACCCTAGATTTACTGTTCTTTAGGAGAATTCTGTTTGTTACAGATCATACAATTGACCACAGATTTAGAGATGAATTCAACAAATTGCTTGAGGCCAATTTTCAACTTTAAACAAAATCTTGCAATATATTTCTCACTAACAAAATTGTGTCTTTGTTCTTTTAAGTCATATTGTTGTGGCTTGGTAACATTTTAACTTTAGTTTTACCTAGAATTTTCTTTTTGTTGTTGTTGTTGAGACAGTCCTACTCTCTGCCCTGAGCAGAGTGTGAAGGTGTGTCATAACTTACTGCAACCTCAGACTTGGGCTGTAGGCATCCGGATGCCTCAGCCTCCCACAGCCACTGGGATTACAGGCGCTTGCCACAGCCCCCGGCTGGGTTTTTCATTTTTTTAAGAGTCGGGGTCTCACTCTCACTCAAGCAAGTCTTGAACTCCTGAGCTCAAGCAATTCCCCTTCCTCAGCCTCCCACAGTGCTGGGATTACAGGCGTGAACCACTGCACCTGGCTCGCCTAGAATTTTCAATATTAGATGATCTAGAAAGGAGAAAATGAGATCTCAAACGTTCAGTCAAAATGCAGCTGTGATATGTGGCTGTCTTCATGTTAGCATTACATATATTCTATTTTACAGTGTAAAATTCTGGAACAACGGTTAGAACAGGGAATGGTATTCACAGAATATGAAAGAATTCTTAAAAAACGGCTAGTTGATGGTGAGTGCTCAATAGCACGACTCCCTGAAAATGCAGAAAGGAATCGATTCCAAGATGTTCTTCCCTATGACGATGCTAGAGTGGAGTTGGTCCCAACTAAAGAAAACAATACTGGTTACATCAATGCGTCGCATATTAAGGTAGGCGGAAAGAGTAATAAAAACACCCACGGTTTTGATAAAAGTTACAAGAATGGTACAAATTGTATTCATGTTTGTTTAGAATACAAACGTTTTAAAAAATTTCATTCATTTATTTATTTATTTATATTATTATTTTAATAAACACTGCAGTTTTGAACCATTGTGATAAAGTGTATCACAACTGGGAAGTCCATGCACCAGTGCTAGATAAACAGTGTTTATCAGACACAGCCAGCATCAGTGCCTTCTCTCTCCATGGGGTAAATCCCTCTGCCTCCAACATTGTAACCAAGACTCAGGGAGCGCATACTCACCTTGGCTTTAGAGCTTTGTCCTTCTAAATCCAAAGACCTCTTTCTAGCTCATAAATTCTCTCAGGAGCCCCTAAAATGCTAGTTTTTTCTCATCACATATTTATATGCCTTTTTTTTTTTTTTTTTTTTGAGACAGAGCCTCAAGCTGTCCCCCTGGGTAGAGTGCCGTGGCATTTACAGCTCACAGCAACCTCCAACTCCTGGGCTCAAGCGAGTCTCCTGCCTCCGCCTCCCAAGTAGCTGGGACTACAGGCGCCCGCCACAACGCCCGGCTATTTTTTTTGGTTGCAGCCATCATTGTTGTTTTGGCGGGTCCGGGCTGGGGATTCGAACCCGCCACCTTAGGTGTACGTGGCTGGCGCCTTAGCCGGTTGAGCTATAGGCGCTGAGCCTATATGCCTTTTTATGTAACAAAAATATCTGGGCTTTTTGATGGTGTTCACAAGATTTTTACTTATGAAGGTACCATCTGTTCTCTTTGCATATTACCTACAATCATTTTAAAATATCATTTTGTTCTTTGAAGAAGTGCTCATCTTCCCCCCTCCCCCCCACCAAAACCGTATAATGCCATTTAACTGGAATAATATTCTTGGTGAGAGGTAGGGGTCTAGTTTCATTTTTCTGCATGTGGAGATCCAGTTTTCCCATTAAGAGGTTGTTGTTTCCCCAGGGTACATTCTTGGTGTCTTCACTGGTGTTAAAGTATACCAATTAAAATCGAGGAGTGACAATTTACAATAAGTGGTTGAGTAAAGCCAGATGTTTTCTCCCTTGTTGTACCCTTTGTTCTGTTGGCCAGTTCAATTCTTTATTTTGGGGAAGGGGAAATCTCCTTATAGTGAGTAAATGAGTAAGTATCTGTGGACAGGTGTTGTTTTTCTTCTTTCCCACAGCTTTGATTTGCAAGTAATATTTGATAGGAGACCAATCTGATACCTGGGGCTGTCTGAAGACCTGGTTGTCTACCTGTGAATGCCAGTATTTCCTGATGGTTTTGGGGAATTTGTGCATGTTCTACTGTTTTTTCTTTTTATTAATTAATTTATTTATTTAGAGACAGAGTCTCAAACTGTTACCCTCGGTAGAGTGGTGTGGCATCACAGCTCACAGTAACCTCCAGCTCTTGGGCTTAAGTGATTCTCTTGCTTCAGTCTCCTGAGTCACTGAGATTCTGGCACCCGCCACAATGCCCGGTTATTTTGTTGTTGTTGTTGCAGCTTGGCCAGGGCCAGGTTTGAACTGGCCACCCTCAGTATATGGGGCCGGTGCCCTACTCACTGAGCCACAGGCGCCGCCCCTACTCTGTTTTTAAATAATGGACATAGTTTGTTTAAAAAGCAAGCATTTCTTTGGAATAACGGTCTTTTATGACTGGATGGATAAGAAGTGAATAACATTGTAGTTCTATGGTGATATTTCAAAATCTTCAGAGGCAGTCTGACAGACAGTGGAAAGAGTATGAGTTTCAGAATTGGATGGACTTGGGTCTGACTTCTAGGTCTCCTGACTCACCAGTTGTGGGAACCTTATCTTATCTAACCTTAAATAAAGAAATGATGGTATCTACTCCATAAGTTTCCCACTACAGCTTTCCTCCCTAGTACTTGTTTGCTATTATAACCTGGTATCCACCTACGGTGTCTGCCACCAAGTGGGTGCTCAGTGAGAGGTTATGGTGCTGTGGCTGGGAGGCTAGCAGCTCCTGTGTGGAGCAGGACTTGACTATTATGGAGAATGAGCTTAACTCAGAAGTCTAGAGATGAGGCTGGGTGCTGTAGCTTATGCCTATAATCCCAGCACTTTGGGAGGCTAAGGGGGGAGGATTGCTTGAGGCCAGGAGTTTGAGACCAGCCTGGGCAACATAGTGAGACCCTATCTCTAAAAAAGAAAAAAAATTATTTTTAATTAGCTGGGTGTGGTGGTAGTGTGTGCCTGAGTCCCGAGTACCTGGGAGGCTGAGGTGGCAGGATTCTTGTGAGCTGTGATTATGCCATTGCATTCTCTCTCTCTCTTTTTTTTTTTTTTTTGAGATAGAGTCTCTCTCAGTCACCTGGGGTTGAGTGCCATAGGCACTATAGCTCACAACAACCTCAAACTCTTGGGATCAAGTGATCCTCTTGCTTCAGCCTCCAAGTTCCAGGCACCCTCCACAAGGCCTGGCTATTTTTAGAGACAGGTCTTGCTCAGGCTGGTCTATCCTAAGCTCAGGCAATCCACCCGCCTCAGCCTCCCAGAGTGCTAGGATTACAGGCATGAGCCACTGCTCCCCACCCAACTGTGTCTCTTAAAAAAAAATTTTTAGAGGTAGGATTACCTTAGGTGGGGTCATATATGTTTTCCTTCTAAATCTGATATGACCTTAGGCCTTTAGCTTAATTACTAATGTTTTTTCCAATATGCTTAGTATTTCATGAGGGGAAGCTCTTTAAAATTTGGAGTACAATGATTTTGATATTTTTATAAGAAGAGAAATCATAGCAGCAATAACAGCTGTACAGTGAGTACTTATGTGCCAGGCACCCCTTATATTAACTCAAATACAGCAGCCCTTAAGAGAGTAGGCAATATTTTTATGTTATAAATGTGAACTGAGATTCAGAAAGGTTAATCAGATTGCCCCATTCCCATAGATATTATGCGTATTCACTATACATAAATTTATAAAGATGTCAATAATGGAAGTTGTATTGATGAAGGAAAAGATTGAATATCTTCCTTATTTTGCTGAATAATTCAGTTCACTTTTTAAGTACTGCCATGCGTGCATACATGTATGCATACACACATTATATAAAACATACCACTATTTTTTTACCTTTCCTAATTTCAGATCTCTGTCAGTGGAATTGAATGGGATTATATTGCCACACAGGGACCATTACAGAATACCTGTCAGGATTTTTGGCAAATGGTATGGGAACAGGGAATTGCAATTATAGCGATGGTGACAGCAGAAGAGGTACGTATTCATTTCTCTTATGTGATTTTTCTCAGCCTTCGAAGAACAGTTTAGTCACAAAGAATCTTAACCTTTAGAGAAAAGGGCAGGGTGGGAATGTGGTCAGAGTTTGAGATGCTTTATGAAAGGGCCCCACTGCTGGAGCTTGTGTCGTTTAATTGTTCTTGTCTTTAACAGGAGGGTGGAAGGGAGAAGAGCTTTAGGTATTGGCCACGACTTGGTTCCAGGCACAACACTGTCACCTATGGAAGGTTTAAGATCACAACCCGGTTCCGAACAGACTCTGGTTGCTATGCCACTACGGGCTTAAAGATGAAGCACCTTCTCACAGGGCAGGAGAGGACAGTTTGGCATCTCCAATACACAGATTGGCCTGAGCATGGCTGTCCAGAAGACATCAAGGGGTTTTTGTGTGAGTGTCTTTGTTCCCAGAACAATCCTCCTCTTGGGCTATTAAAGAATAAGACTTAGGTTTCTGAAGTATTTTATGTTGTCTCATTTAAGCTTTGGACTTGCTTTAACATAAAACAAGTTTAACATGTTTTGAGGAGGCTTAACAGAAGAAGTTTTGAAGATGTCATTTGAATGTCATCACTGACTCTCAAGGATCTCCTCCGTTTCATTTTGTAGATAGAAAGGGGACGCCCAGGCAAGGGCAGCAACTTGCCCCCGCCACGCTGGCCCTTACTGCTTGGCAATGGTCAGTCAGGACGCGGTGCTTTGTCTGCAGTCTTCTCTTTCAGTGGAGAGCCATGAAAACTCAGTTGTCAGTTTGATCATGGTTTAGTCACGAGTATTTTCCTATTTCCTTGATTTTTCACAGCGTATCTTGAAGAGATCCAGTCTGTTCGACGCCATACAAATAGTACAAGTGAACCCAAAAGCCCCAACCCTCCGTTGTTGGTCCACTGCAGTGCCGGGGTAGGAAGGACTGGTGTCGTCATTTTGTCAGAGATCATGATTGCCTGCCTGGAACACAATGAGGTGATGACTCTTATACTAAGCCTGAACTTTGTTGGCGGGAAAAGGCTAGGGAAAAGAGAGACACAGTGACCTAATAGTTCTTTCTGAACACATTTTCTTGGACAGTGGAGGCCTCAAGATATTATTAACTGTTCCTTGCAAAAGGGTGTACCTTCTTAGTGTCTATGAGCATATTAAATATCATTAAAAGTCCTGTAATAAATAAAGCTGCTTAATTTTGTTTTATCTAGTATTTTTCAAACTTGAGCTCAGAACCCTTTTTCCTAGAATGCCTATTAACTTTCAAGGACAATTAGTGTGGTAGCCCTGTGTGGGACATTCTGAGTTAGATACTGATAGCATTTAGCGTACTGTGTTTTTGTTGGTTTTTGGTGGGGGTTGTGTTTATTTTACTCATGATAGGGGAAATAATTTATTTTTTCCATATTCTCAACAGAAAATATTACAAAATCAATGGCATTAGATGTAAAAATGTAGGGGGAGGGACAGGCATTGCAGTGGTATGTCAGACAGTTAATTAAAAATATTATGCTATGTCTCCAGTTTTTTGGATGTTGTGCTATTTATCAGTTTCCAGATAACTATTTGGTTTTTTTTGTTTTGTTTTGTTTTTATTATTAAATCATAGTTGTGTACATTAATACTATCATGGGGTACAGTGTGTTGTTTCCATATACAATTTGAAATACTTTCATCCAGTTGGCCGATATAGCCTTCATGTCATTCAACTATTTGTTTTGAGTTTGTGTTGAATCTTGGTACTCGGTGAGAGATGGTTGTTAATAGCTGCCCTCAGGGAATTTTGAAGAAGTAGTCCACATGGACATTGTATTTATGGTGAAAACGAGTCAGAAGGAGGGAGTCAGGGGAAGATGCAAAGGAAGAAAAGAGACTATCCCCTGACCAGATTTCTGCGAGGACACAGCTTTCCCCCAGTCCTCTCTCCCCCGGGAAACGCATTCCCTTCATCCCTGTTTCTGTCTTCCTAGGTGCTGGACATCCCGAGAGTGCTGGACATGCTGAGGCAGCAGAGGATGATGCTGGTGCAGACCCTCTGCCAGTACACATTTGTGTACAGAGTTCTCATTCAGTTCCTGAAAAGCTCCAGGCTCATCTAAGCTCCCACTCTTCTTATGGGGACCCACCCTGTCACGTGAAGCGTTTACAGCTAAAAAAAAAAAAGTGCTTGCCTAACTCACACTTGCCCAACTCCTGTTTGCCTTCCCTTGACACGTAATCCAGGCAACGCTCTATTGGGACATAAATGGTGCAGTGTGAGTGGCAATGCACTGAGGAAATATGCAAAGCACAAGGCTGCAGAGGGGGATTACCTGCCTGGGAACGGTGCTGGGGCTGGTGTTGCAAGGGCTTTGCCCCACTCCGGTCTGTCCGATTTGCAGTACTTGCACACATTTTGGAGATTGTATTTTGTATACAATTCTCTATTTTACTGAAGCTATGCTGGGCAATTCTGGCAATCATTAAAGTACATAGATTTCTATCTTAAACTAGTTTTTGATAATGGAATTTTATTTTATGACTGAAATATTGAGGGATTTTCTTAGTGAGAAACTGAACTTTCCATGGGGATGATCCACGAATATGAGTGGTTCCTGTATAACTTTGTATTTAAAACCATGTTATTATATCTTTTGTTATTTTTAAAAAAAACCTTGGGTACTTAATGGTTTTGTTACCAAACCGAAAACTATAAGGAAAATCTGTAAGTGTTATTTTAAAACATGGAAAGCATTTTTATATTCAGAAATTTTTTTATCCTAAAAATTCTATATATAATTGTAGTTTCTATATTTTCCTCACAGGAGCTCCATTCATTAAGGTACTAAAATGAGTCAATTAATGTAAAGGAAAGTTGGGAATAAAGGCACATTATTTAAAATGGAAGAGAATAATCCGATGCACAGTTTTTCAGTATTATTCATAAACTTAAATGAGTTTGCTTCGGTTGAAAATGAAGTGAAAAACAATTGCCTAGGGTAGTTTCAAGCACTTTTCTATTGAAAAGGAATATGAGTTTTAATATATGTATTGCTTTATAGATGAAACAACAACCATAGATATTACTTCAGAAGGAATGTTTTAGAGGAGATAAGAATTCAGAGTATGTGAAATGACTAGGACAAGTGTAAGTGGAGTGTGATGGTGAATGCAGGTGCCGTTGTCTTTACACAGTGCAGTATTATCTGTACTCACACTGAGGTGCTGGGTTGGAGAGAAGGCTGGGGAGGGTGGGGGCTGACCCTGTAGCACTGTCCCCAAGGAATGCAAGGCCAGTCACTGTCAGTGACTTCCTTTGTTTTCTGAAAGTCCTTCCACCTAAACCTGTATCTTTTTTTTTTTTAAGATATAAATTCAGGTTTATATTATCATTTATTTTCTTTTGGTTGAAAGAAAGGAATAGTTACCAAAGTTTTCACCTCTCCTCCCAAAACCACAGCCCAAATTTGTGGGATTACCTGAGGTTGCTGTGGTATTCAAAAGGATTTTAGCTCCTTAATCCCCTAACTTCTCCCCTGGGTCAGTTTAGCTATCTAGTCTTTCCTCCCCATCCCCTTTAGGCACACAGGCAAGGACAGAGCCAAGCTGAGATAAAAGGGGAGAGTGTTTTTGGCCCCAGGCTAAGATGGGTTTGTCTTAGTTGCTGTCCAGTACAGAAGAATTAATTTATACTTTTATCTAAGGACCCATCCTTTTTTTTTTCCTTCTTCTTGGGCAGTTCCTTACAACAGAGAACTTCCAAAATGACAAATCTAGGGCTATTTTCCCAACTTACAGTATTTAAGGCATGTTCTGATTTCTCATATCACTCCTAAAGCTGTGTAATCACTAAATATGTGTGCCAGCCTAACTCTGATTTACCCCCAAACCAACCATCTAAGAGGGGAAGTCAGAATATATAAATGAAAATAATATTGAAAGTGGGCACACATCTCACTTAGAAACAAATTATTAATTTTAGATCTAAATTCTTTTAGAAGTTCTATTTAAAGAGTAATAGACAGACTCATTTTCTTCTGGAACATCTACTGTGAAGAAAATATTCAGAAAGGGCTCCCCAGAAGAATGGAATGGAGTTTTATGGTAATTGTTCCCATCTCCACACCATATAAAATAGACTGCAATTTGTCTGATGCTCTTTTTTTTACTTCCAATGGTACATTTTAAAAAAATTCTTTTCAGTCAGGTTTAAACATTTTGAAGTATCCTGTTAACAGGAACATACTGTAAAACAAAAATCTAATTAAAGAGTAATATATGGTATATTGATGTGTTCCTCCTGTAATAATTTCATAAGCAAGTTTCTTAGGGAAAAATTACAGTGTTTAAGTGTCACTCTTAAATGTCACATTTTTAACATTACTTCTGAGAGCTATGCAATAACCTTTTCATTGCAGGTAGAGAATAGGAAGGGATTTCTGAATAAACCTCAGTCTGCATTTCTGGAGTTTGAAATGAGATTTTCAAGAGCAAACTGTAGAACACTGAGGTTTCATAGGTTTGTCACGTCTAAATTAAAGACATTACTATCTGCCAAACTTATATAAGACTTCACGTATCCCTTAGTGCCTTTTAGTTAATGAATATTAATTTCATATCAAAATTATAAAAATGTACATTTCCACAAAAAAATAGGTTATAAGCCAGTGTTTTCCCACTGATCACTTTTGGTATCTCTGGCATCAGGTTTTTTGATAGTGGGTGTCTTCTGAGGAAATATTTTAGTTGATAGTTTTGAGCACAGAAAGTATTTATTTTAGAATTATCATTTGGAATGTTATTTGCCATCATTATTATTTTCTTCTGGAACATCTACTGTGAAGTATTCAGAAAGCCCTAGAATTTAGTCTTTAAAAATCTTTGGCAGGATTAAACAGAAGCTGGGTCTGTACTTCCTTAGAAACTTCCAGAAAGTGGTTTATAGCCAGAAACAGGCCAAGAGTGTGGTGGTATAGCACTGAATGATAACAGCATGGCTTGACCAGCTTTTCCGTGAAGCTTTTATTATCAGAAGAAAACCGTCATTTCACATGGGTTGATATGCTAATGCTCAAAATATTGAGAGAATTTCGATATTTAATATACAAGCATATACAGTAAAATATATTAAACAGGAGGTCATTGATAACTTAACCAAGAGCAGGTTTGAGATTTACATGAACAAATGGAAACAAGAATTGCTATTTATGGTACATTGTTTCTTTTTTCTTTTCTTTTCTTTTTTTTTTGAGACAAGAGCCTCAAGCTATCCCCCTGGGTAGAGTGCCTTGGCATCACAGCTCACAGCAACCTCCAACTCCTGGGCTCAAGCGAGTCTTCTGCCTCTGCCTCCCAAGTAGCTGGGACCACAGGGGCCCGCCACAACACCCAGCTATTTTTTGGTTGCAGCCGTCATTGTTGTTTGGCGGGCCCGGGCTGGATTCAAACCCGCCACCTTGGGTGTATATGGCTGGCGCCTTAGCCCCTTGAGCCACAGGCTCTGAGCCGGTACATTGTTTCTTGCAGTTTGGCTGGGGCCGGGATTGAACCTGCCACCCTTGGTACATGGGGCAGGCACCCTACTCACTGAGCCACAGGCACCACCCTGTACATTGTTCTTTAAATCAGACTTCTTAAAGGAAGTCTTTTGAATATAAATGTATGGGAATTTGCTTCCCAGAAAAGAGATTTCATGTGGAACAAGCTAACATTATCCCTTTCCAGTTTTAAGTTTGTTTTGAAAAAATAATTAAATCGCAGGGAGCTGTTTTTCTATTTTTTTTTTTAATTTTACTTTTTGAGACAGCATCTCACTTTGTTGCCCTTGGTAGAGTGCCATGGCGTCATAGCTCATAGCAACCTCCAACTCTTGGGCTCAAGTGATTCTCCTGCCTCAGACTCCCAAGTAGCTGGGACTACAGGCGCCTGCCACAATGCCTAGCTATTTTTAGAGATAGGGATCTCACTCTGGCACAGGCTGGTCTTGAACCTGTGAGCTCAGGCAATCCACCCTTCCTTGGCCTCCTAGAGTGCTGGGATTACAGGCATGAGCCGCTGCGCTTAGCCTGGGAGCTCTTTTTTTAAGCTGAGGGATAGACATTTCAAAAGTAGAGTAATAACTCCATTAAGAATTTGCGTGGGAAAACATTTCTCAAAAGAAATAAGTTTTTCAAATTCCTGTAGATAAGGGCTGCATTTACCCTACATTATCTATAATTACTTACAGAAAACTGAGAAAAAAATCAGGCAGTCCAGTTTAAAGTTTGCATACGGAATTTAGAAGATATTCAAAGGGATCCTTGGATTGTTAAAAGTGGTGTAGTTTTCTTTATTTCTTTTTTTCTTTTAGATGCTATAAAGGCTGTATCGAAATGGCATAGTTTTCTATTTCAGGTAGTTCCCAAAAATGTTACAAAAGATCACTTGTATATTGCATTTAAATGTAGCAATATTTACCCTTTGTAAATGATGCTCTGGATGTTAAATTAAATTTTTCTCCCCCAAAGCTTATACAATCCACAGGGGCCTGGAAAGGTGAACTGTGGTGTAAAATCAGATTGCTATGCAGTAGTTTGGGCTTCCTGAAAGTCTATAGCTTGACTCTCTACTGTACCCTGGTGGTGAGATCAGAGAATAAATTCTCTCTGCTTCTGTAGAGCAGTGGCCACTAAGACTCAGAAAGCAATTTAGGTCAGACTGGTCAGTGTTTCATGGAAAGACTTCACAGAAGTGAATAATCCAGTGTTTGTTGCAGGAAGGTGAGTAGTACGTGAGTAGGTAACAGAATGGGGCTTATGATGAAGCAAGCAGGGTTGCTGCCTATGAAACTGGTAAAGAATGGGCCAAGAAGGAAGGTTGAGGTTTGTGGCACTCAGGTGAGGGATCAGCAGTCCAAAGGCAAATATGTAAAGGTTATCTCCTGGTCACATATAGGTAAAGTATGCCTGCACATCATTTCTCCAAAGATGTTTAAATTACCCATGTATATTTGACAAAAACACTTAGTTTTCAAAACTCTAGAATATATCTAAACATTTCCTGACATTGATGGGTTAAGAAAGGGATAGTAGCCGTATACTTTTAAGTTATGCTTTAGTGTATTATAAACAAGTACAAATGGATGACAAGACAGGAATAATTGTGTTTGAACTTCTAACTGTGGAACTTCTAACAGTATGCCTGACATACTGTTCCACATTTCTGCACATTACTAATTAGCTAATTCCTCAACTTCCATTAAATGATTTTATGGTATATAAAATGAGAGGGCCCTTTAAAATCTGTAAAATCCCATAGCTTTGAATCTACAATGTGGTGTACCTGTGCTGGCCATGGCAGTAGCACCGTTGTACTGCAAAAAACCTTCAATTAGAACCAGCAGATGGTTTTTAAACTGTGCAAAAATACTATATTAAGTTGACAAACATGAATACTATTGACATTTAAGGGTGCATGTGTATTTTAAATTTGGACTCTTAAAAACTTAGTGAAACAAATGTACAGTGTTTACTCAGTGAGACCTTGTCTCTACAAAAAAAATTAAAGATCTCCACTGCCAAAGAAATTCAGAAGATTGGAGTATTATCTGGTTAGCCCAAATATGAATCTGCTGAGCCTCAATTTGGGGGGTAAGTTGATGAGACTAGTACATGTTTAATGGTAACTAGTTTTGTTTCCATCTGCTCATTCATCAACTGAACAAATGAATGGGGAATATAAATCACGTATTTTTCATATGCTAACAGACTGTCCAAATGTTTTTGTCCTAGGAGTTTATTAGAAATCACTTGAAATTAATGATTGAATGAGAAATCTTTGGTACTAATAGTTATCAATATTTATTGAAATATAATTTAATCTTAGAGCTAAGTGTCCTGATAGGATTTTGGTAAGGTTTTGTAGTTTACTGGAATAATACCAGGCAACCCTGGTTTTAGCCTGAACAAAGTGAATATTCTCCAGAGGTGACAAATTTATTTCTAAAGCAGATTTAATGAAAACAAGATTAAATATTATACAGAACACTTCAAGCCATATAAGTCAAAAAGGTTAAAGAAAGAAAAGAAAAAACACTAATCTGTAGCCCCTTCTAGGTTGGTACAGCTCTACTGGTTTTGTTGCTGGTTTGTTTTCCGTGGCACAATAGAGAAATTGAGAAGATAGTTATTGTGGAGGGATGATTCTGAGTGTTTTCGTAAAATTTGCTAATATGATCAGTTTAGACCCTCTCCATATTAGGTTTTAAAATTTTCTATATTAAGGGTAAGCATCCTAACATAATTGATGCTATTAGGGAAAAAAGGGGGTAAGTAGCTTAATTTCCAGTAGACTTGAGCTATTACATCTATTACATATTTATCAGTAGATTCAATTTTGAAGTAATATATTGAAAATGGGAAAAAATTAAAATCTATATATAAAGCCTTTTAAAAAACTCAGATATAGTCAAACCTTACTCAAAAGATTGGCACTGGGCTAAAGCATTCTTGCTTTTTACTTATTCTCAAGTAATTTTTATATTAAAATATAAAACAGCTTTTTATGCAGATATTGTTACATGTTAAATGAATATTTCCTATGAAGTCATCTCAATGTTTTCATGTATTGTACCATTAACTAAGGAGAAAATTCTGATTTATAACAGAGCTTTTTTAGTTCAGAGGGAGAATTGCACTGTAACAAACCAGAAATCTGTTGTATATTTCTGTGTTTTATTGAACCAAACTCTAACCATAGAAAATTTAGCAAAGCATAATTTTAAAAATCTAAATGGCAAATCTATAAAAATGAAAATTCCAAAAGATGTCAATATGAATTAATATGCCTGACAAACCTAAAACCAAAATTTGGAGAAACTTTATATGAAATGCATTTTTCTAGAACATTGCCCTGTAATTTAAGCAATGCACAGGGAATCTACTTTTTCAAAATGGTAGTACAAATACTTATCTAGCATTCTCTAGTTTAAAAAGTAATTTAATGTGCCACTGTCTCATGACCAATCATGTAAAAATGTATAATCAGAAGTTTAATTCGAAACTTAACTGGTTTGTAAAGGTGTGTACATTTAATGGGCAAAAAAACTTGAATGGTTGAATGTAATATATGTGAAATGAGTATATTTTTACCATGAAAATAAATATTTGAAGCAAGATATGATTTGTGTGAATAGTGCAATGAAAGCTATTTTGCCTCTGTTTTTTTACTTGAGATTTTATTGCATAGAGGCATGTAATTAAATTAGTCCCACTATCCTACTGGATTATTTTTAATGATGTACTAGACAAGAAATATTTTTTAAGTAGTTGCCAATCTCTCATCACACATCTCCACAGTAATCAATCACCGAAGAGTCAAAATGCAGCCGGCCTCTAATCCTAGCACTTTGGGAAGCTGAGGGGAAGCTAAAAATAGAAAAATTAGCCAGGTGGTGTTGCAGTGGGTCCCTTTAGTTCCAGCTACTGGGGGTGGAGGGGAAGGCTGAGGCAAGAGGATCGCTTGAACCCAGGAGTTTGAGTTTGCTGTGAGCTAGGCTGATGCCACAGCACTCTAGCTTGGGCAACAGAGTGAGTTTCTGTCTCAAAAAAAAAAGAAAAAATGGAATGCATCTTGCCTGCCAAAATAGTTTCATTAATCAAGATTTTTTTATTCTTTCAGAGTAACAAAGATTTTATTTAGGAAGAACAAAGAGAAAATTTAGAGCACTTTCAAAGAGAGTTGGAAGTGGGTCCCTCTCACCAAGAGAAAAGGCCTGCAGGGGTATTAAATACCCCATTTGAAATTGGTTGTCTTTCCTTGGCCTCTCTGCACCTCCAGGCAGTATTGCCCTTAACTATTTGTTATTGTCTCTTTCTGTCAGTCACTCGTTACTTAGGTTACTTCATATCCGAGTTCTTGGGGCCCTCCAGATTTCCTGGATCAGCAGGCCAGGTTTTCCTTCCACCCTCTTAAAGCCCCTTTCTTTCTCATTCCCCTGGAGGAGATGTCCTGATATCTTGAAGAGAAAATGGACATGACCTGACCACTCTTAACTACTTCCTGCTGTTAGAAAGGAGCAGTGGCCAACCTATCGGGGACCCTTCTCAGTTTCCCTACTCTAAAGAGGTTTCAGCCAGGCACGGTGGCTCACTCCTGCAATCCCAACACTCTGGGAGGCCGAGCCGGTGGATTGCTTGAGCTCAGGAGTTGGAGACCAGCCTGAGCTAGAGTGAGACCTGTCTCAAAAAATAGCCAGGTGTTGTGGCAGGCCCCTGTAGTCCCAGCTACTCGAGAGGCTGAGGCAAGAGAATCACTTGAGCCCAAGAGTTTGAGGTTGCTGTGAACTGCAAGGCCACAGCACTCTACCAAGGGCAACAAATGAGACTCTCGAAAAAAGAAGTAAATAAAATTTTAAAAAAGAAGGGATTTCGGGGGTCAAAAGTTTCACTTGGTCAACAGGTTTCATTAGTAATTGCTGGAATTCCTGCATCACTATCATCTTAACTGCTACCTGGAAGGCACAAACTTAATGAACTTGAACGGGCAGGGTCTAAACATTCAAGAGGTTGATCATAACTGTAGGCCTAATGAAAGGATATAGAAAGAAAGGTTTCTTTAAATTCGGTATTTTCAGGCAGGTGCATTTAAAAGAGCCTGTTTCGAGGCTTGGAAGGCTTTTGTTTCCTACCCTACTTAGCTCCTTCATCTCTTCCCACCTTAGAACCGCATAGAGAGGCCTACTCAGCTCTCTATATCAGGGAATCCATATTTTGACAGTACCCTGTCAATCCCAGCAACTCCCTGAGTTGTTTTTTTTTTTTGGTAGAGGGGCTAGGGAGGGAACTAATTGTCTTATCTGTGTCAGAGCCTCCTCTCCCCAGGGGAAAGAACAAAGCCCAAATAACTTCAGGTTTGCACAATTGAGCCTTTTCCTTTGACCTTGTAAATCCTTCCTCATTAAGGAAATTTAACACTTGTCTAGTATCCTCCACAGAAGATTTACATGAGGGGCTACAGATAAGTAAGTTATCTATGTACTGAACAAGGGCTCTCTGGAGGAGCCAAGTTTACTCAGAGCATTCCTGAAAATTCCAGGACTGTCTTGGAATCCCTGGAGTAGTACAGTTCATCGGTGCACTGCCCAGTGTCCTAACTACAATAAACACTTGTGACTGTTGCCCATCGATGCCAACAATGAAGTGAAAGGAGGACAGTAACCGCCAAGGGCCTTCAAAACTGAAAAAGCTGCCCATGTCCAATGTGACAAGCTCACTGGAAACATCTACTGTGACTCACAGCCCTTTGTTTGAAGAGCCTGGGCCCCATCAGTCTGAAGGTGGGTACTCGTCTATTACTGTGGTCAAGTAAAGGAGCCAACTGTCCTTTGGCAGCACTGTGAAGTCTGACCAGCCGTGTTTCAGCCATGGCAGTCTGGGCCATCTGAGGACTGAGTGTCACCAGAAGGGGCCTAACGTGATGGCGGAAGGGGTGGGGTATTACCCCGTCCCACCTGGTCCCACTGTGATGCCCTGGGACACTAGATTGGCTTCAGTAACAGCTCCTAAGAATTTAGTCTTTCAGCATTCTTGTCTCCTCCAGGTCACAGTTGTTGAACGACAAGGTGGCCAAGTTCAGTAGCGCATTTGAGTCACTTTGGGGTCCCAGTGCTTACGCTGTGGATATCAGGGGCTGATTGGTTAAGAAAATGAGTATTAAGCACAATTCTCCCAACTTGATTCAGACTCCAAGTTGGTATACTTTCAGATGTTTCTGCCCAAAGGAAGCTGGATTTTCACCCTTACTCTGGGTCAGCTCAGCTAACTTGGAAAAGCTTGTTGGCTTTACTTGTGTTTCCCACAGGCCTTCTGTGAGGCAGGTCTGCACGTGATCCCAGCTGCTCTGCCAGCCTCTCCGGCTGGCCCAGGTCGATAGCGCCACCCAGGGCTTGGGTAGGAACTGCATTTGCCCCATCAGCCAAGTCTGAGTAGTAGCGTGTTGTCTATCTGCCCTGTGCTGTGCAGCTGTTACTATGTGCTGCTTTTCAGGCATAGTACAATACGACAATAAAATTATCAGATCCAAGTCGAATCAAAACTGTTAGTCAAATGCTAAAACTTCTCTATAAATGTTCCAGAATCCACTGAAAAATTCCTCACTTTCTCTTTACAAGGCTCTAACTCCGACCTGCTGAAGGGAGCGTGCACCTTTCTAACCTGCTGATTGTTACGGGAGGTTACCTCATATAGAGGAAGGTTAGGGGAGCAGGGGGAATGGAGGGTGAGGCTGTGGTCTCTTCTGAACTATAAGCTGGCAGGGGACCCTTCACTTTCAATCTCTCTTTCTCTTCACCTGATTATGGGTTCTTCCCTTCTAGAGTATACACCGGGTGCCAGTAAACCACGCAGGGAAAATGTGGTGTTCTTCTCAGCTTGTTTCCCCTCTAGTGCCTTCCTCCTCAGTTGGCATTTTTTCTACACAAGACTCAACAATATTGAAGATTATCCCTTCAGTACATAAAAGCTTGCACATAAGGGATCTTTGACCACTTCCCCTCATTTCTACAAGAGGTCTAGCTGTAAAAAATATTGAGGCCAAACTGTTACAAAAGAAAGTTAAATTTCGGAGGCTTTTGTGAATCCAAGCCTCTTCTGGTTCTTTTAAGAGACATCCCAGGGGTGAGTTAGAGAGTATCCAGGCTCTTTGTCCCATAGTCCTCTATGGGAGAGAAAGACAGAACACTGCTGCCACCCTGGCATCCCTCAGGGGCAGGGTGTCTTTACAGCCCCAAACAGGCTGGTAAACCAAACCTCCCTCTAAGGCTGTACACTTTAATGTGGGAATACAAACAACTGGTTTATAATATTTACAATTGTGAGGTAGAGTCCCTCTTGTAGCTGTGTTCTGCACTCCAAACGTGAGCCATACACCCTTACATTGTGCCCATTAAATGGGAGCACACCAATCTCCCCTCCTCCCCGTTCCTCCCTCATTTTTTCTCCCCCCTGCAACTTGAATTGAAATGAGTTTTTCTCCTATGTGGGCGTGAATTAGATAGTCTATATTGAGTACATTGATACTCACTATTGAGTACACTGGATATTTGCTTTTCTATTCTTGTGATTCTTTACCAAGAAGAATGTGTTTCAACTCTATCCAGGTTAATATAAAAGATGTAAAGTCTCCATTTTTTTAATGGCTGAATAGTATTCCAGAGTTGATGGGCATTTAGATTGTTTCTACCCCTTGGCAATTGTACAATCTACAATTTTCAATAAAGACTTTTTTTTTCTTGAGATAGAGTCTTGCTATGTTGCCTTCAGTAGAGTGCTGTCGCATCACAGCTCACATCTACCTCAAAGTCTTGAGCTTAAATGATTCTCTTGCCTCAGCCTCCTGAGTAGCTGGGACTACAGGCACCTGCCACAATGCCTGGCTCTTTTTTTTTGTTGCAGTTGTCATTGTTGTTTAACTGGCCCAGGCTGGGCTCAAACCTGCCAGCCTTGGTGTATGTGGTTGGCACCATAACCACTGTGCTATGAGTGTGGAGCCTCAATAAAGACTCTTAAAAGAAATCAGTCACCAGAGGAAAATGGATAGACCAGTTTCACAGCATTCTGTGCACTCCCCATAGATCCTCCATGCTAGCATTTCCCTCTACCCTCTCCCGGAACCCATGTAGGCTCCATGTTGGATCTTCCATGCTAGCACATTCCAGGAAGCCATGTGCCCTCTCGGTCCATTCTGGGAAGCCAAAGAAAACACCATTCTGTCTCGGTGCCCGTAGCACAGTGGTTATGGTGCTGGCCACTTACACCAAGGCTGGCAGTTCAAACCCAGCTCTGGGCCAGCTAAACAACAATGACAGCTGGCTCGGCGCCTGTGGCTCAACTGGCTAAGGTGCCAGCCACATACACCTAAGGTGGCGGGTACAAATCTAGCCCGGGGCCCACCAAACAACAATGACGGCTGCAACCAAAAAATAGCCAGGCATTGTGGCGGGCGCCTATGGTCCCAGCTACTTGGGAGGCTGAGGCAGGAGACTTGCCTAAGCCCAGGAGTTGGAAGTTGCTGTGAGCTGTGATGCCACAGCACTCAACCCAGGGGGGCAGCTTGAGGCTCTGTCTCAAAACAAACAAACAAACAAAAAAAAAAACAATGACAGCTGCAACAAAAAATAGCCAGGCATTGTGGTAGGCACCTGTAGTCCCAGCTACTTGGGAAGCTGAAGCAAGAAAACCGCTTAAGCCCAAGAGTTAGAGGTTGCTGTGAGCTGTGACTCCATGGCATTACCAAGAGTGACATAGTGAGACTCTGTCAAGAAAGAAAGAAAAGAAAGAAAGAAAGCACCATGCTTTCATATTCCAAACTTGGTCTAGAGAAATTACTTTCTCCTCCTGGAGACCTCCTCCACTGACCTTTTCAGCCTAACACTTTTGTGAGCGCGCCTGAGGAAGGGGTGAACAAAATGCAGGTTTGCCAGGGCTGCGCTCAGCGAACACTCTACCTGGGACCCCCGGTGGAATGAAGAGAACTCAGGGGTCCTCTGGGGGTCCTCTTCCTGGGGCTTCTGTGCCAGGGAAAAGGCTGAGAATTTTCTTTCCAGGTTTTGTAGCACCAGAAAAGATGCTGGGGGTGGGAGTTCTGATTCCCCAAACCTGAATTACTTGGCTGAGCTAGAAAGTTCAACCAAGGCAGGATGGTAACCAAAAGCAAAAATGAGTAGGAACAAAATAAAAGTACAGTGGCACAGGCAGTGTGGATAGAAGGCAAAAGCAACCTACACGAGTTTCAGGGTAACAGAGAGATTTTATTTAAGAAGAACAAAGAGAACGTTTAGAGCACTTCCAAAGAGAGTTGGAAGTGGGTCCCTCTCATGAAGGAGAAAAGGTGAGAGAGACACCTAATCAAGATAGTTGTGGACCAGTTGATACACTTGAACAGTTTGTTGATGTACTTCCCAACAACTTTGCAGTGCACTGGCAGAGCTCCTCATGTGGCATATGGCCCTGGAGTGGAAATTGTTGCTATTTTTTTGTTTGTTTTTTTAGAGACAGAGTCTCATTTATTGGCCTTGGTAGAGTGCTATGGCATCACAGCTCACAGCAACTTCCAACTCCTGGGCTTAGGCGATTCTTTTGCCTCAGCTTCCCCAGTAGCTGGGACTACAGACACCTGATACAACGCCTGGCTATTTTTTTGTTGCAGTTTGGCTGGGGCCAGGGTCGAATTCACCACCCTTGGTATATGGGTCCAGCACCCTACCCACTGAGCCACAGGTGCCACCCATATTTGTTGAGTGTCTACTTTATTTATCTTTTAGTGTGTTGCCTTTTGGAAAAGCAGTGACAGCTATATCTGGAATATTGTTAGAAATGCAAGTTCTTGAGCCCAGCCCAAATCTGAAAATTCTGAGTCAGAAGCTAAGGGGATGGACCCAAAAATTTGTCTCAAGTTATCCAGGGGGTTCGGGTACACATTAAAGTTTGAGAACTACTGCTTTAATAATTAAAAAGCCAGTTTAATACAGCTTCCAGTTTGGGATTCATCCAATTAATAGGCATCAACATTTATTTAGGCAATTTTTATTAGGTTGATGATATTTATAGTTGTGGGGTGTTGAATAATGGTCCCTTATAGATGTCCATGTCCTACCCACCTCTGAAGTTCTGTTATCTTACATGGCAAAAGGGACTTTACAGATAAGATTAAATTAGAGATCTTGAAATGGGGAGATGATCCTGGATTACCCAGGTGGGCCCAAAGTAATCACAGGGTATTTATAAGGGAGAGTTTTATTTAAGATAGCATAGAACTGGCCTGGGAGACAGAGGAGTAAGCCAGAAACGAAGGAATGCAGGCAGCTTCTAGAAGCTGGTAAAGGTGAGGAAACAGATTCTCCCCCAGAGCCTCCAGGAGGAATGCGGCCCCAGAAATACCGTGACTTTAAGACTTTTGACTTTCAGACTGTAAGATAATGTGTGTGTTTGTTTTTAGTTTGTGGTAACATGTTACGGCAGCAGTAGGAAATAAATATAACTCTATATACACTCCTTTCTCAAGAAAAACCTGAAGCTCAATTCATTTGTTCACAGAATCTTGGAACAGGGCGCCGGCCCCATATACCAGAGGTGGTGGGGTCAAACCTGGCCCCGGCCAAAAAAAAAAAAAAAAAAAAAGGAATCTGGGAAGAACTAGGTGAGTATGGAAGTCACACATCCACAAGTGCTAAGTGTTTTTGCCTCTGAACAGAATGGAACGCCCAAGGCAACAAGACTGGCCATGGAGCAAAAATGTCCTCACCACAATCCAAGAAGTGTCTTTCCCTGATCTTTGAATTACACGAACGGTTTCTTCCTTCAGCATGTACCATTTATTATTGGTTGCATCTGGCTGGCTGCTGGGACAAGTAACTTGTTAGGGCAGCATGTTTTAATGCTGGTGTGAGTCAGTTTAGCAGGTCACTTTCCAGTACTACACCAGCACATGAAGGGTGAATAGGAGCTTCTACTTCTACATATAAATGATTTCAATTTTAATTTCTACAGACCTAAGATTTAAGCTAACTCTAATTCTGACATACTAAAGCAAAAATAAATCTTTTGATCATTTAGTCCAAGTTCTTTAAAATCAAGGCCCACGAGAAAGTAATTCATTGGCAACTGTACAACTAATTTAGTTCACTTGGAAAATTATAGTCTTGCCCCATAAAACCTGCTGATCTTTTTTTCTAATTGGCTTCACTGAGGTAAAAAATGTGACTTTTAAACGGAAGCCACCTAAGATGGATGCTACTATAATTTGCATTATATATCATTGAAAATGTATACAAATAAGGACATTTTCAGGTAACCTAGTAATTTTCTATATTCCTTCTACAGTAGGGAACTTGCACTTTCTGAGTATAAGGAGAAGAGGAAACATCTGTCCTATTTTCCCTGTAACCTTGTCTGTAGCTAGACTTGCCCTTAAGCTCAAACTTCTTGAGTGAAAGCATTCTTGTCAAGGAGACAGTGACCGGGAGATCCAAAGAGAAACAGGTCCTTCTTCCTGAGAAGCTTATAGCCTAGAGTGGAGACAAATTGGGTAAATACTTCCTATTGTAGATAGGAAAGAGTCCGGATTCCAGACCCCAGAGCTGCGACAGGAGGGGACTCATCTTGGAGCAATCACCTAAGGTTTCACTGGAGCTGTTAACATTCAGTCAAGCGTGCAGTAGAGGGGAAATGATGTTCTGAGCAGACCCCAAGTGCAAAGACATGGGGAGGAATTCTGTGTGTTCAGAACAAGCAATTAGGTGTGACAGAGAGGATGCTTGGGAGCAGATGGCAAGATATGAGCTGGGCAATGGATGAACAAGCTGTGGTATATGTATACCATGGAATACTATTCAGCACTTAAAATGATGGAGACTTTAGGGTACCACCTGTGGCTCAGAGGAGCAGGGCGCCAGCCCCATATACTGGAGATGGTGGGTACAAACCCAGCCCTGGCCAAAAACTGAAAAAAAAAAAAAAGATGGAGACTTTACATCTTTTGTATTAACCTGGATGGAGGTGGAATATATTCTTCTTAGTAAAAAGCATCACACGAATGGAGAAGCAAGAATCCAGTGTACTCAATTCTAATATGAACGCAGTAGATGAGCTAATACAAGGGGTGGGGTAGGAGAATGAGGGAGCAGGGAGAGGGCAAGAGGGAGGGGGATGGGGTCACAGTGTATGGTGCACCTCTTGGGGGTGGGACACAAGTATAAGAAAGACTTTATCTGACAAATGCAATCAGTGTAACCTAATTCTTTGTACCCTCAATGAATCCCAAACAATTTAAAAAGTAAAAATAAAAATAAAGATATGAGCTAGGAAGGAAAACATAACTTGATAAAAAATGCCAAAAAAGTCTCAAAGGGTTTTTCAAAGAAGGGACTGGCATGGTCTGTTTTAAAATATTAATAGCAGCCTGTGAGCATTTAATTCTCATACAACCTATTTAATTCTTACAACTCTGTGATGAAGACTCTGTAATTACCCCCATTTAAGAGTTGAGAAAGCATAAAGAGGGTCAGTAACCATCTCCAGGTCACAGCTCATAAGGAATCAGTCCCAGGCAATTTGTCTTATCATACCTCTAAGCTTCACAGAGGGTGGGCTGTGTAAGAAAGTGGAGAAAAAGATATGAATTAAAATGGTGCTTGAAGAGGTTAAGCCAGTGTTTCCCAAACTTAACCATTGATATTCCACCTTCACACAATCTACTTTAATATTTCTTTAAATCAGCTGGGTGTGGTGGCTCACTCTGGAAGGCTGAGGTGGGTGGATTACTTGAGCTCACAGATTTGAGAACAGCCTGAGCAAGAGTGAGACCCCTGCCTCTAAAAATAGGCAGGTGTTGTAGTGGGCACCTATAGTCTCAGCTACTTGGGAGGCTGAGACAAGAGGATCACTTGAGCCCAAGAGTCTGAGGATGCTGTGAGCTATGATGCCACGGTGCTTTACCAAGGATGATAAAGTGAGACTGTGTCTTGAAAAAAAAAAAGTGAGGCTCTGTCTAAAAAAAAAAAAATTCTTTAAATCAACTCATCTTTTAGAACTTAAAAATTTTAGGCAGGGTGCAGTGGCTCACACCTGTTAATCCTAGCATCTGAGAGGCTGAGGTGAGAGGATCATTTGAGCTCAGGAATGAGAGACCAGCCTGAACAAGAGCAAAACCCCATCTCTACTAAAAACAGAAAAATTGGCTAGGTGTTACGGTGGGTGCCTATAGTCCCAGGAGGCTGAGGCAGAAGGATAGCTTGAGCTCAGGAGTTTAAAGTTGCTGTGATCTAGGCTGATGTCATGGCACTCTAGCCTGGGCAACAGAGTGAGACTCTGCCCCAATAAATTGAGTAGATTTATTTTTTAAATTTTTTTATTAAATCATAACTTTGTGCATTGATGCATTTATGCTGTTCAAGACATTACTTCAACATATAATGTGAGATGCTTATGTTGAACTAAGTAACACATCCATCACAATTATACTCATTTCTTAATAGTTTTGAAATGTACCATTGCATCATGCACACTAGGTGAGGTCCCCTCAAATATCCTCCCTCCTTTTATATCCCCCCTCTCTCCCCTCTCTCTCCTCTTCCCTTCTACTTTCTGGACTATAGTTATGTTTTGCCAGTCATATGAGTGTGTAGGTTGAGTATATATTGATTTCATAGTAGTACTGAGTACATTGGATACTTGTTTCCCCATTCTTGAGATACTTTACTAAGAAGGATATGTTCCAGCTCCATCCAGGTAAACACAAAAGATGCGAAGTCTCCATCTTTTTATGGCTGCATAGTATTCTATGGCACACATATACCACAATTTATTAATCCATTCATGGATCGATGGGCACTTGGGCCATTTCCATGTCTTGGCTATTATGAATTGGGATGCAATAAACATTCTGGTGCAAATGTCTTTGTTGTAAAATAATTTTTGATCATCTGGGTATATACCTAATAGAGGAATTGCAGGATTGAATGGTAGGTCTACTTTTAGACCTACCATTGAGTGTTCTCCAAAATTCTTTTTTTTTTTGAGACAGAATCTCAAGTTGTCACACTGGGTAGAGTGCTATGGCATCACAGCTCACAGCAACCTCCAACTCTTGGGCTTAAGTGATTCTCTTGCCTCAGCCTCCCAAGTAGCTGGGACTACAGGCACCTGCCACAATGCCCGGCTATTTTTTGGTTATAGTTGTCATTGTTTTTTGGCAGGCCTGGGTTGGATTTGAACCCACCAGCTCTGGTGTATGTGGCTGGCGCCTTAGCCACTTGAGCTATAGGAGCCAAGCCATGTTCTCCAAACTTCTTTCCAAAAAGGTTGTATTAGCTTGCATTCCCACCAGCAGTGTAGAAGCATTCTCTTCTCTCTGCATCCATGCCAACATCTATAGTTTGGGGATTTTGTGACGTGGTCTAATCTTATTGGAGTTAGATGATATCTCAAAGTGGTTTTGATTTGCATTTCTCTGATGATTAAGGATGATGAACAATTTTTCATGTGTTTGTAGGCTATGTGTCTGTCTTCATCAGAGAAGTTTCTGTTCAAGTCTCTTGCCCACATAGAAATGGGGTTATTTATTCTTTTCTTATTGATTTCTCAGTAGATTCTAGTTATTAGACCTCTGTCAGAAGAGTAACCTGCAAAAATCTTCTCCCATTCTGAAGGTTGTCTGTTTGTTTACTTACTGTGCTCTTAGCTATGCAAAAGCTTTTTAGTTTGATTAGATCCCAGTAATGTATTTTTGGTGTTGCTTCAATTGCCTGGGGGGTCCTCCTCATAAAATATTCTCCCAGGCTGCTTTCTTCAAGTGTTTTCCCTGCACTCTCTTCTAGTATTTTCATGTCTTTGGTTTAAATCTTTTATTCAGTGAGAATCAATTTTTGTTAATAGTGAAAAGTGGGGGTCCAGTTTCAGTATTCTACAGGTCACCAGCCAGTTCACCTAGCACCATTTGTTAAATAGGGAGTCTTTCCCCACTGAATATTTTTGATCGGCTTGTTGAAGATCAAATGATAATAAGTAGCTGGGTTCATCTCTTGGTTCTCTATTCTGTTCCATAAATCTACTGCTCTGTTTTTGTACCAGTACCATGCTGTTTTAATCTCTATAGATTTATAATATAGCCTGAAGTCTGGTAACATGATACCTCCTGATTTGTTCTTGTTTCTGAGTAATGTATTTGCTATTTGAGGTTTTTCTGATTCCATATAAAATGAAGTACTATTTTTTCAAGTTCTTTAAAGTATGACAATAGTGTTTTAATAGGGATTGCATTAAATCTATAGATTGCTTTGGGTAGTATGTACATTTTAACAATGTTGATTCTTCCCAGCCATGAGCATGGTATGTTTTTCCATTTGTTAACATCTTCAGCTATTTCTTTTCTCAGAGTTTCATTGTTCTCTTTGTAGAGATCTTTCATGTCCTTTGTCAGGTAAATTCCCAGATATTTAATCTTTGGCACTATTGTAAAAGGAATAGAGTCCTTGATTGTTTTTTCAGCATGACTATTGTTGGCATATATAAAAGCTACCGATTTGTAAGTATTGATTTGGTTTCCTGAGACACTGCTGTATTTCTTAATCAATTCTAAGAGTTTTGAAGTTGAGTCCCTGGGATTGTCCAGGTATAGGATCATATCATCAGTGAAGAGTGAGAATTTGATCTCCTCTGACCCTATTTGGATACCCTTGATTGCCTTCTCTTGCCTGATTGCGATGCCTAAGACTCCCATTGCTATGTTGAATATCAGTGGAGACAGTGGGCATCCTTGCCTCATTCCTGATCTGAGTGGAAATATTTTCACTTTTACACCATTCAATATGATATTGGCTGTCAGTTTGCTGTAGATGGCCTCTATCAGTTTAAGAAATGTCCCTTCTATGTCTATTTTCTTAAGTGTTCTGATCATGAAAGGATGCTGGATATTATCAAAGGCTTTTTCTGTGTCAATTGAGAGAATCATATGATCTTTATTTTATTGATGTGATATTTATAGATTTGCATATGTTGAACCAACCCTCTAACCCTGGAATAAAACCAACTTGATCATGGTGTGTAATTTTTTTGATGTGTTGTTGAATTGTTTGCTAAGATATTATTGAATATTTTTGCTTTGTTATTCATTAATGATATTGGTCTATAATTTTCTTTCTTTGTTGGATCCTTTCCTGGTTTGGGCATCAGGGTGATATTTGCTTCATAGAATGTGTTGGGAAGTATTCCTTCTTTTTCCTATGCTTTGGAAAAGGTTGTATGATATAGCTACTAGTTCCTCTTGAAAGGTTTGATAGAATTCAGATGTGAAGCCATCTGGTCCCTGACTTTTCTTTTTTGGGAGATTTTGTATTGTTGATGCTATTTCAGTGGTTTATAAAGGTTTATTCAAGATTTCTAATTCTTTCTAGTTGAGTCTAGGAAGGTGGCGTGCTTCCAGGTATTGGTCCATGTCCTTCAGATTTTCATATTTCTGAGAATAGAGATTTTTATAGTAATCATTGAGGATTTTTTTTTAATTTCTGAAGTGTCTGTTAATTCTCCTTTATTGTTTCTGATAGATAATATTAGAGATTTTACTTTTCTATTTCTGGTTAGGTTGGCCAAAGGTTTATCAATTTTGTTGAACTTTTCAAAAAAACAACTTTTTATTTCATTGATCTTCTGAATGATTCCTTTGTTTTCAATTTCATTTAATTCTGCCCTAATTTTGGTTATTTCTTTTCTTCTGCTGAGTTTGGGGTTGGAATGTTCTTCCTTTTCCAGTTGCTTGAGATGATCCATGAAGTTGTTGGCTTTCTCTCTCTCTCTCTTTCTTTTTTCTTTTTTTGTTTTGTAGAGACAGAGTCTCACTTTATTGCCTTTGGTAGAGTGCCATGGCATCACATGGCTCACAGCAACCTCCAACTCCTGGGCTTAGGTGATTCTCTTGTCTTAGCCTCCCGAGTAGCTGAGAAACAACTCTTTCTGTTTTCTTAATGAAGGCTTCCAATGCTATAAATTTACCTCTTAGGACTGCCTTTGCAGTATCCCACAGGTTTTGATAATTTGTGTCTTCATTATCATTTTGTTCCAAAAACTTGGTGGTTTCCTTCTTAATCTCATCTTTGACCCAGCTATCATTTAGCCTAAGATTATTTCGTGTCTATGACTTTGTTTGAGTATAAGAATTCCTGTTGCTGTTGAGTTCAACTTTTATTCCATGGTGGTCTGAGAAGATACAAGGAATAATTTCTATACTTTTAAATTTGCTGGGGTTAGACTCGTGTCCTAGGATATGATCTATTTTGGAGGATGACCCATGGGCTGATGAGAAGAATGTATATTCAGTTTTATTAGGGTGAAATGTTCTGTAGAAGTCCTTAAAGTCCATTTGTTCTAGGGTCAGGTTTAAGTCTAATATTTCTTTGTTTAGTTTCTTCTTGGAGGATCTATCCAAAACTGTCAAAGGGGTGTTAAAATCTCCAACTATTAATGTGCAGGAAGATATCAAGTTGTTCATATCCATTAGGGTCTGCTTTATGAATTGAGGAGTATTCTGGTAGGGTGCATAAATGTTAATTATTGAAATCTCTTCATGTTGGGAGTTTCCTTTGACAAATATGTAGGGACCTTCCTTATCTTTATCTTTGTTGATTTAAAGCCAATTGTATCTGCTACTAAAATTGCAACCCCTCCTTTTTTCTGGTTTCCATTTGCCTGTATTATACAACTCCATCCCTTCACCCTAAGTCTATTTTTGTCCTTTAAGGTGAGATTCTTGGATACAGCAGATATTCGGTCTGAGTGTATATATCCAGTCAACCAGTCTGTGCCTCTTTAGAGGACAATTTAAATTTAAACCATTCAATTAATTGAGAGAATTGATAAACCTGGTTGTGTTTTGGGTGTCATGATTTTCAGATGTCCAGTGGACATTTTTAATCCTTTCACCACTGTGGAAGTTGGGTTTTGTTCAAAAATTTCTGAGTGAGTTTACTTTGGAGGTAGAGCACTGCACTGGTCATTGTGGAGGATGAGTCTGAGAATATCCTGGAAAGCTGGTTTAGTTATGGAAAATTTCTTCAACATGTCTATGTCATTAAAGTATTTGATTTCTCCATCACAAATGAAACTCAGTTTAGCTGGATACAGGATCCTGTGCTGGAAGTTGTTTTGTTTTAGGAGACTTGAAGGTCAATGACCATCTTCTGGCTTGATACATTTCAGCTGAGAGATCTGCAGTCATTCTGATACTTCTCCCTTTGTAGATGATGCTTTTTCTTACCTCTGGCTGCTTGCAGAATTTTCTCCTTTGTCTTAACGTTGGCAAAGTTAATCACAATGTGTGTCTAGGGGATGCTTTATTTGGATAGAGTCTTACTGGGGTTCTGAAACTGTTTGCTATCTGAAGTTCTGTATCTCTTGCAATGCTTGGGAAATTCTTCTCCAAAATCTCTTGGAGTAGAGCATCTGTACCTTTAGGGCCATCCTTGTCTCCTTTGGGAATTCTTGTAAGACAAATGTTTGATCTTTTGGAGTGATCCCACAACTCTTTCAGGGGATGATCAGTTTTTGCTCTGCATTTGTCTGCCTCTTTGAGTGTTTGGGAATGTTCAAAAGCTTGGTCTTCAGTTTCAGAGATCCTTTCTTCTGCCTAGTCAACTCTATTACTGAGGGATTCTACTGTATTTTGGAGTTCCTCAACTAAGTTTTTCATTTCCTTGAGTTCTGCTATTTTCTCATTATGTACATATCTTTGGTGATTTGGGCTTTGAATTCATTAATTTGTTGAGACAACTTCAGAACTACTATTTGGAATTCAATTTATATATTTTCTTCCATTCTATTTATCTTATTTGCAATCCATATTCTGAATTCAACTTCTGACATTGCTGCCATTTGTCTAGGTATGGTATCTTAGTTGTATCTCGTTTGTCACTTCTTGGGGGGTTGATCTACTCTGGTTATTCATGTTGCCAGAGTTCTTCTGTTGGGTTCACACTATGTATATTTTCCACCATTTGGTTATTAGAACTCGTAAGGTGATACTGAATTTGGGTTCCCAGGTAGTAGAGATAGATCCTTACCAAAGCACTAGGCTTTGTAATTGTGGCTTACCTCCTACAACCTTACAAAGGCCCCTTTCAGAGTTTTGGCTGGAGACTCTGAGGACCTACTTGGTGCGATAGTGCAAGTTAGCTCTGTTTTGATATCAGCCAACCTCTACCCTACCCTAAGAAGCCATAGTATTAGGTTTAAATCTCAACTGTGAAGAGATAGAAACAGCTGTGGTGCCCAGCCCCCACCCTTCAGTTCTTTTCCGCTACTGAACTTTGAAGGTCAACCTCAGAATGTCCCTGAGTGGACAGCCCCAGACACAGATTCCAATTAGATTGTCTCAGGCAGTGAAAACCCTGCTCAACAGAGGGGGATTCAAGGGTCTCCAAAAGCACAGTTGGAGCCAGGGATCCATACTCCTGCCCACCAGACTCAGTCCACACTGTTGTCTGCTTCTCTGCTCACAGGCCCAGTTGGAGCCAGGGGCCACACTCCTGCCCTCCGGTGTTAGTCCACATCTAGCTAGCCTCTGCTTGCCAGACCAGTTGGAGTCTGGGGACCACATCCCCAACTGCTAGTCTCAGTCCACTGCCTGGCAAGCTACTGTATGAAGGCTCTGTTAGAGTCAGGGCACCGCACCCCACCCACAGGTTTAAGATCTCACCAGTAAGCCTCTGCAGGGGACAATGCCCTAGCCCTCAGGTTTGGTTCACACCCAGCAAGCCACTGCTCAAGAGTCCAGGAATCAGGAGACCACGCCCTTGCTCTCAGGTCTCAGTCCATGCCTAGCAAGCCTCTGCCTGCAGGCCCAGCAGGAGCTGGGGGACCAGCCCTGTCTGCTGAACTCAGTCCACCTGGGGCAACCATTCTCCCACTATGGGTGCCATCGGAGCTGGGGGTTCTGCACCCCGTCCTGCCAGACACCATCCAAATAGAGGGTCAACACCACCACTGACTGGGCATAGTCATAACCAGGGGACTGCTCCTCCTCTTGCCAAGTGTCCCTTTCTTCCCACACCCTCTTTCTTCCCCATGAGTCACAGATTCCATCCTGATGGTTGGTGGTCCACACTATACCCAGATCTCTCAGGACAAGACCAAACACTCTGTGCTCTGTAGGGGACAGAACTTCAGACTGGCATGCGAAGGGGGAAGGGTAGACTAGGAGTTTGGACTTGTGGGGGGAAAATACCTGTTCAATTTTAATGCCTGGCGGGGTGGTGTCTAGGTTCATAAGTGAGACCTCTCTGGAGAAAGAGACCTGGAGTTTAGCTGCTCTCTCCAGCGAGATGAAATGAGAGGTCTTTTGTTGCCTGCTCATTTGCAGATAGCCTGTGGCAGGCCTCCTGCTTGGGTGAGTGGTCTCCCATCCTCTAGTTGATAGGCTTTGTACCTGAAATTTGTTTTCTTGAATGCTCTTCCTTGGAGTTACAGCTTGCCAAACTTCTTTCTTGGCTCAGCTCCCCACCTTTCGCTTCATAGAGACTGATTCTGTCCAGTTTTTCTTCCTCTGCTCAGGAGCCTCTGCCGAGGGTTGCTACCAGTTGGCCATCTTCCCAGAATTCCTAAATAAATTTAAAGGGAAAGAGGACAACAACATGTCCTAACAAGTATCCAACTTAGGATGGGTCAAAGTGCTAGAGACAGAAAGGTGTCCCCAGAGCTAGAGTGTAGAGAAGACCGGCCATGTCAAAGCAGAGCAAAAATTTCTAAAAGAATATTTGGGTTATTTTTATCCTCCACAGTGCCTAGACACGCAACTTTGTACATAATAGGCACTCAAATATTTAATTATATTAAATAGTTGAAAAAGCATAATTAGACATGAATCTTCTTAGACGTGGCCTAATAGTTAAGGGTCCCATTCATGAACTACAAGGGTAAGAGTGTTAGGTCTGGTGGAGGGTAAACAGATGGCAAAGAAGTGGCTAAGGGCAGAAAGCAGGAACCAAATTACAGCCAGGAACTATTCCCTAATGGGAACATACCCACAATAAGAAGTACCTTTTGGCCCATAACTGACATAGAGCTCATTATTATCTAATTAGCATAGCATGGCTGGAGTTTCATGAAGAAGTCTGAGGGAGAAACCAACCTGTTAGGTGGTCCGCTATGTAAGCCCAATCTGTCAATCACCCCAGAGGGTGGAAAATAGCAACCAATTCTGGCAGGAGAAAGGTGGGACAAACAAGTGAGCTTCTGAAAGGTAGTGTGTGCTCAGACTCTGGGTCCTTCTCCACTCGTCGAGGCTGACCCTTTCCTCTCTCTGGAATGTATCTTTACTTTGTGTAGCTTTCTTCTTTTATTCTTTCTTTCATGTGATAAACTGTGTAAAATTGCTTTGTGGCTGTGATCACTCTATCATTGGCTTGACTCAGTACCAGTTTTTTTTTTTTTTTTGAGACGGAGTCTCACTCTGGTGTTGTGGGTAGAGTGCCCTGGTAGCATGGCTCATAGCAACCTCAGACATGTGGGCTCAAGTAATCCTCTTACCTCAGCCTTCCAAGTAGCTGGGACTACAGGCATCTGCCACAATACCCAGCTAGTTTTTCTATTTTTTAGTAGAGACAGGGTCTTGCTCTTGCTCAGGGTGGTCTTAAATTCCAGTACTCATTCTTGACACTGGGAACTGGGGGATCAGGGAATATACACATGGACTTAGCAAGAGGAGGGTGTCAGGCAGATGTGATGGATTCTTTGCACTCATGACATAGTATTTCATGAAGCTGTCATACTGCTCTAACTCATTGATAATTAGAAGACCCTTAAGGCTTCAGATATTGTACAAATTGAGAGAAAGGAAATTAAAAATTCTGTAGACAAGGCATAATGCTTCAAGGTCCATTCTAGATCACAAACCATTTCCTGTTGCCTACAAAACCACTTATGTCTGGGTAAAATATGTTTTCTCTGAAAAGCTACTTTAGAAATTGTGGCTAACAGATCTTCAGGTGACTCCAATGATTCTAGCCTTATAGAATTCACACCTTTGTGTAACATCCCCAACACTTAAGTGTGGGTGAGACCGGTGGCTTGCTTCTCATCAAAAGAATATGGCAAAGGCAGTGAAAAGTTACTCCCTGATTATGTTACATCATATAAGACTCCATCTTGCTATTAGAGTCTCTCTGGTTAGCCTTGAAGGTAGCAGCCAAGCAGTGACTTGCCTAAGGAGATAGCCAAGTGGGTGGGGAACTGTAGGCAGCTTCTGGCTATCAATCAGCAAGAAAAATGAAGCTATCAGATTGACAGCTACAAAGAAAAGAATTCTAACAACCTGAAAAGTTTGGAAGCAGGCTGTTTCCTACTTAAACCTTTACATGAGACCACAGCCCTTATCATCACCTCGATTGTAGTATTATATTATATAACCCAACTAAGTTGTGATAAGACTCCTGATCCACAGAAACTGTGGGATACAAAATAAATGTGTGGCAACTTTATGGTAATTTATTGTGCAACATAGGAAACTAATACAGAAATCTTTATAAAAGAAAAAAAGGAAAAGTAATGTTGAGTTACTGGCCATTTGAGGTATTTATTAATGAAGATCAAGTATCCACAGGGGAGTCCTCAATGCTCATTTCCATGATTTTAAGAGTTGGTAATTCCACGTCATGATTATTGTCATCTTTGACACCAGAGAACTGAACAGATTGGGAGAATGGTGGGTCAAGACAACATAATTCATTTGAAGTCTCAATCTTTTCAGTGTCACTGTCACCTTCAAGGACATTCACAGAAGTTTCCTGATCTATTAAACTGTCTGAAATACTCGGATTGTTTTCATCTGAATTTGAAGTTTCGACATTTGTTTCATCATTCACTTGTTGAATTACAACCCCTTCTGAATACTTTGATTTATAGACGGGCATGAAAAATCCACTTGGTGAAGAGCAAGTCTCATTCTCATCCTTTGGTGCAGACAGTAACATATCCAAAGCATTTCTGTATTCTTGACGTTCCTGTTGAATTGTTACTTCTTGATTATTTTTAAGTTCATTTTTTCCAGAATTCCCAGCCTTTTTCAAATGAAGTAAATTTAAAATTTCAACATCGTTTAGCTTTACTGAGTTTTCCTGGGGCATGCAGCCTAAGTCTACCTTCAGGACATGCAGCAGGTGGCGCATTTTTTCCTAGGATTAAGAAAAAGTGAGAATAATTACATTCATTAAGCTAGTCAAATTGAATTACTTTTGTCTGTAGTGCTGTGAATCTCACACGTTTACTACTTCCCCCTCTATTCCCCCTCTCCCTCCCTCAAAAAAGTTCAAGGGGGAAAAATAGCACTCTCTTTTAATGCATTCTTTGAGGGTATAGAAAAACTTAAAAATTATTTCTAAGTTAGAATTTTTCTAATGAAGTTCTAAGGAAAGACAAACCTCCTCCAAATGATTATTTTGTTTAATATGGCGCTCAAACAGTCGTTCTAAAAACCTACAAATGATAAATAAAAATGTTAATATCTCAAAATCAAAAAATCAACTAAATATAAAATAGCCATGTAATACCCAAACTACTAAAAGTTGTAATGTTTTTTCTCTAAAGATGAATCCTTCCCTGTTCTGTCAAGTTCTCCAACTTGGAAGACAACATGGCTTCTACTATGCATTTGCACCCAGTGACATAATGGATGCCAAAGTTTCTGAAATATACTACTTCTATTTCTTTGAAAAAAAATTCTCCTCTCTCACACATCCCTCCAAAAGCTCTTTCTCTCACACATATGCAATCCCATCTTCTCTTTCACATACATACACACTCGCCCAAAACCAAACCCTAAAGAAAACCTTCTTATAGAGATTTTACAGTGCTTCCTAAATTACACTTGAAAAAATCCTGCTAATGATAAATCCACATAGTAACCTAAAAGTTATCTCTTATTAAGTACCACTAAGTGGTACACACATGGCACACACATAATAATCTTTTTGCCTCTAATCTTGATCAATTTTGGGAGAGGAAGGTATTGTAAAAAACCATTTTAAAGATGAAAAAACTACATCCCTAAGATAGTCCACAGGCTATTAGGAGAATTTGAATCTGATTGTGTTTGGAAGTTTATTCTTTCTACAACACCATGTTCCTCTCTCTATCACATGAGTGTTTCAAAAGGTTTCTTAAAAAATAACTAACTTCTTTTGTTACTATCAGTGAAGTAATGAGTCAACCTCAGAGTTAATAATTCTGAATTATTTAGGAATTTAAAAAAATAATAAGAAAATTTAACTTTTTAAACATTTTCAAGTGTACAGTTAAGGATACGAGGTATTCACATTATTATGAAACAGATCTCCAAAACTTTTCATCTTGCAGATTGGAAAGTCTATACCTATTATTCAAACACTTTTAACCAACTTTTTAAGATGGAAGAGGGAAACAGAATTACTGCCAAAAATCTTAGGTCTTTCTAGTATAGCTTTTAATACCAATGATTAAAATATTTAATTAAAAAAAACACTTGATGTGTAGGATAGAAATAATTTATTGGAAATGCATGCACTTGGAATATTATACAGAATAAAGCATATATTACATACATACTAGGGTCCTATGCTACATAACAAAGTGGAGCCTATTGCCCAGTGAATTTTATTTAAGATACTATTTTTGAGTAAAGCAAATATTGACAATGAATTTTAGATACATAAATGTTTAAGCCAGATTCAAAACATACAGTTTCCCTACAATACACAATATCTGATCTGAGTTTGCAAACTTTCCTTTTTAGGTGAAATGTGCAAACCTACTTTTTAATTTGTCCTCATTTTACTAGATCTAATACTAGTAACAGACGTGATAAAAATGCTTCCTTTTTATTCTCATATAGTTTCAGAAAGTAAAATAGGACTATGGGGTTTTGTAAATAAGAAGCAAAAATTTTTATTTTTCTAGTCTGTTAATAACCAAGAGATGTAGTAATATTTAAATGAGTAAAATATCTGTTTCTTCCTATAATTTCCCTGTAATGTGAATCTGCTTTAGAGTGTGAACTAAACATTCTTTACAACTTGGTATCAATTATAAGCTATAATCCCAAAAAGCAATATAATTTTTCATTTACTAATATGTAGAAATATTGAAAAATTAACCATATGAAGAATATTTTATGTACTCAACTACTATAACACAATTTTAAAAATCTCACCTGTTTGAAAACAAACCAAGTTTCAAAATTTCATCAGTTACATCTTCAATGAAACTCAGGTACAACAGTTCTTCTTCACTGTAAAGGGAACACAAGATGTAGCATAAAAATGATTCCTTACGTAGTCTCAACATTATAAGAAACTGAGTACCTAATTAGAAATCTCTTATTGCTGCCAAATTACTTCTATCTCTTATTAAGGGGAATATTATAAAACAAAACGTTTGTTTACCTTCTCAAGTTATGCAAGGATAAATATTTACTAAAGATGAATTATTACCTAGTAGAGTAAAAGTTCATAGATGTCGGCAATATCCATGAGTGAAAAAGAGGCTGAATTAAAAGAACCAAGAGAACAAGAGGACCATCAAATGCAACCCACTGGAGCCAGTATTTTTTTTTTTTTTTTTTAAGATGGAGCCTCAAGCTATCCCCCTGGGTAGAGTGCTATGGCATCACAGCTCACAGCAACCTCCAACTCCTGGGCTCAAGTGAGTCTCCTGCCTCAGCCTCCCAAGTAGCTAGGCCCACAGGTGCCCGCCACAACGCCTGGCAATTTTTTGGTTGCAGCCTTGTCATTGTTGTTTTGGCGGGCCGGGCTGGATTCAAACCCGCCACCTTAGGTGTATGTGGCTGGCGCCTTAGCCGCTTGAGCCGCAGGCACCGAGCCTGGAGCCAGTATTGCTGGGGTGTTTTAAATGTCCTCTGGCTCTTGACCATTGTCAGCACTTGCAGGAAGGAAAGAGCAAAGTCATCTAGAGAACTCAGAACTTCAACATGAAGTCTGCTCCTAGTTCTAGGATAGCATCGTGTTTTAAGGTTGAGAAATTTATTGAGCAGAAAAATGTATTTTTCCCCTTAAAATGTTTGGAGAAGAAAAAATAATTCTAATAGGAAAAATTATAAACATGAATCTAACAGTAATTCTATATTACTTAAGCCTATTTTTCTTTTATACTATAAGATAATTATATTTTAGTAGCTATTGTAAGAAAATTAGGATACTATTGAAAATTTGATTTTAATTAGCTGAGGTTAATAAATTAATAGAGGTTAATGTTAAATAGCAAGTAATTAGTAATTATCTTACAAGGTAAATGTAATGTAATTAGTAAAAAAATGTTAAAATGAGTAATAGCAATTACTCAATTACTGAATAAACAAATATAAGGGGAAGAGTTAATAAATTACAAAATAGATTAAAATGTTTTCTAAAAAGTTACACTTTCAAACTGTTACGTAGAATCTTCCTTACTTAAAAGCAGCAAATTAGGAAATAAGTTTTATAATAATGTACAAGTAAAACCTTAGAGTATCTTGATTTGCCAAAAGTCTGTTTCTCTGAAACACTTATTACCCAAGCTTAGAGTGGATTAGCATCATCATAGCTCTCAGCACCCTCAAACACCTGGGCTGAAGCAATTCTCCTGTCTCAGCCTCCCAAGTAGCTGGGACTACAGGAGCACGCTAGCATGCCCAAGTAATTTTTCTGTATTTTGTAGACATGGGGCCTTGCAATTGCTCACGCTGGTCTCAAACTCCTGGCTTCAAGCAATCCTACCACCTTGGCCTTGCAGCTAGAATTACAGGTGTGAGCCACTGTGCTTGGCCACTAAAATACTTATTATTCTTTATTATTTTAACTTATAAATAGGAATTATGGGTACTAATTATTAAAAATAGCAAGTATTATTAACATAGGGGCAAATTTCTACTTGGGGTAAAAATGAAGTGATAGATCATTATTTCAGAAAACTCTGCTCATTTTCTCAAATTCAGCATGTATTATATGATTGACACCCCAAAGCTGGTTGTAAGAGAGATTAGTACTCAATCCTGATTTCTTTAATAATGGTTTCTATTATTCTTAATTTTTGATTCCCACTAAGCAAAATGAAGAGGTCTTGAAGATCTTACTCGGAGTAGATTTTACTCCCTGAAGGAGAATGCAGGGAATACTGACATACTGTCCTAGAAAAAGAAAGTTAAATATTTAAAAACAATGATTAGCATACAATAAGTGTTCAAAAATATTATATATTTGCACAGGTTAAGTATCCATTAACGAAAATGCTTAAAACCAGATGTGTTTTGGAATTTTTTTAGATTTTGGAATATCTGCGTTGTCTTCTCACTGGTTGAGTATCCCAAATTTGAAAATCTGAAATCTAAAATGCCCCAATAGAGTATGTTGAAATTGGAACATTCTGGATTTTGGATTTTCTGATTTGGGCTGTTCAACCTGTAATTACTATGTTTCAGAATTTTTAAAGCATGCTCCTATCCATGATCCAATGTTAATTTTCTAAACAACCCTGTAGAGTATATTGGGAAGGTATTATTTTTCCAATTTACTTATGAGTTCACCAACTATCAGAAAGGCTAACTTGCCAAGGTTGATGTTAGTAGGTAGCAAAGATGGGTTTTTAAACTAGTTTTCCAGTTACCTAGTTATAAATTCACAACCTTTTTAAAAACTATGACACTTCTCTAGTAAAAACAATGACAATTTGACTAAGGTTAACATATAAATAATGCTATAAACAGACAATTTACTATGGACATTTTTCTTAAGCTGGTCATTATAATAATTTTGTCATTCAGTTATGTTACCCATTTGTTAATTCAAATCTTTTTATTTAGGTATACTAATTTATAATATTTTGATTTATTTCTTTTAGATAGAAACTACTAAAAGAGATAAATATTCCTTTCTTTAGGTCATTTTTATATTCAGTACAGACTGTGTGGGCTGAAGCGCAATGAATTTCTTAAATACAGGGAGGTCAACAATGAACTCCCTGTGGCCTTAGCAGGTGACACATCCCTAGTGAAGACCTGAGGAAGAAGCTGGCCTGAGGGGGTTGTGTGTACTTTCCTTCTGGTCTGCTGCCTGACACCTCATGCATGCCCTGTTTCTTTTTTTTTTTTTGAGACAGAGGCTCAAGCTGTCCCCCTGGGTGGAGTGCCGTGGCATTACAGCTCACAGCAACCTCCAACTCCTGGGCTCAAGCGAGTCTCCTGCCTCCGCCTCCCAAGTAGCTGGGACCACAGGCGCCCGCCACAACGCCCGGCTATTTTTTGGTTGCAGCCGTCGTTGTTTGGCGGGTCGGGCTGGGGATTCGAACCCACCACCTTAGGTGTACGTGGCTGGTGCCTTAGCCGGTTGAGCTATAGGCGCCGAGCCACATGCCCTGTTTCTAATCTCTACTCCTTCCTTTTTTCTCCCTCCTTCATCTCATACCCAAAAATACATTTGACAATTGAAACTGTCAAGGCATCTTTTAGTTCAATCAATGCTAATCTATCATTTTTATTTAGATGTAGTATTCCTTAAGGGTGGGAGGAGGGCGTCAAGAATGGTTTGTTTCAGCTTGTCCCCGACTGCCCCCTCCCATTTGTTTAGCAATTTGTTAATTACTAAACATAATGATAATACTTAGAGGTACTTCCAAACAGCACAGATAGATCAAGTACTAGCATATGGTGAATATTCACAGTAAAAATTATGATTCCTCAAATGGTAAGGTTCTTTTAGTACTACTTTGCCATGTAAGCCAGTTAGCATCACTGCTAGAGCACCTGTCTCGGGGAAAATAATTTTTTAAGGAGTAGTGATGACAAATAATATAAGTTAGTAGCCTTTAACCTTTACTAATGTATTAGAAAAATTAATTTATTTAAATCTTTATGAGCACCTAATTTTGTAAAATTTCCTTGGTAAAACTAAAACTGCCACTGAATTGCATAATGCCCAAACAGATTAGAACACATGGTTAAATTAGTAGTATGTGTCTGTTAAATAGGAAAGCGATCAGGTAAAGACAGTAAACTGTTTACCTTGGTGAGAAACACTGAAGAGCACCACGTTTAATCTTGCCCCATGTGAAGCCAGACTCTTGTAAAGCTACAGGGGTTATTTTTTCTTTGGTATCATATGTTATAGAATTAGATGCCTGAGGACGCAATAAAAAGAATATTTTACTTCAAAAATACATTATGAAAGCAGAAATAAACTGCCAATTTCAAGGAAAGTAAATAGAGATATCCAGTAGATAAAAGTAACATAGTAGAACAAAGAATGTTCTAGAATAATTTTTCTGTACAATAAGCACCTTCTTCCTCAAAGACCAAAGGACTTTGTATTTTAAAAAGCAACATTTTAAATGACATTAAGAAATCATCACAATAAACTTACAAAGAGAAAATAAAGCAAATTTATAGCTTTTAAGTAAATTCGAGGAAAAAATCCCATTATTCAGAAATTTATATAGCTTATCTGTTTCAAATGCCAATATGTCAAATACATAGAGGCAATGGTAGCCTGGTAATATGAACAATAATATCAACAAACTAACAAAAATGATGGAAGCTTACTTTTAATTTATTTTTATTTTTATTTATTTATTTTCCTCAGAGTTACTTATTCTCATGGAGAGGAAGCTTGCTTTTATACAGTCCTTCCTTACGATGTGCCACAAACTGTGCCAAGCATTTAATCACATCATTAGATTTTTTTTTTCCAACAGAATCTCACTATGTCGCCCTAGTAGAGTGCTGTGCTGTCACAGCTCATAGCAACCTCAAACTCTTGGGCTTAATGGACTCTCTTGCCTCAGCCTCCCAAGTAGCTGGGACTACAGATGCCTGCCACAACGCCTGGGTATTTTTTGTTATTGTTGCTGGCCCACGCCGGGTTTGAACCTGTGCCAGCCTTGGTGTATGTGGCTGGCACTGTAACCACTGTGCTACGGGTGCCGAGTCCACATCGTTAGATTTTATCTTTATTTATTTATTTTTATTTTGAGATGACAGTCTCATTTTGTCACCCTTGGTAGAATGCTGTGGTATCATAGCTCACAGCAACCTCAAATTCTTGGGCTCAAGTGATTCTCTTGCCTCAGCCTCCTGAGTAACCAGGACTACAGGTGCTTACCACAGCACTTGGTTATTTTTAGAGATGGGGTCTCATTATTGCTCAGGCTGGTCTTGAACCTGTGAGATCAGGCAATCCATCTGCCTCAGCCTCCCAGAATGCTAGGATTATAGGCATGAACCACCACACCTGGCCCAGATTTATCTTTATAATACTAATTTTTATATAGAGATTTACAGTTTTAAATATTCTATTACAATATGACCCTATTGCTCTCCTAGCTTTCTTGAGCCAATTTCCAGCGACACTGATGGTGGAGAATGGAGAAGCAATAATTTGCTTTCAAGGTTATTGATAAACATTTGAAGTATGATGTAATAAAGATGGGCTTCTGCTTCAGTTTACAGAGTTATCTAAAGTGTTCTCTTCATAAACGTCAAGTCAGTAATAGTCTTCATTGATCAAGCCCTTACCAGGCTAGGCACTACCTGCATCATTTACTTCTCCCCAAATCCTGCAAATTAAGTACAGAAATTCAGCTCTCAGAGGATAAGTGATTTGTCCTTGGGCCTTCAGTGACAGGGCCCTATGTCAAACAGCTATTAAAGACTGAGAAGAAAACATACTACCCTTGAGAAAGAAAAATAAAATCCTAAGCCCCCTAACCAACTGAACAGACTCCTTCTTGGCCAAGGAGATTCCCGAGAAACCTTAAAAACTGAATTTTTGGCCATAAGAAGATGGGGGGTTAGATATGCCTCATGACAGTCCCTCCCTCGCTAACCACTATCAACTAACTTTCTTTCCTAACAGTTAAAAAAAAAATCTAGCTGTTTAGAAACACCTGTTCCACTGCTGATTTATACAATATCTGACTAACTTTTGTTCTTGATAAGAGACCACCAACCACGGACTGGTTCTGGCTGGTTTACAGAGGATACCTCTGTAAACTCATTTTACCTTTTGACACTTAAAGCCTATGTTTAAAGTATTTAAATGTTAAGTCTCCACTCCAAAGTGAACATGAGACATATGTAATATGCATGTTTGCTTACTACACATGTGTGCACCCCCTTTGCAAATACTCATAGCTCCTCTTACAACCTATTAAATATGTACACTTAGCAATTTGACCAATTTCCCCTAAATTCCTATCTTACCGCTTCCCTGCCTTGAAGTAGTTACTTTTGGTCTTCACCAGAGACTTCCCACTTCCAAGCCTGTCACAGTGGCCAGCCTAAAGGCTATAACCCTTTATAAAAAAATTAAAGGTCTCCTTTCCAAATTTATGAACTTGGCGAATCTTCAGTTGGCACCTTTCACCCATTTTCAAAAGAGAAATGGGAAACTGAGTGTGATTTTATTTTATCCTTGTCTTCCTGAATCTATGACTTTTTTTTTTTTTTTTTTTTGAGATAGAGTCTCAAGCTGTTGCCCTTGGTAGAGTGCTGTGGCAACCTCTAACTCTTGGGCTTAAGTGATTCTCTTGCCTCAGCCTTCCAAGTAGTTGGGACTACAGGCACCCGCCACAACACCTGGCTATTTTTTGGTTGGTATCATTGTTATTTGGCAGGCCCGGGCTAGATTTGAACCTGCCAGGTCTGGTGTGTGTGGCTGGTGCCCTAGAAGCTGAGCTATAGGCGCCAAGCCAAATCCATGACATTTTAATAGACAAATCATTTTTATAAACAGTAAATTTAAGTTGGGACACAAGTATAGGATTGATACTCCAAAAATAAAATAAATCAGTTTGTCCCTAAATCAAACTTAAAGCTGTTAATATTAAAAAGTTTTTCTCATTTATTTTTTATTTGTACGTATTCATGGGGTACAAGTGCAATTTTGCTATACTGATACACTACACTATGGTGAAGTCAGGGCCTCGGTGCACTCTCCATGAAGCAATGCACGCTATGACCACCAAGCAACTTCCCATCATCCATCCCCTAAAGCTGTAATATTTTAAATAAAATGACTGCTAAGCATTCAAAATATAAACACTATAGTAAAGAAGCTTTATGGTATAGAAAAAGGCAAACATAAGAGAATAATATCCATGTATTCTTTAAATGCATAATCTCCAATAATACAGTCTGTGGCAATTGTTTAAAAAAATGAATAAAGCATAAAAACTCAAATAACCTCTGTATAATTTTGCTGGCTCCTTTAGTAACCCACAGCCACAACTTTTGAAAACAATGCTTTAGGTATTTTATTCATCCATCTATCTGTCCAGCCAGACAACCATTTAGAAAAAAATGCTAACAATAAATGATCTTTCAGATTTGTCAGGATCTGCCTCGCCATCCAGAGAAAGCTATAACCATATGTAAATGATAAACCTTCTGTATATTGGCTATAGTATGTACACGTGCTACCAAGAGATTATTCTTTACAGTCCAAACGGCTGTACATATTCTATTTACATTAAAGTACCTGTAATTCAAATGTGGCAACACAAAAGATTTCATATGTATTACCTGCTTTATGTTCACTTCAGAATCTGTCAAGTTCTTATTCTCAGCTGTCCCAAAATCAGAATTAAAGCTGCAATATTTTAAAAGAAATTATTACTAATCCTTTAAAATATAAACACTGTGATAACAAGCTATACTGGCTAGAAAAAATAAACTCAAACGTAAAAGAATGAGATCCATTTATTCTTATAAAATACATAACTTTTTTTTTTTTTTTTTTTTTGATACAAAGTCTTGCTCTGTTGCTCTGGGTAGAGTGCCATGGCATCAGCCTGGCTTATAGCAACCTCAAACTCCTGAGCTCAAGTGATCCTACTTCAGCCTCACAAGTAGCTGGGACTATAATGCATGCCACAACACCTGGATAATTTTTCTTTATTTTTAGTAGAGATGGGATCTTATTCTTGCTTAGGTTGGTCTCAAACTTCTGAGCTCAAGAGATCTTCCGACCTTGGCCTCCCAGAGTGCTTGGGATTGCAGGTGTGAGCCATCATGCCCGATCCTCCCCTCATAACTTCTTATTATATAACCAGAAAATAGGTATGGTCTGGACTACATGTTTCTTTTTCCTTTCTAGAACAATGACTAGACCTCAGACAGAATGGAACAGTTAGAAATTATTATCTCTAAAACATTCATTAATATAATCATAAAGGATATGATGATATAATCTACTTCCCCACTTGGGAAGTTATATTATAGATTCAATTCCTTAGGTCTTGGATTAAATGTATGCAAACTCAGCTGAGATTATATGTTTCTTATGCATGCCCCCCCCCACAAATAATACTAGCCTTAAACTAGTTTTACTTTTTAGAATAACTAAAACCTTAATATCAGATAAATCATTTGTTTATGCAACACTAGAAAAGACAAACATAATTACAAATCTGCTAACTCTCAGTACTTTTCGAGAGTGGCTGAATATTCAGGGTATGCTAGACATTACTACATTTGAAAGCTTCTAATTAAATGACATTTAATTTCCAGAAAGTATCTCAATTATTTAATTTATTCTTGGGCAGTTGTTGCGATACCAGACTGCATAAACATCGCAGGGAAGGGTAAGTAGATCAAGGATTGGTTTTCTTCCCTTCTATAGCCAGTGTTTTGCTACTTTTAACATAAATCAATATGCTTATTTACACAAATGCTATCTGGTGACATATTTTAAGAATTCTCTGAAAGTATATTTAAAAACATATGAAGTTCTAGAACCATGTTTGAAACAATAAAATATGTAAAATTTATATTTACAAGAAGCTTGAAAAGTTTAATAGCTATTTATTTTTCAACAATTACTCTGAAAGTCTGGGGACACACAGAAAAGGACAAATCACATTAATCTCATTCCAGTTAAAAGGGTACTATCAAGTCTGGCATATAAGCTACTCAATAGAAAGCAAGGAATATGAACTGATTTATATTCATTTAGTTTCCTGAAGGATTTACTATTGGTTGCTGATGTACCATACCTGCTTAATTCAGTCTGGGTTTCAGCTTCTATCCGTTGATCTGTAAAATCCTTTTTTCTTTTGGCAGGTGTATAATATCGATACTGTGACAGGAAAGATTTTGCTTCTGTTTTTAAAGTGCGGGGAGTGAATGGCAATTGTTTGTTAGAGAAGAGTTCAGAATGTTTATCCAAAAGATCTCCACTGGGTGCTTTTGAAATGACTAACTGAAACCGGTGGGAATTTGGGAATGCGCTCCTGGGCCTTCTGCCACATGGAATTCCAGAACAGGGTTTCCTGGGCCCAGAGGCTATATAATCCATACTGGACAGGGAGGAACTGGAGTTCTTCTCAGTACCATTCACGAAGAGTTTATCAGATTTAGGTAAATTTAGTCTCTCTGAAGAAGGTACTAGCGACTTTGCAAAGGACTGAAATCCATGCACTTCTTCTAATAACACTTCACGCTCGTTTTGTGGTTCCCCTGAGGGCTAAGAACATTTGATTTGATAAGCATCAATTACATTGCAAATTCATAAAATTGGAGATATCCAGATTATACATTAAAAATTATGAAATTAATTAAAAATGTTGCTGAAGACGTTAGAATTTTATATGAATTCTATGCAAGTATTTAGATTAAGATATCAAAATATAACTCTAAATATAAGCAATAGCAATCATTTTCCTTTCTGAAACTAAAAAAAAATACCTGTGTTTGGGGTCATAAGACTTGTATGTTAAGATCTACTGGTAGATCTCAGTTTTGTCTGAAAGCTTCCACACTAATTGTGAAGACCATTACCCTTCTCAACCATTGTTTGTGGCATAATTCTGACCTTGCCATCTGGTCAAAGGCTTTGCTGTGCATCTGTGATGTCAATGCTTTGTAACGAAAAGGAACTTTCCTTATAATGAAAGGAGTTTTATTATGTAAATTATGGAGTCTCAATTTACGTAATTAATAATTTAAATATAAATAAGAAGGCTCCGTGTCCATAGCTCAGTGGTTTCACCAGCGCTGGTGGGTTAGAACCCAGCCTGGGCCTGGTAAATCAACAACAACAACAACAAAAAAATAGCCAGGCGTTGTGGCAGGGACCTATAGTCCCAGCTACTAGGGAGGCTGAGGGAAGAGAATTGCTTGAGACCAAGTGAGTTTGAGGTTGTTGTAAGCTATGATACCATGGCACTGTACCAAGGATGACAAAGTGAGACTCTGTCGCTAAAAAAAAATTAATTAATAAAGAAATTTAAGAAATACTTATTCCATATAAATTTCATATATTTTCTCCACTTTATGGGAATGGGGTGGGGGGAGTAAGTCTTTGCAAAGGGAGATGTTTTGATCTGTTCCATTTCTTTTTGTTTTAACGTCAGGAAACTCATTTTTATAGGCTACCTGTGAAGTCTAAAAAGATAAATAATATTTTATTTTTTTACAGACTGAAGATGCCTAAGAAGTTTTACCCACAGTCTCAGCCTTTGTAGACATTAGACTATCCTTTACAAAACTCTGATGCCCTTTCATCATGATGGGTGGGAGGAAGCTACCTGGAAGTAACAGAAGTTGAGGTGGAAATGGCTAGGATTTAGTCAATCATTTCCTGCCCTACAAACTCATGGGGGAAAAAAAGATGAGCAAGTGGAGTAAGAGACAATCCGAGTGTTTCCCATGTGCAAGATACTGCTCTTGACACTGACTAGAATAAAAGAAGAATAATCGCTCACGCCTGTAATCCCAGCACTCTGGGAGGCTGAGGCAGGTGGATAGCCTGAGCTCATGGGTTTGAGACCAGCCTGAGCCTGAACCAGATCCCATCTCTAAAAATAGCCAGGTGTTATGGTGGGTGCCTGTAGTCACAGCTACTCCAGAGGCTGAGGCAAGAGGATCACTTAAGCCCAAGAGTTTGAGGTTGCTGTGAGCTGTGGACGCCATAGCACTCCTACTGAGGGTAACAAAGTGAGACTCTGTCTCAAAAATAAGTACATAAATAAAATAAAAGAAAAATAAAAGAAAAACAAGAATAATAATAACTTACTATTTCTGCTACTAATATGTATGGAGTACTTACTATGCATAACCTGCGTTTTAATTATTTATAACTCATTTAACCCTCATTTCAACTTCTGGGTGGTGGCACAACTATTATGCCTATTTTATAGACAAAAAGCTGAGGTCCAGGGTTTCATGGATTCAAGCCTAGGCCAAGCCTATGCTCTTTAGCACTTCATCATATTATCTAATATTTAAAATTCATTTGGACATAATCTAATTATAGATTTTTACATCATGGGGAAACAAACTGATTTTTAACTCTCTTCCAGGTAAAGAATAAGTCAGTCTAAAGTACTGATTTATTTTAGTAAAGACATTGCAGACTGAGCCTGGTTGGCTCACACCTGTAATCCTAGCACTCTAGGAGGACTAGGCAGGTGAATCACTTGAGCTCAGGAGTTTGAGACCAGCCTGAGCAAGAGGGAGACCCTGTCTCTACTAAAAATAGAGACAAAAAAAAAAAAAAAAGAAAGAAAAAAGAAAGACCCTAGCCAGCCTCAGTGGTACATGCCTGTAGTCCCAGTTACTTGGGAGACTGAAGTAAGAAGATCTCTTGAGCCCAAGAGTTTGAAATTGCTATGAACTATGATGCCACGGCACACTACTCAAGGCATGGAGTGAGACTGCCTCACGAAAAAAAGAAAAGAAAGAAACTACAGATAACTGGATATTGTGACTACTACCTAAAATAGGTCAAATCATTCCAATCCTTTCCCGTTGCAGTCTAACCTTACCCCAAATACAAAGAAAATTATTCAAAGCAAATAAATATTGTGGCATTAAATTGAGCCTAGGAGTTGGAGGTTGCCATGAGCTGTGATGCTACAGCACTCTACCCAGGGCTGCAGCTTGAGGTTCTGTGTCAAAAAAAAAAAAGAAGTTCCAAAGGCACTTCAAATCAAATATGTCCAAACAGGTACATTCATATGTTACTCCCACCCCACAGAAAACCTGCATTTTGTCCTGTTATCATTATTTCAGTGAATGACAGATCATCCTGTTCCCAGTTGCCCAGCCAGAAACCTGGGACTGTCTTTAAGAGCCTCTTGCTCTTTACATTACTGTATCAGTCACCCAGTTCTGGGGATGCTACTTTCTAAGTATCTCTTAAATGCATTCCTTGTGCTCCCTCCTTTTAGATCAGGTCTTAATCTCTCTTCCCTGATTACTACAACTGACATTTAATTAGGGTCTGTCTTCCACAGCTGCCAGGGTAGTCTTTGTAAAGTATCCGTATGATGACATAATTTCCCACCTAAAAGCTGGCCTATCACTCCCCGACATTTCTCAAGAAAAAAAAAATCCAGATTCAGTTATTACACTACAAATGCTTAGTCTTTCCCCACTTCATTGCAATAGAAAGAGCTAAAAATCACTTCATATCTGGAAGCCAAGTAGTGAAATTGGCTTTTGCCAAATAGGCCACAGATTGGTTTTTGTTTTGTTTAACCATATCGTGGGTGATCAGGGCTGAAAACAAAGCTCTAAGAAATAGTGCTTAAGAATCTGGGATTCTTTATTTTTTTTAGAGACAGAGTCTCAGTTTGTCACCCTCGGTAGAGTGCTATGGCATCACAGCTCACAGCAACCTCCAGCTCTTGGGCTTAGGCAATTCTCTTGCCTCAGCCTCCCAAGTAGCTAGGACTACAGGTGCCCACCACAGCACGCAGCTATTTTTTTGTTGCAGTTTGGCTAGGGCTGGGTTCGAACCCACCACCCTCCACGTATGGGGCTGGTGCCCTCCTCACTGAGCCACAGGTACTGCCCAAAACTCTGGGATTCTTTCAATGGCTACTCTTCAACTAGATGACTTGCAAGGACAAAGTTGCCCATCTTAAAGCTCGGCACTGAGTGAAAGGAGACTGTTGGCCTTTGAGAAGCTGAAATCATAAGTTGTCAACGCTTAAGTTTGTAGCCTAAATTTGCATTACCAGATGGTCCACAAAAATCTTAAGCCAAGACAAATGGCTCAGGTTTTTCTTCTCCTGTACAAAAATTGTAGGGAAATTAAAAGGTGGAGGTGAGAAGAAAGCTACAGGTTAAAAGAAAATTAGCAATTGAAGTTATTAAGATCTAAATTCTAACAAACTAAAAAAAAATGACATGCTGGGAAAATATGAACATTTGATATTTGAGGTTTTAAAAAATTATTATTAATGTTTAAGGCATAATGGTATTGTAGTTATAGTTTTAAAAAGTCTTTTTTTTTCTGTTACGTAGGCTGGAGGGCAGTGGTACAATCAAAGATCACTGTAACCTTGAACTCCCTGAGCTCAAGCAATCCTGGGGCTTCAGTCTTCCACATAGCTGGGACTACAAGTGTGTGCCATCACATCTGGATATATTTTTCTTTTTTTTATAAATAGGGTCTATGTTGCCCAAGGCTGGTCTCAAATTCCTGGCCTCAAGTGATCCTCCTGTCTGGTTCCCCCAAAGTGCTGGTATTATGGGTATAAGCCATTTTATTCAGTCAAAAATCTTTTAGATATATATTCAAATACTTACTAAAAGAATGATATGGCATCTGGGATTTCCATCAAAATAATCTGAGATGGGGGTAGTGACTAGGATATAGACGAAATAAGACTGGCTATGAACTAATCATTGTTATACCTGGGTGATGAGAACATGTGTGTTCATTATTATTTTTGCCAATGATAAGGTCTTCAAAATTAAAAAGTTCAAAATAAGAGGACATCGTATATAAAAATAAAACAAACTTCCAGTTTCAGCTGAGAGAGATGAAAAAAGCACAGTGCTCACCATTCCATGAAGAAAAAAAAGCTAAACTAACTGTACATTAATTATTATTTTTTTGAACTAAGAGAGAAATGAGGTCACAGAGCAAACTAACCTGGAATTTGGAGAGAGATAGGCACCTGCAGAAAACAAGCATTGCTTACTTGGGACAGATGCCATAGATCGCCATACAGATAGCGTGACCAGATTTTAACATTTGTAAAGCAGGACAACATGGCAGGGGTGGTGGAGTGGTGGTGGGGATGGGACAGGGCAGGGCCTGACAACAATGCAAACTTTGATAAGCAGTTCTCGATAATCACTTCTCAATAATTATTTGTTATTATTACAGTTTAACATTATAAAATTAACAAAAATAATATGAAACTCATATTCTGGCGAAATAGCCACCTGGCGGCCGAAAACCATATATTCCCTTCCTGTTCTCCCGCCCGTTTGTGCATTCTTTCCAAAAATGGGGACTTTTTAAAAACGCCAAGGGACACAGGACAAATTGTTGAAAAGTGGGACGTCTGGTCACCCTACATACAGACTGAAAAGATTATATTACAAATTTTTGTTAATTTGCTAAAGACTGAGTGTGGACTACTAGTATGAGTGTGTGCTGGCCCTGAGGTTTAGGGAATTTGTACCTTTTTGCAGGGTTTTCCTTCAAGAAACCCACCAGGAACTTGCAGGGAAGAGCAGAGAGAATGGTGAATGCTTTTCTCCCCCCCCCACCCCCCAACAGTGCGGCTGGGGAGAGGAATATCTGCCATTGCCATAATTCCCCCCAGACTCATCTTCCTGTTCTCTTTTAAGGAACAGAAACCTTAATCAGCAGAAGGAAAATCTCTGCACCTCTCCCATGTAACAGAATCATGGAAGAGATACCCCATCATTTTTGCCATAGTCTACTGTAGACGGGTGGGACTTGTAGAAGCATGTCCCACCCATGACTCAAGAGGAGCAGATTGTTTATGAGGGTCAGTCATTGTGAGCGGTCATCTTTAGAATTCTGCCTACCAGAGTGAGTCAAATGGAAAGTACAAAGCAAGAAGGCAGAAATAAAAACATATTAAATGCTGCATTTAAAAGACAAAAATTACAGATTAAATAATCTGACTCACCTAACAAATTAAGATTAAAATATGGGAAAAGATGCATCAGGTAAATAGTAGTCAAAAGAAAGCTGGTTTAATTATATCACTTTCAGAAAATACATTAATATAAAAAGTATTAAAGAAATTCAAAGCACAGTGACAATAGGTTTGATTCACTAAGAAAATACAATCTAAAATCTTTACATATGTAATAATATAGGCTCAAAATATATAACTCAAAAATTGACAGTATCACAAGGAGAAACATAAATACATAATTATGTGGAAGATTTCTTTCAACAACTGATAGATCAGTCAGACCAAAAGAATAAGATGTGAACATCTAGAAGATACAAAGTTTAATATAATGAATATACTATACATTAAACACTGCTTACAACTATAGAATTAAACTTATTTACAAACACATAATGACAAAGTAAATTATAAAAAAATCGTCGATCTCCTGGGACATAAAAAAAGTATTCACAAATTTTAAGAAATGGTTATCATGGCTGGGAGTGGTGGCTCACACTTGTAATCCTAGTAGTCTGGGAGGCTGAGACAGGTGGATTGCCTGAGCTCAGGAATTAAAGACTAGCCTGAGAAAGAGTGAGATCCCTTCTCTACTAAAAAATAGAAAAAACAAGTCAGGCATAATGGCACATGACTGTTCTTCTAGCTACTTGAAGGCTGAAGCAAGAGGATCTCTTGAACCCAAGGTTTGAGGTTGCAGTGAACTATGATGCCAGGACATTTTACCCAGGGTGACAAATTGAGACTCTGTCTCAAAAAAAAAAAAAAAAAAAAAAAAAAGAGAAAAATTACATCATCATTCTAAGACATGCAAAAAAGAATTTGATAAAATTAACATTCATTAATGAGAAAGGGGAAAAAAACCTGTCTTTGCAAACTGGCACTAGAACTTTTAACTTTCTTTAACCAGATGTTAAAGGTTATCACAAAAAAACCTCTATCCAGGGTCAGCAAAGCATATCCTGCACAATAAATTCGACTTTTTGTCTTTTTCAGTTAATTAAAGTTTTAGTGGAACACAGGAATATCCATTCATTTATGTATTGCCTGTGGCTGCTTTCCAGTGGTGGGCAGTTGTGATAAAAACTGTATGGCCTCAAAAGCCTTTTAAAACATTAACTGGCTCTTTACAGGAAAAGTTTGCTGACTCTAACCTAGAGTAAACATGTTACCAAAAAGTCAGATTGCACCAATAATGAAATACTTTAGAAACATTTGCTTTTAAAAAGTAAAAATACTATCTTACCTTTTGTAGGGTATTTAAAAATGACTTGGGATTATTTTTAGAATTGGCTTGCACTGCAGTTTTAGTTAATTTGAATTCTTTTTCGCATCGTGCTAATTCTTTTTTGAGTTTCTCTCTTCGTTGTTGGTCTGCATCTAAGAAAAAACAAATCTTTTAAGATATGGCAAAATACAAAAATTAATTTTTTGGTTTTTAATAGATTTTTTCTTGCTAAAAATGTTCATGCTACAACATGTGAATAAAAATCCATATACTCTTTGTATAATGACAGAGATACTAGCAAATATTTAATTCATAGAAACTTTAAGTAGGTTAACTATTTTAAGAGCACAAAAAAGATGTGACGAACTGGCCAGCGCTATTGGTTTAAAAAAGCAATTGCTACATCATATCAGATAATTCTAGAGATATGAAAGTTAGCAATGCTTAACCATGTTGTTTGTGACCATGTAATCACCAAATATATAAGGGAGCATTTGAGCTAGTCCACAGACTTCTCCTGCAAATGAAATACTATTGTTAATATGATCACATGATGCTAAAATATTAAGTTGTATATGATTAAAAAAGACATTAGGCTGGGTGTGGTCGTTCAGCACTTTGGGTGGCCAAAGTAGGAGGATCACTTGAGCGTAGGAGTTTGAGAACAGCCTGAGCAACATAATGAGATGATTTCTACCAAAAAAATAATAATAATAATAATAAATTATTTAGAGTTAGTGGCACTAGCCCATAGTATCAGCTACTGGGGAGGCTGAGGTGGGAGGATTGCTTGAGCCCAGGAGTTCACAGTTACAGTAAGCTATGATACCACTGCATTCCAGCCTATACCACACAGCAATATACTCTGTTTCTGTCTGTTTCACAAACAAACAAAGACATTACATTTTAAAAACGTTTTTTAACAGGACAGCTGACTATCATTTCTCTTAACTGCTATTCATTCAAAGATACAAACAAAAAAGTAGTTTCACACCTTAGTGTGCTTTAACTCAGATACTGCCACATTATCAAAGACTTATCATTGTCTAAAGACTGAAAATAGCTAAAGGAAAGCTAGCCAGATTTCAGAATTAAACAGAAGGCTATCAGTAGAATGATTTGTCTTTTCATATAAAATCAAAAATCTAACATACTCTTTTTTTATTGAAATCTATCCCTATTTTATTGAAATAGACAAGATAATTTCATGTTTCAAATCATCCTGATTTGAATCAGATTTTATTTATAAAAAATTCTATAAGCTTAAAAAAACTGAAGTAACATGTCTATTTAACATTTCAAGTGTAATTATTAAGAAAGATCACTCACAAGCATGCTAAAGTAAAGGTTTATCTGTCATTCATTTATTTATTTAGAGACAGGGTCTTACTTTATCACCAAAGCTGGAGTACAGTGATGTGATCACAGCTCACTGCAGCCCCCAATACCTGGGTTCAAGAGATCCTCCTGTCTTAGCCTTCCACAGAGTTGGGACTACTGGCATCAGTCACTGCACTTTGCTAATTTTTTTACTTGTTGTAGATACAAAGTCTCACTATGTTGCTTTGTTTGTTCTCAAACTCCTGGCATCAAGCACTCCTCCTAGCCTCCCTAAGTGCTGGGATTACGGATCTGAGTTACTGTACCCAGCTGTCATTTAAAATGTAGACTGAAATACCACGTTCAGCTCATTCTCTCCTCAAATATTTGTCTAATAAATGTACGAATTAAATTATAACAGATGACAATGTTTGTAAAGTGAATTAAATAGACCTTTCTCAGTTGAATCTATTACCTTACTCATAGGTAAAATAGCAAGTAAAAAAATCTGACAAAAAAGAAAAAAAAATCTGACAAAACTCTAAGACATCATTATAAAAATGTCCTAAAATGTTCTGGGCTGAACATGGTGGCTTACATCCTTAATCCTTGCACTCTGGGAGGCCAAGATGGAAGGCTTGCTTGAGACCAGAAATTCAAGACCAACCTGGACAACATAGTGAGATGCCATCTCTTAAAAAAAAAAAAAATAGCAAGGTGTGATGGCACACACATTGTAGTCCTAGCTACTTGCAAGGCTGAGGCAGGGGATTGCTTAAGACCCCAGGAGTTTGAGGCTGTCATGAGCTGTGATCCTGATACCACACTAAAGCTTAGGTAGGCAACAGAGTGAGACCCTGTCTCAAGAAGAAAAAAATCATTCTGTATCACCAAAACATTATTACCTATTTATTTCTAAGTAATGCCTCCTTATACCTGCCACAAAAATCAACTCCATATGAATCGCACTCCCAAATGTAAGAGCAAAAACTTATAAAACTCATAAATTAGGTAGTCCAAGTTAAAACTCTTTAAACTCTTTCAAAAGACATGCCCATAAGAAAATAAAAAGGCAGATAGGGAAAACATATTTGCAAAGCACATATCTAGTAAAAAATTTGTATCCAGAACATAAAAATAACTTAAAAAAATGAGTTGACAAAAAGGAGCGAAGTTGGAACTTAATGACCAAAATTGAACTCCTGATTCAGTCCCCCCCACCCCCCAAAGTTTTCCTGTCATATACCTCACTTCACTATAACTCCATCCTTTTGGTTAAAGGTTCTAAGCCTTGGGAGTCATCCTTGACTCATTCCACTGTTTTCTCTGACACTCTATCTACATCCAACCCATCAATATATACTATCCAGACATTTTAGAGGTTTTCAGAATCCAATGAATTTCACTGTCTATTCACTGCAACCACTCTGGTCCAAGTCACCATTATTTCTAAACTGGATTATTGTCTTCTAATTAGTCATTCTGCTTCTACAACTGCCTCTCATAGGCTATTCTCAACTCAGAAGTCAAAGAGATACTTTTAGAAGTAAAAGTGGCCCTGCTACTCATCTCAAGACTTTCCAACGACTTCCGATTTCATTCAGAGTGAAGGCTACAAGTCCTTGCAAAAGACTATATGATCATTCTCTGTGATCTGCATCTCTCTGTCCCATCTCAATCACCTCATCCATTACTCTTCAGCTGGCTTGTTGCACACCAGCTATACAGCTCTCCTTGCTGTTTTTTTTAAAACACCAATCGTGATGCTTTTTCAAGGCTTTTATATTTGCTGTTTCCTCTGTCTGGACTGCTCTTTCCCCACATAGGCACCTGCTTTCCCTTAATTCTTTCAGGGTCATTTGCCAACTTCTCAGTGTGGCCTTCTCCTCCAAGGGACTCCCAATCTCCCTCATCCTGCTTAATTTATTTCCTTTCCATACATCACCGTCTGAGATAGCCTACATTTATTTGTTTGTATTTACTTACTGTTTTGTCTCCTACAACTGCAATGTAAACTCTATAAAAGGAGGAAATTTTTTTTTTTGTTCACCTTCTTTAGTTCCAGCCCTTAGAATAGTGTCTGGCACAATCGAAGTAGATGCCCAATAAATATTTTCTAAATAAATCAGTGAATGAACTCTAGCACTAAACAAAATATTATGCAAAATAACTATTTTAAATCTGTGGATTTAGATTTTATCTTTCAAATTTGTTTTGCTTTTAATAGAGAAATATATTAAAAGTGCCACATAACAGCAACAAGCAACAAAATTTTCTTTACTCTCAATCCACAGTCAAATAGCTACAGAGCAAATATGTGTACTCAGGTTTATCTGAGTCCAGAGTTGAACTCTCTCTGAGGGTATTTTGCAACTTTCACCTCAAGAGGCTATTTTGTTTCCAAGTTTGTTTTGAGGTTATCTAACTTTGAGAATGAGAAAAAAATAAAGCAGTAGAGAAACAGTAGCGTTAGCTTTTGTGAATACTACTCCACTTTTGAAAATAGAAGCGAAGAACAGACTATTGTTAAGAGTTTGAATATAAGTATGCTTTGGCTTCTTTTTACCCTTTGGTATTTTAAAATTCAGATTACTCTCTGGCTTCATATTTTAAGACATATTACTGATCCAACAGAATTTTTTATGAGAGAAAGGATCAAATGGGAGAAATATATTAACTTTTATTGCCCAAATGGCTAGTCAACTGCCACTTATTAAATATTTATCATACACATTTGATCTGTTATCATTTAAATATAAGAAATTCCTGAGTTTGATCTCATTTCAGAATTTCATATTATGTATTTATTCTGATTTCATATTAATACATTTTAGTACTAAACTTCTGAGTTGCTGTGGTTTTAAAATACTTTTAAATACTCAGTAGGGCTGCTCTCCTACACTGTTTATTCATGTTGCAATTGCTTCTGGCTATTTTCTTGTATTTATTTATTTAAGTTAATTTCAGAATATTTTGTAAAACAGTAAATGAACAACATTCATTTTTGGCAACTTAATTGAGTTCACTCTGAATTTAGAGATTACTTTAAAAATCATTTATCAATAAGTACATCCCTTTTAATGAAGCAGGTTTAGAAAGTGTAAATAGACACTTTTAAAAGTATGTACCAATATAATACATCTGCATTCTATCACATTTTAGTCTGTCTTAGGATAACATACACTGGGTGGCACCTGTGGCTCAGAGGAGTAGGGCGCCAGCCCCATATGCCAGAGGTGGCAGGTTCAAACCCAACCCCAGCCAAAAACAACAAAAAAAAAAAAAAAAAAAAAAAAAAGCCACAGGATAACATACGCCTTTTCTTTTGGTCATGTCTCATTGTTCTAGTTCCTGGTGTGTCTTACTTTTGGTTAACACATTCTTTCCAGTCATGACCAGCCACTCTCCACCTAAGATGAGTTTGTATGTTATCAGGTCACTTATATAATTTTTTCAGCTTTAAAGTAAATTGGTAAATAAAAATTACATATATATTTAGGATATATAACTTGACATTTTGATATATACATACATTGTGAAATGACCACATAATCAAGATAATTAACATATATATACTCATCACCTAACATAGATACCATTTTCTTTTTTCCCTTTTTTTGTGATGAGAACAATTAAAATCTACCTTCTTAGCAAATTTCAATTATATGATGCAGTACGATTAACTATAGTTGATGCTGTGTGTTAGATCTTCAGAACTTAGTCAACTTGCATAACCAAAACTGTACTCCTTGACAAGATCTTCCCATTTCCTCCTCCCCCAGCCACTAGCAATGTCCACTCTCCTCTCCACTTCTATGAGGTTGAGGATTTTAGATCCCACGTATAAGTGAGATCATGTAGTACTTGCCTTTCTGCATTTGGATTATTTGCTTAGCATAATATCTTCAGGTTCATCCATGTTACAAATGACAGAAATGACAGGATTTCCTGCTTTTTAAAGGCTAATATTCTCAAAACATATATGAGGGCTGCCCAAAAAGTATCCAGCCATTGTTAACACCATTTTTCACATTATATAGCTGATACTTTCTGGACAGCCCTCATGCATCTATACGTGTGCCACACATCACATTTTCCTTATCCTTGCATCTGTCAATGGACATTTAAGTTGTCTGTATATCTTGGCCACTGTGAAAAATGCTTCAGTGAATGTGGAAATATAGATATGTCCTTGGCATACTGATTTAATTTCCTTTGAATGTATACCCAGAAGCAGATTGCTGGGTCATATGGTAGTTCTATTTTCAATTTTGGGGGAGCCTCCATACTGATTTGCCTAATGACTGTACTAACATACATTTCCACAAACAGTATATAAGGGTTCCCTTTTCTCCATATCCTTCCCAACACTTATTTTGTCTTTTTCTTTGTATAATAGCATCTTGCTCTGTCACTAAGCTAGAGTGCAATGGCATGATCATTGCCCACTACAACCTTGAACTCCTGGGCTCAAACATTCCTCCTGCCTTAGCCTCCTTGAATAGCTAGGACTATAAGTGTGTTACCACATCTGGCCAAGTTTTGAATTTTTGGTAGAGATGGGGTCTATGTTACCCAGCCTGGTCTTGAACTCCTGTCGTCAAGGGATCCTCCTGTCATGGCTTCCCAGACTGCTGGAATTATAAGCCACCATGCCTTGCCTTGCCTCTTTGATAGCAGCCATTCTCACAGGCGTGAGGTGCTATCTCATTGTGGTTTTGATTTGCATTTCCCTCATGATTAGTGATGTTCAGAAAAGTTTCTTATACTTCTTCTACCCACCTATACGTTTTACTTTGAGGAATGTATCTATTCAGATCCTTTCCTCATTTTTTTTTTTTTCTCACTGACTCTTTGATCAGGTCTTTATTCAAAATAAGCTGTCCAAAATGATTTGATGTTAAAGTTATGATTTAATAAAAAATAATTAAAAAAATAAAAACAAGATGATTTGATGTTTATGGAACAAACATTTAAGAGTTTATGCAATAGGTTTCTTTTCTGCTGGCTTCTTTTCAGGTGCTGGTTTCTTGGTAGAGGCAGCCTTTTTTCCTACCAGAGGTTTTTTCTGCTTTTTAACACCAATAGGCTTTTCTCCCTTCTTCACTGCTGCAGGCTTCTTGCCTGCAACCCCCTCTCATCTGACTTGGCCTGTAGTCCTGCCGCTGCCTTATCCACCTGAAGTTTGTGATTCCTGGCCTGGTGAAGAATGGTATTCTGGCACATGGTCTTTGCATATGGGTTTAGTTTCAACATGATTCTCAGGTTTTTCAATGAAAAAAACGCACTCTGCAATGAATCTTTTTACGTGGTACTTGAAGAGCTCTTTGGATCTCTGGGCTTTTCATGATTCGACTGAGGTCTGTGTTCATCATCTTGCTCATGGGAAGGTTGTAGTTACTCTTAAGGGAAGCAGCTTTACGCCAAGTGCTGTACAATTCATCTAACTTCCGGAAAGCACTTTCAGTCCAAATGCAGAAACATCCCACATGTCCACCAGGAGCAAGTTTCAAAATGTTCAGCTTGCTTACACTTAACGGAGTATTCCAGGGATGTTCCTGAAAGCCTTGATGATACCATTCTCCTCATTATAGATGATGCAGGGTCCTCTGTGCTGGATACGACGACAGTTTCTTGTTTTGTCCTTGCCAGCCCCCATTCGCTGATAGGCATAGACCTTTTTGATATCATTCCAGGCCTTAAGTTTCTTAAGAAGTAAAACAGCCTCCTTGGTCTTCGTGTAGCCTTCATCTTCAACCACCAATGGAAGTTCAGGCACTTCCTCAATTCAGTGACTTTTAGACATGACCAGTGCTGATAAAGCTGAGGTGGCCAGGGCAGAGCAGAACAGATAAGGTGGCCAGGGCAGAGCAGATGGCATATCACTTTTAGGTTGTGCTCACTTATGGTGCCAGCCATGCCAGGTTTTTGTTGGTGCAAACATGTGGCCTTCATGACACATATCTCCAAAAGCACCCTGGCCAAAATGGTGAGTCCCATCACCTCGAACTCCAGGAATTCTAGCCACAGCTCTGCCAGTACCCCAAGACTCAGCACTGGTCTGATGACCTGCTAATTCACTGACAGCATATGGCTGGCTGTTGTTTTTATGCAAGTTGGTGTGAAAAAAAATTCACAATATCTGGTTGAATGGGAGCCTTGAAGACAGTAGGCAAAGTGACATTTTTGCCAGATGACTCCCCCTTTTCAGAGTACACTGTTATATCAGTGGATGAGCACAACAAGCCTTATCAAACAGCACATGAAGACCAACGCCCCAAACTGATTCCTTTCCCCAATTCGCTCTTAGGCCCCAAAGGATTCCAAGTTTTCAGCAGATCAAACATTTTCTAGGGTGCAGGGAAGGCTAGAATCCTATAGGCTCTCCTGCATCACGCTGGGGAGAGGAGAAGGCCATGCTCCTCTCCCTCCAGTGGCTCCTACAGGAAAAGCTCCTTTCCTCATCTTTTTTTTTTTTTTTTTTTTTTTTGAGACG
>NW_003852415.1:14564021-14567809 GCF_000181295.1 Otolemur garnettii | reverse complement strand
CCTGCCACGACGCCCGGCTATTTTTTGGTTGCAGCCGTCATTGTTGTTTGGCGGGCCGGGCTGGATTCAAACCCGCCACCTTGGGTGTACATGGCTGGTGCCTTAGCTACTTGAGCCACAGGCACCGAGCCCGTTTGCTGGTATTTTATTGAAGATTTTTGTGCCTATGTTCATCAGGGATATTAGCCTATAGTTGTCTTTGTGGTGTCTTTGGCTTTGGTATCGGGTTGTGCTGTCCTTATAAAATAATTTTGGAAGTATTCCCTCTTCTATTTTTAGAATTTAAGAAGGTCTGGGATTAATCAATCCTTCCTTGAATGTTTGGTAGAATTAACCTGTGAAGTCATCTGGTCTGAGGTTTTTTTAGTTGGGGATGTTTGATTATTGATTGAATCTCCTTATTTGTTCTTGTCTATTCAAGCTATTTCTTCTTGATTCAGTTTTCTTTTTTATTTAGATTTAGAATAATATGGATGTATAAACATTTTGGATATATACATTACTTTTGTATCAACTGGATCAAAGTTATAAGTGTTCCCATTTATTCAGTTTTCACAGGTTGTATGCTTCTAAAATTTTACCCATTTCCTCTACATTATCCAATTTGTTCAAAATAGTACCTATGATCCTTTTTTATTTCTCTGGCACCTATTGTAACATCTCCTTTTTCACTTCTGCTTTTGAGTCCTCTTTTATGCTTAGTCTAGCTAAAGGCTTGTCAATTTTGTTTATCTTTTCAGAAAACCAACTGGGCTTAGTTTATTCTTTTTCTAGTTCCTTGATTGTGTTCAGTTAGGTTGAGATTTTTTTGTTTTTTATTGAGACAGGTTTCACTCTGCCATCCAGGCTGGAGTGCAGTAGCACAATTATACCTCACTATAGCCCTCAACTCTGGCCTCCAGTGATCCTCCCACCTCAGCCTCCTGAATAGCCAGGACTAGAAGATCAGCTGATCTTCATTTTTAATGTAAGCGTTTATTACTACAAAATTCCTTCTTAGTGTTGATTTTGCTGCAGTCTATAAGTTGGGACATGTAGCGTATTTTCATTTGTCTCAAGATACTTATAAAGTTCCATTTGAATTTCCTCTCTGACTCAATATTCGTTTGAGAATGTGTTGTTTTGCTTCCATGTATTTATGAATTTTCCATTTTCTTACCATTATTAAGTTCTAATTTTATTCCACTTTGATTGAAAAAGATACTAGGAATGATTTCAATTTTCTTAAATATGTTAAGACTAGTTTTGTGGTCCAATACATGTTTTATCCTGAAAAAAGTTCCATGTGCACCTGACTCAAATGCTTATTCTTCTGTTGGATAAAAGTTCTATGTATATCTGTTAAGTTTATTTGTTCTATTGTGCTGTTCAAGAAAGCTGTTTCTTTATTGATTTTCTCTCTGGATGTTCTGTTCATTATTGAAAGTGGAGAATTAAAGTCTCCTGTTACTGTATTAATGTCTATTTCTTCAGAACTGTCAATACTTGCTTGATATATTTAGACTCTCTGATGTTGAGTGTATATATAGTTGTTACATGTTCCTGTTGAATTAACCCCTTTATTATTAATGACCATCATCCTTAGAAATCATTTTGATTTAACATCTATTTTGCCTGATACAAGTATACCTACTTTTGATTTCTTTTGGTTACTATTTGTATGGAATATTTTTTTCCATTCCTTCACTTTTAGTATGTATGTCCTTAAATCTAAAATGATCGTCTTGTAGACAGTGTATCACTGAACCTTTTTGTAATCCACTGAGCTAGTCTATGCATTTTAGGTGGGAAGTTTAATCTATTTACATTTAGTGCAATTATTGATAAGTGAGGACTTATATTGCCATTTTATTGTTTTGCAAATGCTTTGGTTCCAGTCTTCCTTTTACTTTGGTTCATTTCCCTTTCTTTTTTTATGTATCTATTAAATGTATTTTCTTTGTGCTTACCTCAGACTTGCATAAAATATATCTTGGAGTTGATAACTATTTTAAGTTGATAACAACTTAACTTCAATTGCATACAGAACTATACTTTTATCCTCTCCTCTAATACTTTGTATTCTTACTGTTAAAGATTATTTCTTTTTATATTGTGTATCCATTAACATTTATGTGGTATAGTTATTTTTTAATACTTTTGTATCTTTTAACTTTCACATTAGTGTTAAAAGTAATTTATGAGCCACCATTACAGTGTTACATTATTATATATTTGTCTAGATTTTTACCGTTACCAGTGAGATTTACACTTTTGTGTTGCTGTCAAACAGGGCTTTATTTTAATTGGAAGAAGTCCCCTGAGCATTGGGATTTTAAATTCAAAAGTCTGGTTCAGTAAGAAGATTAATAAATACATTCAGGCTTTTAAAGAAAGAGATAATTTTATTTATCTTTCAGAAAATGCCAGCATGAAAATTTAGTAAAATGTTCCTGATTAGAGTTGACACATAATCAGAGAGGATTATCTTATCTCATGACAATTGTTAAGACCATCTTAATTCAAATGATCCAGATATTTAAAACCTGTAAATACTGAATCTGTTTTTATGTGCTATAAAAAAAAGTTACAAACACTATAAAGCACAGAAATGAAACATCTGGACCTGTCTTAGAAATTATCTAATTTCATTTCACAAAAAAGGGAAGGCGCAAGGTAAAATGACTTGCCTATATAACTTGTGTGCAGTGACCAAACTGGTCTTTAAAATATATACTCAAAAGGCAATATGCCAATGGAGTATATCAATGACATATTGCCAGTGACTGCTGGGGAGGATGTGGATAAATTAAAACCCCTGTGTAGTACTGTAAAATGGTACAGCTATTATAGAAAACAGGATGATGGTTCATAAAAAAATTAAACATGAAATTCCTAGGTGATTCAGCAATTCCATTTCTGGGTATATAACCAAAATATTAAAAAGCCGAGTCTTTAAGAGACATTTGTTACTCATGTCCATAGCAGAATTATTCACAAAAGCCAAAAGGTCAATGCAACCCAACTATCCATCAACTACTGAATACATAAATAAAATGTGCTATATACACACAAAAGAACATTATTGGCCTTAAAAACAAAAGGAAATTTGACACTTTATTACCTGAATGAATCTTGAGGACATTACGCTAAGTGAAATAATTAGCCAGTCACAAAAGAACAAATACTGCATGATTCCACTTAGATGAGGTACCAAAAATAGTCAAATTCACAGAGACAGAAAGTGGAATAGTGAGATAGAAAGCAGAATGGTGGTTTCCAGGGCCTAGAAGAAGAGGGAATTACCGTATAATGAGTATGAGAATTTCAGTTTTGCAAGATAAGATAGTTCTGGAGAGTGACAATTTTGTACACAATATAAATGTACTTAATGTCATTGAACTGAACACTAAAAAATGGTTAAGATGGTAAATTTATGTGTGTATTTTATTATGTGTATTTTACCCAATTTTTTTTAAAAAGGCAGGTATGACTTAGCAATTATGAATTGGGCTGCAATAAACATTCTAGTACAAATATCTTTGTTATAATGTGATTTTTGGCGACCCACGACTGGATCAATAAATTGTGGTATATGTACCCCATGGAATATTATGCAGTTTTAAAAAAAGATGGAGACTATCTCTTTCATGTTTACATGGATGGAGCTGGAACATATTCTTCTTAGCAAAGTATCTCAAGAATGGAAGAAAAAGTATCCAATGTACTCAGTCCTACTATGAAACTAATTTATGGCTTTCATATGAAAGCTATAGCCCAATTATAGCCCAAGAATATGGGGAAAGGGA